>NC_071473.1:7500-337857 GCF_028500815.1 Rissa tridactyla
CACCTAAACATTCACAACCCAAACTGGCACTTCTCATACTCAAGCGCACTCCAACACATGCATGCTCAGAGTCCAGAGCCTTCTAGAACATGCACACCCAGATTCCCACTCACCCATACCCAAAGTCACACACACACACTTACAATCCAAGTCCACCACCGCCACACTCCAACTCAACCACACACACACAGTCACACTCCACAATGTGGGACTCCAACAGCATCCAAGTCAAACACAGGCTATGCCACCATCCCACACAGGCAGCCATCCAATCACACTCCAGACCGTGCACCCTCAGACTCCAACAGCATCCAACACAGGTAGCCACACAGTCACACTCTGCAACGTGGACCTTCAGAGTCCAACACTATCCAAGTCAAACACAGGCTCCGCCACCATGCAACTCCACCACACACACAGTCACGCTGCACAACCTGCACCCTCAGACTCCGACAGCATCCAAGTCAAACACAGACAACCACACAGGCACGCTCCAGAACGTGCGGCCTCAGACTCCAGCAACATCCGAGTCTAACACAGAATCGGACACCACCCAGCACAGACAATCACACAGGCACGCTCCAGAACATGCGGCCTCAGACTCCAGTGAGATCCAACTCATGCACACACATGGTCACGCTGCAAAAATTACACCCTCAAACTCCAACACAGCCACACTTGGCAACAAGCACGCTAAGACTCCGATGCGGTATGACTCAAGCACACCCAAAAATCAAGACAAACACACATCAGACAAACAATACTAAGCTTATAATGGAGAATTAAAAAGTAGCTTTATTATAGACAGTGGAACTAGTCCTGCTCTGACCTAAACCTTATGGAAGTTACTGTTCCTAAACTTCACTGTTGGTAAATGCAGACCTTGAATCTTGATGACTGCATTTGTGAATCCAGAAACATGTCCCAAAGTCTGTCAGTCACAGACTCCTACCTGCTGCTTCCCCCGTGCCTGTTGCCAATGCCATTGTTGTCCTGGAAGCTTGATAGAGAATGCCATGCATTGCAAACATCTCCTTACTTGCCTTGGTATTCTTCCATTACATGCATATTTCTTCCCTTACAACACTGTAGCTTTTTCTCCTGAGCTCTAAAATACCTCTGCCCTCTCCCTGAAGATATAGGGCCAGAGAAAGCTTCTCTCCTTCATTTGGCTAGCAAGCCCTGCACAAACCACAACACGACTCTATTAAGGTGTAGTTTACCTACCAGATCTAGCTCTTGCCCCCATACACAGAATTTCACCACACATGTAGCGGCTCCCCTGCTTTATGGCTTAGTGTGATATTTCCCTCAGAATACAGCCTAAACATATTTCACTTCCCCCTATAAGCTCATTGCAATCAATGTTCAGGTTCAACACTAATTGGGTCCTATTAGCAGTCTATGCTTCTGTAATTACCTTTGAGTAAGTTTAACACCAATACCTCAGCCCAGCCAAATCTACCAGTTGACTACTTATTAACAGCTAAAACCCTGACTTTCCTGGAACCTATCCACAGCTACATTTACCTACACCTTGGCCAGGCTCCCTCCTACACCATGATGGAACTTACCTAATCATTTACAACAATTACTACAAGTACCTGTACACTCCAAATGAGAACTGTTCTTGACACAACTACTTCTACCTTCCCCCCCCATCCCACCACTATCAGCTCTGTTTCCACATCAACACCAAAATTATCTGCTACCCTTGCAATTTCTACTGACATATCACTATAAGCCATCATCTCATCAAAAGATATCACACCTTACTTCTTTCTTTTTTTGGCGCAACCAAACCAGAAGCATCCTAGCCTTCACACATTCCAAACACACCGCTCTCTCAATGACCACACAGAACACCCACCGCTCTCAGCTCCTGCCTGCCTCTGACCACCTACTGCCAGATGCCGTCCCCCCCCGCGGGCTTCGCTCCCCAGGAGCACTGCTCGCGGGGGCCTCCTAAGTGTCCCTGCCTGACAAAACCCCGCCCGGAGCCCTACCTCCGCCCAAACTTTGGCGACGACTGTCGCCTCGCGGAGGGGCCGGGACCAGGGGAAAAAAACCCCAGCCAGGGGAGGAAAAAAAAAATCCCCCGGCTGGGGCTTTTTTATTCTTTCATTTGGCTCTGCGTGCCTTTGGTAAGCAAGGCTCAACTCCACGTATGACCTGCGAGGCAACACCACCACCAAACACTAGCACCACGCACACCGCTCTCTCAACAACCACACGAAACACCCACCGCTCTCGGCTCCTGCCTGTCTCTGACCACCTACTGCCAGATGCCGTCCCCCCCCGCGGGCTTCACTCCCCAGGAGCGCTGCTCACGGGGGGGCTCCTAAGTGTCCCTGCCTGACAAAACCCCGCCCGGAGCCCTACCTCCGCCCAAACTTTGGCGATGACTGTCACCTCGCGGAGGGGCCGGGACCAGGGGAAAAAAACCCCAGCCAGGGGAGGAAAAAAAAAAATCCCCCAGCTGGGGCTTTTTTATTCTTTCATTTGGCTCTGCGTGCCTTTGGTAAGCAAGGCTCAACACCACATATGACCTGCCAGGCAACATCACCACCAAAACACAAGCGCCACGCACACCGCTCTCTCAACAACCACACGAAACACCCACCGCTCTCAGCTCCTGCCTACCTCTGACCACCTATTGCCAGATGCCGTCCCCCCCTGTGGGCTTCGCTCCCCAGGAGCACTGCTCACGGGGGGCTCCTAAATGTCCCTGCCTGACAAAACCCCGCCCGGAGCCCTACCTCCGCCCAAACTTTGGCGATGACTGTCGCCTCGCGGAGGGGCCAGGACCGGGGGAAGAAAAAAACCCCCAGCCAGGGCCAGGGCAGGGGGGAATCCACTGGCTGGGGCTTTTTTATTCTTTCATTTGGCTCTGCGTGCCTTTGGTAAGGCAGGACTCAACTCCACATATGACCTCAATGTCAGAAGTATTAGGGACAAGGGGACATCACATCACAACATTGTCAAATAACTAACAATCGACTAACAAATTCCCAATATGGTGCAGTACATTCACAGACAGGTTCCGCTGACAAGCAAGACAAAGACAGAGCCATGCGACGCAAGACGTAACACTGTACATGACGGTACGCTGCTACACACGGACCAATAAAGAGTGGCCGATGAAAGATTTGACGACTCCAGGACGTATGCTGGCAGAAGACATCAGATGTTGGTCAAGACAATGGCAGAGCAATACAATGCTAGGTGTAACATGATACGGGGCAGTACAAGGCAATACATGGTCAAATAAAAAACAACCAAGTAAAATAGCCATGATACGGTGCAGTCCTATGACAGAGTGCCTAAAATAACAACCGATGCAATCACGGGGCAATACAATGTAAGACATACCACAATACAGGGCAGTACGAGGCGATAGGCAGCAAAATAAATTAGAGCCGATTAAAATGCCCACAGAACAGTGCAGAACAATGACACATTATTTAAAATTTCAGTCAAGACCGTGACACTGTGATACAATGCAAGGCCTACCAGTATACAAGGTAGTAAAAGCCATCACTGGGGCAAACAAAGAACAATTGTTTGCAAAATTAACAGTACATTACTGTACTATTCCAGACCCTCTGAAGTGACAGTCAGGAAAATGACAGGGCGATACAATGCGAGACATAACAGTACATGGGGCAGTAAAAGCCAACATGCAATCAAATAAAGAATGGCATGCTAACAAATACACAACACTGTAGCACTATGAGATGAGGTCTAAAATGATGATTGAGACCGTGACATAGTGATACGACGCAAGACGTCACATTGTACAGAGCAGTACAGCGCAATACACGGTCAAAAAAACAGCCACCAAATAAAATAGTAACAATACAGTGCAGTCCTATGATACATTGTCTAAAATAACAAATCGAAACAGTGACAAGGCGATACAATGCAAGATGTAACGGTATATTGGGCAGCACAAGGCAATATGCGGCCAACAAACAGACAATTAAAACACACAATACAGTGCAGCACTATGACACGATCTCTAAAGTTACAATCGAGACAATGACAGGACAATACAATGCAAGGCATTACGGTATACCGGGCAGCGCAAAGCGATATGCAGACAAATAAATAACATGGGACTCAAAAATTGACAATACGCTCCAGTACAATCCCGTGAACTCGGAAATGACAGTCAAGAAAATGACAGGGCGATACACCAGAAGACATTACAGCATACAGGGCGGTAAAGCCAATGCGTGGTCAAATAAAGACCAGCTGATTCGAAAATTGACAAGACTGTGAAGTACAATCCCAGGCAGTCTGAAATAAGCCAAGACAATGACAAAGAATTACAATGCAAGACGTGACAGTATACAGGGCGCTGCAAGGCAATACCCAGTCAAATAAAAAAAAACCGCTAAAAAATTCGCAATACATTGCAGTCCTATGACAAAACGTCAAGAATGACCGTCAAAACAAGGACAGAGCAATGAAAGACAAGTCATAACACAATACAGGGAAGTACAAGACAAGACACGTTCAAATAAATAACAGTCAATTACAATACCCACAATACAATTGAGTCCTATGACACAACATCTAAAATGACAAATCGATACAATGACAGGACAATACTACAATGCAAGACATCGCATTACACAGAGCAACAGAAGGCAATAAACAGTCAAATAAATAACAGCCGATTCAAAATTTAACTGTATAGGGCACTACAGTTGCAGATGGTCTGAAATGACAATCGGTACAATTATAGGGCCATATGATACAAGACATGACATGACACAGGGCAGTACAAGGCAATACGCAGCTTAATGAAAAGCAACCCATTAAAATACCAACAATGCAACACAGTCCTATGACACAATGTCTAAAATGACGATCGATACAATGATGAGGCACTGCAATACAAGATATCGCGCTATACAGTGGTACAAGGCAATACACAGTCAAAAAACCAAGCACATAAAATACTAACAATATGGTGCAGTCCTATGACAGATTGTCTAAAAAGACAGTCAAGACAATCACAGAGCAACACGATGCTATACGTACCACAATACAGGGCAGCACAAGGCAATACGTGGCCAAATGAAGAACAGCCGATACCCACAATAGAATGCGGCGCTATGACACCATGTCTAAAATGTCAGTCAGGACAATGACAAAATGATAGAATGCAAGATATCACGGTATACAGGGCGCTACAAGGCAATACGCAGTCAAATAACTAACAGTCAACGTACTGCACTGCATTGTGAATTTTGTTAATCGTAGACGGTCTGAATTGACAGTCCACGCGATGACAGTGCAATACAACGCAAGACGTAAGGCTATACAGGAGCAGTACACAGCAATACGCAGTCTTTTAAAAAAAAAACAGCCAATGAAAAAATTCACAATACGGTGCAGTCCTATGATACAATGTCTAAGACGACAGTAAAAACAATACCACAGCAATACAGTGCAAGATGTAACGGTACAGCAGGCAGGACAAGTCAATATGCAGTCAAATCAAGAATGGCCAATTAAAATAACCGCAATACAGTGCAATGCTATGACACAATCTCTAAAATGACAATCGAGACACTGACGGGGCAATACAATGCAAGACATAACAGTACACAGGGCAGTACAGGGTAATACAAAGTCACATAAAAAACAGCCGATGAAAAAATTAACAATACAGTTCAATATAATCCCAGACAGTCTGAAGTGACAGTCAATGAGCAGGCAATACAAAGCTAGACATAATAGCAGGCATAACACCATAACACAGTCAAATAAATAACAGCCTGTTAAAATACCCACAATACATTCCAGTCCTAGGACACGATGTCTACAATGACAGTTAAGACAATGACGGAGCAACGCAATGCAAAACATAACATTATACAGGGCAGTTCAAGGCCAATACACAATCAAATAAGGAATGACCAAACACAAAACTGACATTACAGTGCAGTACTATGACAGAATGTCACAAAAAACAGTCAAAACCGTGACACGCTTATACAAAGGAATACGTAACACAATACTGAACAGTACAAGGGAATACACAATGGAATACAGCACTAATTAAAGAAAAACCACAATACAGCACAGTACAATCAAACACAGTCTCAGGTGGCAGGAAAGGCAGTTACAGAGGAATACCATTTGAGACAGAACACCATACAGGCCAGTCCAAGCCGGTACGCGGGCACATAAAGTACAACTGATTAAGAAGCTCGCGATATAGTGCCTGTCAATGATAGAATGTATCGGATGGCTCTTGGGACAGTCACAGTCACAAATACAATGCAACATATCAGAAAATCAAGGGCAGGACAAAGCAATAAAAAGTTAAATATAGAGCAACAGATCAAATCCACCCACAATGCAGTGCCGTAAAATCCCAGAGAGTCTCAAATGACAGTCCAGACAATGACAGGATAATAAAATGGAAGACATGACAGTATACAGGGAGGTACAATGCAATACAGAATAAATTAAGGACCGACCGATCGAAACCCCACAATATAGAACGGTACGATTCCAAACAGTCTCGGGTGGCAATCGAGACAGTTCCAGGGTGGCAGAATGGAAGACACGACATTACACAGTGCCATATAATGCTGTATGCAATCAAATAAATACCAACCGATAAAAAAAACCCACAACGCCGGGGCGGGACAACACAAAAATAAATGAGATGACAGTCCAGATTATGACAGGGCAATACAATGTGAGACATAACACAATACAGGGTGGTACAGTACAATACTCAATCAAAAATAAACAACCCATTAAATAACCCGTAATACAGTGCAGGACAATGCCAATATATGCAGGACAGCAGCCAGGAGGATGACAGAGCAGTACAAGACAAAATGTAACACAATACAGGGCGCTGCAATACAAAATATATCAGATAGCAGTCAGAACGACAACAGGGCAATGCAATGCAAGACAACACAGCACAAGGCGCTAACGAGGCAATGCATGCTCAGGAAGAGCAACCGATAAAATTCCCCAAATACATATGAGGCCAATCCCAGAATGTCTAAAATGCCAGTGAAGAGAATGACACAGCAATACAGGCCACTGCCATGCAGGGGAGCGGAAAAGGGCTCTTGGGCTGGCCATTATTGATAGAGTAAGCTAAATAACTTATAGTCACATTAGCATTGGAAGAAAATGTGTAGGTCCCCACTGGAGACAGACTCGGGCCTGTATTACGAGCCATCCCCCAAAGTAGAACTACCACTCGTAACAGCTTCCACTAATGGTTATAGCTCAAACAGCAACCTGGGGAAGAAAAAGAGAAGTAAAAAGCAAAAGGGAGAGAAAAAAAGAGAAACAGTGTGGCGGTGGGAGGGGGGGGGACGGGGGGAAGAAGAAAAAAAAAGGGGGCAGAGGGAATAAGAGAAAAAAACCAAGGTAGCGGCAGTGGGCAGAGAAGAAAAAAAAGGGGGGCAGCTGGCAGAGGCAGAGAAGAAAAAAAAGGGGGGCAGCTGGCAGAGGCAGAGAAGAAAAAAAAGGGGGGCAGCTGGCGGGGGCAGAGAAGAAAAAAAAGGGGGCGGCAGTGGGAAGAGACGAAAAAAAAGGGGGCGGCAGTGGGAAGAGACGAAAAAAGGGGGCGGCAGTGGGAAGAGACGAAAAAAGGGGGGCAGAGGGGCGGAGAGGATAAAAAAGTGGGCAGCAGTGGGAAGATGAAAAAGGGGGGCTGGGGAGGAAGAGGAGGAAAAAAAAGACGGGCAGCGGGGGTAAAAAAAAAGGGCTGCTGTGGGAAGAGAAGAAAAAAGGAGGGCAGAGGAGCAGAAGAGGAAAAAAAAAAGAGGAAGCTGCTGTGGGAAGAGAAGAAAAAAGGAGGGCAGAGGAGCAGAAGAGTAAAAAAAAAAGAGGAAGCAGCTGTGGGGAGAGAAGAAAAACAGGGGGTGAAAGGGGCGGAGGAGGAAAAAAGGGTGGGGGAAAAGGGGCGGAGGAGGAAAAAAGGGTGGGGGGAAAGGGGCGGAGGAGGAAAAAGAGGGGGCAGCAGTGGGAAGAGAAGAAAAAGGGGGCTGGGGAATAAGAAGGAAAAAAACAACAGGCAGCTGTGGGAAGAGTAGAAAAAAGGAGGGGCTGTAGGAAGAGTAGAAAAAAAAGGGGGCAGAGGGGCGGAAGAGGAAAAAAGGGGGCGGCTGTGGGGAGACAAGAAAAAAAAGGGGGCGGCTGTGGGGAAAGGAAGAAAAAGGGGGGCAGAGGGGCAGAAGAGGAAAAAAGGGGGCGGCTGTGGGGAGAGAAGAAAAAAGGGGGGGCAGACGGGCGGGAGAGAAGAAAAAAGGGGGGCAGACGGGTGGGAGAGGAAAAAAGGGGGGGAAAGGAGCAGAACAGAAGAAAAAAGGGGGTTGTGGAGGAAGAGGAGGAAAAAAAAGACAGGCGGCTGTGGGGAAGGGAAGAGAAAGAGTGGGTTGTGGAGGAAGAGGAGACAAAAAGACGGGCGGCTGTGGGAAGAGTAGAAAAAAGACGGGCGGCTGTGGGAAGAGTAGAAAAAAGACGGGCGGCTGTGGGAAGAGTAGAAAAAAGACGGGCGGCTGTGGGAAGAGTAGAAAAAGGGGGTTGGGGAGGAAGAGGAGGAAAAAAAGACGGTCGGCTGTGGGGAAAGGAAGAAAAAAAAGTGGGTTGGGGAGGAAGAGGAGGAAAAAGAGATGGGCGGCTGTGGGAAGAGTAGAGAAAAAAGAAGGGGGCATCTGGAAGGAAGAAGAAACACAAGGGGGACAGAGGGGCAGAAGAGGAAAAAATAGGGGGGTAGAGGGGGTAAGAGAAAAAAAGGGGCACGGCCTTGAGGAAGAGAAGAGAAAAAAAGGGGCACGGCCTTGAGGAAGAGAAGAGAAAAAAAGGGGCACGGCCTTGAGGAAGAGAAGAGAAAAAAAGGGGCACGGCCTTGAGGAAGAGAAGAGAAAAAAAGGGGCACGGCCTTGAGGAAGAGAAGAGAAAAAAAGGGGCACGGCCTTGAGGAAGAGAAGAGAAAAAAAGGGGCACGGCCTTGAGGAAGAGAAGAGAAAAAAAGGGGCACGGCCTTGAGGAAGAGAAGAGAAAAAAAGGGGCACGGCCTTGAGGAAGAGAAGAGAAAAAAAGGGGACAGCTGGGAAGGAAGAAGAAAAAAAAAAAGGGGGACATAGGGGCGGAAGAGGAAAATAAAGTGGGGTAGAGGAGGTAAGAGAAAAAAGGGGGGCAGTAATGACAAGAGAAGAAAAAAGGCGGCTGAGAAGGAAGGGGAAAAAAATAGGGGCGGCCGTTCGGAAAAGAAAAAAGAGGGGGCTGGATGGGAAGAAAAGAAGAAGGGGGGCGGAAGAGGAAAAACAGGGGGCAGGGGCGGAAGAGGAAAAACAGGGGGCAGGGGCGGAAGAGGAAAAACAGGGGGCAGGGGCGGAAGAGGAAAAACAGGGGGCAGCCTTGGGGAGAGAAGAAAAGGGGGGAAAAGGGGCGGAAGAGGAAAGAAAGGGGGCAGCCTTGGGGAGAGAAGAAAAGGGGGGAAAAGGGGCAGAAGACGAAAGAAAGGGGGCAGCCTTGGGGAGAGAAGAAAAGGGGGGAAAAGGGGCAGAAGACGAAAGAAAGGGGGCAGCCTTGGGGAGAGAAGAAAAGGGGGGAAAAGGGGCGGAAGAGGAAAGAAAGGGGGCAGCCTTGGGGAGAGAAGAAAAGGGGGGAAAAGGGGCGGAAGAGGAAAGAAAGGGGGCAGCCTTGGGGAGAGAAGAAAAGGGGGGAAAAGGGGCGGAAGAGGAAAGAAAGGGGGCAGCCTTGGGGAGAGAAGAAAAGGGGGGAAAAGGGGCGGAAGAGGGGAAAAAAGAGGGCTGAAAAGGGGCGGAAGAGGAGGAAAAAAATAACAGGCAGCTGTGGGAAGAGAAGAAAAAAAAGGGGGGCAGAGGGGAGAAAGAGGAAAAAAAGGGAGGGAAAGGGCAGAAGAGGAAAAAAGGGGGCGGCTGTGGGGAAAGGAAGAAAAAGGGGGGCAGGGGGGCGAAAAGGAAGAAAAAAGGGGCAGAGGGGTAGAAGAGGAAAAAAAGGGGGCGGCCTTGGGGAGAGAAGAAAAAAAGAGGGGGGAAAGGGTGGAAGAGGGAAAGGCGGCTGAGGAGGAAGAGGAGGAAAAAAAGGGGGCGGCTGAGGAGGAAGAGGAGGAAAAAAAGGGGGCGGCTGAGGAGGAAGAGGAGGAAAAAAAGGGGGCGGCTGGGGGAAGAGTAGAAAAAAAGGGGGCGGCTGGGGGAAGAGTAGGAAAAAAGGGGGCGGCTGGGGGGAAGGGAAGAAAAGAAAAAAAACAGGAGATGGACGGGAAGAATAAAAAAAGGGGAGCAGGGGGGCAAAAAGAAGAAAAAGGGGAGCAGGGGAGGGAAAGAGGCAAAAAAGGGGGCTGGCGGGGAAAGAGAAGAAAAAGGGGGTCGGGGAGGATGAGGAAAAGAAGAAAAATGGGAGCAAAGGAGGGGAAAGAGGAAAAAAGGGGGCTGGTGGGGCTAGAGAAGAAAGAAAAGAGGGGGACAGAGAGGCGGAAGAGAAGAAAAGAGGGGGGCAGAGAGGCAGAAGAGAAGAAAAAAGGGGGCGGTGGGGGGAAGAGAAGGAAAAAAGGGGGAAGAGGGGAGGAGAAAAAAAGGGGGCAGAGAGGAGGGAAGACAAAAAGGGGGGCAGGAGGGGGGAAGAGGAAAAAAGTGGACAGGACGGGAAAGAGAAGAAGAAAAAGGGAGGCTGGGGAGGAAGAGAAAAAAAGGAAGCAGCGGGGGGAAGACAAGGAAAAAAGGGGAATAGGGGAGAGGAGGAAAAAACAGAGGGGCAGAGAGGAGGGAAGACAAAAAGGGGGGCAGAAGGGGGGAAGAGGAAAAAGTGGACTGTGTGGGAAGAAAAGAAAAATGGGGCGGCGGGGGGGAAGACAAGAAAAAAGAAGGGGGGCTGGATGGCAAAAAGAAAAAAAAAGGAGCAGGGGAAAGAAGGAAAAAAGGGGGCTGGAGGAAAAGAGAAGAAAAAGGGGTGCGGCAGGGAAGAGGAAAAAAGGGGGGCGGCAGGGGAAGAGGAAAAAGAGGGGGCGGCTGGCAGGGGAAGAGAAGAAAAAAGGGGGCGGCTGGCGGAGGAAGAAGAAAAAAAGGGGGGCAGAAGGGCAAAGGAGGAAAAAAAGGGGGGCAGAAGGGCAAAGGAGGAAAAAAAGGGGGGCAGAAGGGCAAAGGAGGAAAAAAAGGGGGGCAGAAGGGCAAAGGAGGAAAAAAAGGGGGGCAGACAGGATGAACAGGAAAATAAAAGCGGGGCAAAGGGGTTAAGAGAAGAAAAAAGTGGGTGGCTATAGGGAAGGGAAGAGAAAAAAGGGGGGCAGAGGGGCAGAGAGGATAAAAAAGTGGGCAGCAGTGGGAAGACGAAAAAGGGGGGCTGGGGAGGAAGTGGAGGAAAAAAAAGATGGGCAGCGGGGGTAAGCAAAAAAGGGAGCTGCTGTGGGAAGAGAAGAAAAAAGGAGGGCAGAGGAGCAGAAGAGTAAAAAATAGGAAGCAGCTGTGGGGAAAGAAAAACAGGGGGCGGCTGTGGGGAGAGAAGAAAAAAACAGGGGGTGAAAGGGGCGGAAGAGGGAAAAGAGGGGGCAGCAGTGGGAAGAGAAGAAAAAGGGGGCTGGGGAATAAGAGAAGGAAAAAAAACAACGGGCAGCTGTGGGAAGAGGAGAAAAAAGGGGTGGGCTGTAGGAAGAGTAGAAAAAAAGGGGGGCAGAGGGGCGGAAGAGGAAAAAAGGGGGCGGCTGTGGGGAGAGAAGAAAAAAGGGGGCGGCTGTGGGGAGAGAAGAAAAAAGGGGGCGGCTGTGGGGAGAGAAGAAAAAAGGGGGCGGCTGTGGGAGAGAAGAAAAAAGGGGAAGGGGGCGGAAGAGGAAAAAAGGGGGCAGCCTTGGGGACAGAAGAAAAGGGGGGAAAAGGGGCGGAAGAGGGAAAAAAGGGGGGGAAAAGGGGCAGAAGAGGAGGAAAAAAATAACAGGCGGCTGTGGGAAGAGTAGAAAAAAAAAGGGGGCAGAGGGGCGAAACAGGAAAAATGGGCGGTAGGGGCCGAAGAGGAAAAAAGGGGGCAGCTGCGGGGCAGGGAAGGGAAGAAAAAATGGGCGGCTGCAGGGCAGGGAAGGGAAGAAAAAAGGGCGGGGAAAAGGGGCGGAAGAAGAAAAAAGTGGGCTGGACAAGAAGAGGAAAAAAAACAACGGGCAGCTATGGGAAGAGTAGAAAAAATGGGGGGGTCTGTGGGAAGGGGAGAGAAAAACCCGGGGTCTGTGGGAAGGGGAGAGAAAAACCCGGGGTCTGTGGGAAGGGGAGAGAAACAAAAGGGGGACAAAAGGGCGGAAGAGAAAAAGGGGGGCGGCCGTTTGGAAGACAAGTAAAAAGGGGCTGGGAAGAAAGAGGAAAAAAATAGGGGCAGCCGTGGGGACGAGAAGAAGAAAAGGGGGCAGCCGTGGGGACGAGAAGAAGAAAAGGGGGCAGCCGTGGGGACGAGAAGAAGAAAAGGGGGTGGCGGGGGAAGAAAAGAAAAAGGGGAGTAGGGTGGTAAAAAGAAGCAAAGAAGGGGAGCGGATGTGGGAAGAGAACAAAAAAGGAGCAGGGGCGGATGTGGGGAGAGAACAAAAAAGGAGCAGGGGCAGAAGAGGAAAGGAAGAAAAAAGGAGCAGGGGCGGAAGAGGAAAAAAGGGGGGGAAAGAGGCGGAAGAGGAGAAGACAGGGGGGCGGCTGTGGGGAGGGGAGAGAAACGGGGGGGCTGTGGGAATGAGGAAGAAACAAAAGGGGGACAGAAGGGCAGAAGAGGAAAAAAGGGGGGTAGAGGACGTAAGAGAAAAGGGGGGTGGCGGTGGGAATAGAAGGAAAAGGGGGCTGCGAAGGAAGAGGAAAAATATAGGGTCGGCTGTGGGGAAGGGAAGCGAAAAAAGAGGGGGCTGGACGGGAAGAAAAGAAAAAGAGGGGGCTGGACAGGAAGAAGGAAAAAAGGGGAGCAGGGAGGCAAAAACAAGGAAAAGGGGGGGCAGCGGGGGAAGAGGAAAAAAAAGGGGGGGCAGCGGGGGAAGAGAAAAAAAAGGGGGGGCAGCGGGGAGAGAATGAAAAAAGGGGGGGCAGCGGGGAGAGAATGAAAAAAGGGGGGCAGCGGGGAGAGAATGAAAAAAGGGGGGGCAGCGGGGAGAGAATGAAAAAAGGGGGCGGCTGTGGGGAAGGGAAGAAAAAGGGAGGCGGGGGGCGGCCTTGAGGAGAAAAGAAAAAGGCGGGGGGAAAAGGGGCAGAAAAGGGAAAAAAGGGGACTGGGGAGGAAGAGTAGAAAAAAGGGGGCAGCTGTGGGAACAGTAGAAAAAAGGGGGGGCTGTGTGAAGGGAAGAGATAAAACGGGGGTGCTGTGGGAACGAGGAAGAAACAAAAGGGGGACAGAGGGCAGAGACGATAAAAAGGGGGGAAAAGGGGGTAAGAGAAAAAAAGGGGTCGGCTGTGGGGAAGGGAAGCGAAAAAAAGGGTCGGCTGTGGGGAAGGGAAGCAAAAAATGGGGTCGGCTGTGGGGAAGGGAAGCAAAAAACGGGGTCGGCACGGTAAGAACAGAAAAAAAAAGGGGAGCGGGGGGCAAAAAGAAGGAAAGAAGGGGGCGGCGGGGGAAAAGAAAAAAGGGGCAGAAGGGGAAAAAACGGGGTCGGCCGTGGGGAAGAGAAAAAGAAAGGAGGGGGAGGGGCGGAAGAGAAAAAGAAAGGAGGGGGAGGGGCGGAAGAGAAAAAAAGGGGTCGGCTGTGGGGAAGGGAAGAAAAAAGGGGTCGGCGTGGTAAGAACAGGAAAAAAAAGGGGAGCGGGGGGCAAAAAGAAGGAAAGAAAGGGGCAGCGGGGGAAGAGAAAAAAGGGGCGGCGGAGGAGGAAAAAGGGGGGGAAGGGGCGGAGGAGGAAAAAGGGGGGGCAGCAGTGGGAAGAGAAAAAAGGGGGCTGGCGAGTAAGAGAAGGAAAAAAAACAACGGGCAGCTGTGGGAAGAGTAGAAAAAGAGGGGGGGGAAGGGGCGGAAGAGGAAAAAGAGTGGGCAGCAGTGGGAAGAGAAGAAAAAGGGGGCTGGGGAGTAAGAGAAGGAGAAAAACAACGGGCAGCTGTGGGAAGAGTAGAAAAAAGGGGTGGGCTGTAGGAAGAGTAGAAAAAAAAAGGGGGGCAGAGGGGCGGAAGAGGAAAAAGAGGGGGGGAAAGGGGCGGAAGAGGAAAAAGAGGGGGGGAAAGGGGCAGAAGAGGAAAAAGAGGGGGGGAAAGGGGCAGAAGAGGAAAAAGAGGGGGGGAAAGGGGCGGAAGAGGAAAAAGAGGGGGGGAAAGGGGCGGAAGAGGAAAAAGAGGGGGGGAAAGGGGCAGAAGAGGAAAAAGAGGGGGGGAAAGGGGCAGAAGAGGAAAAAGAGGGGGGGAAAGGGGCAGAAGAGGAAAAAGAGGGGGCTGAGGAGTAAGAGAAGGAGAAAAAGAATGGGCAGCTGTGGGAAGAGTAGAAAAAAAGGGGTGGGCTGTGGGAAGAGTAGAAAAAAAAGAGGGGCAGAGGGGCGGAAGAGGAAAAAAGGGGGCAGCTGTGGGGAAAGGAAGAAAAAGGGGGGCAGGGGGGCGGAAGAGGTAAAAAAAGACGGGCGGCTGTGGGGAGAGGAGACAAAAAGACGGGCGGCTGTGGGGAGAGGAGACAAAAAGACGGGCGGCTGTGGGGAGAGGAGACAAAAAGACGGGCGGCTGTGGGGAGAGGAGACAAAAAGACGGGCGGCTGTGGGGAGAGGAGACAAAGGGGGTTGGGGAGGAAGAGGAGGAAAAAAAAGACGGGCGGCTGTGGGGAAAGGAAGAAAAAAGAGTGGGTTGGGGAGGAAGAGGAGGAAAAAGAGATGGGCGGCTGTGGGAAGAGTAGAAAAAAGATGGGCGGCTGTGGGAAGAGTAGAAAAAAGATGGGTGGCTGTGGGAAGAGTAGAGAAAAAAAAGGGGGCATCTGGGAAGGAAAAAGAAACACAAGGGGGACAGAAGGGCAGAAGAGGAAAAAATAGGGGGGTAGAGGGGGTAAGAGAAATAAGGGGGGCGGCAGTGGGAAGAGAAGAAAAAAGGGGCTGGGAAGAATGAGGAGAAAAGGGGGCTGGATGGGTAGAAAAGAAAAAAAAGGGGAGCAGGGGGGCGAAAAGAAGGAAAAAAGGGGGGGTGGTGGAAAGAAGAAAAAGGGGGGTAGAGGGACAGAGAAAAAAAGAGGGGAAAAGGGGCGGAAGAGGAAAAAGGGGTCGGCCCTGGGGAGAGAAGAAAAAAGGGGGCTGGGGGCAGAAGAGGAGGAAAAAAGTAACGGGCAGCTGTGGGAAGAGGAAAAAAAAGGGGGGGAAGGGATGGAAGAGGAAAAAAAAGCGGGACAGAGGGCAGAGAGGACAAAAACGGGGGAAAAGGGTAGAAGAGGAAAAAAGGGGGCGGCTGGGGGCGGCAATGAAGAAAAAGGTGGGCGGCTGGGGGCGGCAATGAAGAAAAAGGGGGGGGAAGGGGCGGAAGAGGAAAAAAGGGGGCTGGGGAGGAAGAGGAGGAAAAAAAACAACGGGCGGCTGTGGGAAGAGTAGAAAAAGGGGGGGAAGAGGGGCGGAAGAGGAGGAAAAAGTATGATGGGGGGCTGTGGGGAGAGTAGAAAAAAGGTGGGGGCTGTGGGGACAGGAAGAAAAAGGGGGGCGGAAAGGACGAAAAAAGGGGCAGGGGGGCGGAAGAGGGAAAAAAGGGGGCGACCTTGGGGAGAGAAGAAAAAGGGGGGGGAAGGGGCGGAAGAGGGAAATAAGGCTGGGAAGGAAGAGTAGGAAAAAAACAGGCGGCTGAGGGGAAGGGAAGAAAAAAACCGGGGGGGCTTTGGGAAGGGGAGAGAAACAAAAGGGGGACAAAAGGGCAGAAGAGAAAATAAAGGGGGGCGGCCGTTTGGAAGACAAGTAAAAAGGGGCTGGGAAGAAAGAGGGAAAAAAAATAGGGGCGGCCGTGCGGACGAGAAGAAGAAAAGAAAAAGGGGGCGGCCGTGCGGACGAGAAGAAGAAAAGAAAAAGGGGGCGGCCGTGCGGACGGAGGAGGAAAAAAGGGGGAAGAAGGGCAGAAGAGGAAAAAAGGGGCTGTGAAGGAAGAGGAAAAATATAGGATCGGCTGCGGGGAAGGGAAGAAAAGTAAAAAGGGGTCGGCTGGGAAGAAAAGAAAAAGAGGGGAGCAGGGAGTCAAAAACAAGAAAAAGAGGGGAGCAGGGAGTCAAAAACAAGAAAAAGAGGGGAGCAGCGGGGGAAGAGAAAAAAGGGGGGCGGCTTTGGGGCAGGGAAGAGAAAAAAGGGGGGCGGCTTTGGGGCAGGGAAGAGAAAAAAAAGGAAGACAGAATGGCAGAGGAGGAAAAAAGTGGGCTAGAGGGGGTAAGAGGAAAAAAAGGGGCACGGCCTTGAGGAAGAGAAGAGAAAAAAGGGGGCAGCTGGGAAGGAAGAAGAAAAAAAAAAAGGGGGACAGAGGGGCGGAAGAGGAAAATAAAGTGGGGTAGAGGAGGTAAGAGAAAAAAAGGGGGCCAGTAATGAGAAGAGAAGAAAAAAGGGGGCTGAGAAGGAAGGGGAAAAAAATAGGGGCGGCCGTTCGGAACAGAAGAAGAAAAGGGGGCGGCAGGGTAAGAAAAGAAAAAAAAAAAAAGGGGGCTGGATGGGAAGAAAAGAAGAAGGGGAGCAGGAGGGCAAAAAGAAGGAAAAAAGGGGGTGGCTGTGGGGAGAGAAGGAAAAAAGGGGGTGGCTGTGGGGAGAGAAGGAAAAAAGGGGGTGGCTGTGGGGAGAGAAGGAAAAAAGGGGGTGGCTGTGGGGAGAGAAGGAAAAAAGGGGGTGGCTGTGGGGAGAGAAGGAAAAAAGGGGGTGGCTGTGGGGAGAGAAGGAAAAAAGGGGGTGGCTGTGGGGAGAGAAGGAAAAAAGGGGGTGGCTGTGGGGAGAGAAGAAAAAAAGGGGGTGGCTGTGGGGAGAGAAGAAAAAAAGGGGGTGGCTGTGGGGAGAGAAGAAAAAAGGGGCAGGGGGGTGTAAGAGGAAAAAAGGGGGCGGCCTTGTGGAGAGAAGAAAAGGGGGGAAAAGGGGCGGAAGAGAAGAAAAAAATAACAGGCGGCTGTGGGAAGAGTAGAAAAAAGGGGGGGGCAGGGGCGAAAGAGTAGAAAAAAGGGGGGGGCAGGGGCGAAAGAGTAGAAAAAAGGGGGGGCAGGGGCGAAAGAGTAGAAAAAAGGGGGGGCAGGGGCGAAAGAGTAGAAAAAAGGGGGGCGGCTGTGGGGAAAGGAAGAAAGAGGGGGCCAGGGGAGCGGAAAGGAAAAAAAGGGGGCAGCCTTGGGGACATAAGAAAAAAGGGAGGGGAAACGGGGCGGAAGAGGGGAAAAAAGGGGGAGAAACGGGGCGGAAGAGGGGAAAAAAGGGGGGAAAAAAGGGGTCAGCTGTGGGGAAGTGAAGAAAAAAGGGGGCAGCTGTGAGGAAGAGAAGAAAAAAACGGGAGCTGGACGGGAAGAATAAAAAAGGGGGGCAGCTTTGGGGAAAGAGGAAAAAAAGGGGGGCAGCTTTGGGGAAAGAGGAAAAAAAGGGGGGCAGCTTTGGGGAAAGAGGAAAAAAAGGGGGGCAGCTTTGGGGAAAGAGGAAAAAAAGGGGGGCAGCTTTGGGGAAAGAGGAAAAAAAGGGGGGCAGCTTTGGGGAAAGAGGAAAAAAAGGGGGGCAGCTTTGGGGAAAGAGGAAAAAAAGGGGGGCAGCTTTGGGGAAAGAGGAAAAAAAGGGGGGCAGCTTTGGGGAAAGAGGAAAAAAAGGGGGGCAGCTTTGGGGAAAGAGGAAAAAAAGGGGGGCAGCTTTGGGGAAAGAGGAAAAAAAGGGGGGCAGCTTTGGGGAAAGAGGAAAAAAAGGGGGGCAGCTTTGGGGAAAGAGGAAAAAAAGGGGGGCAGCTTTGGGGAAAGAGGAAAAAAAGGGGGGCAGCTTTGGGGAAAGAGGAAAAAAAGGGGGGCAGCTTTGGGGAAAGAGGAAAAAAAGGGGGGCAGCTTTGGGGAAAGAGGAAAAAAAGGGGGGCAGCTTTGGGGAAAGAGGAAAAAAAGGGGGGCAGCTTTGGGGAAAGAGGAAAAAAAGGGGGGCAGCTTTGGGGAAAGAGGAAAAAAAGGGGGGCAGCTTTGGGGAAAGAGGAAAAAAAGGGGGGCAGCTTTGGGGAAAGAGGAAAAAAAGGGGGGCAGCTTTGGGGAAAGAGGAAAAAAAGGGGGGCAGCTTTGGGGAAAGAGAAAAAAAGGGGGGCAGCTTTGGGGAAAGAGAAAAAAAGGGGGGCAGCTTTGGGGAAAGAGAAAAAAAGGGGGGCAGCTTTGGGGAAAGAGAAAAAAAGGGGGGCAGCTTTGGGGAAAGAGGAAAAAAAGGGGGGCAGCTTTGGGGAAAGAGGAAAAAAAGGGGGGCAGCTTTGGGGAAAGAGGAAAAAAAGGGGGGCAGCTTTGGGGAAGGGAAGAGAAAAAAGAGGGGCAGAAGGGCGGAAGGGAAGAGAAAAAAAAGGGGGGCAGAAGGGCGGAAGGGAAGAGAAAAAAAGGGGGGCAGAAGGGCGGAAGAGGAAAAAAGTAGGCTAGAGGGGGTAAGAGTAAAAAAGGGGTGCAGCCGTGAGGAAGAGAAGAAAAAAAGGGGGGACAGAGAAGCGGAATAGGAAAATGAAGTGGGGTAGAGGGAGTAAGAGATAAAAAAATAGGGGGGGCCGTTCGGAAGAGATAAAAAAATAGGGGGGGCCGTTCGGAAGAGATAAAAAATAGGGGGGGCCGTTCGGAAGAGATAAAAAATAGGGGGGGCCGTTCGGAAGAGATAAAAAAATAGGGGGAATGTGGGGAAAAAAATGGGAGCAGGGGGGCGGCCGTGGGGAAGGGAAGAGGAAAAAAAAGGGGGGCGGCCGTGGGGAAGGGAAGAGAAAAAAAGGGGGGACAGAGGGTGGAGAGAACAAAAAAAGGGGGGAAGGGGCAGAAGAGGAAAAAAGGGGGCAGCTGTGGGGAAGGGAAGAAAAAAAGGGGGCGGATGTGGGGAAAAGAAGATAAAGGCGGGCAGGAGGGTGGAAAGGAAGAAAAGAAGGGGTGGCCTTAGGGTGAGAAGAAAAAGGGGGGGAAAGGGCCGGTAGAGGGAAAAAAGGGGAATAGGAGGAAGAGTAGAAAAAAAAATGGGGCGGCTGTGGGAAGAGTAGAAAAAAAAGGGGGAAAGGGGCAGAAGAGGAAAAAAGGGGGCAGCTGTGGGGAGAGAAGAAAAAAGAAGGGGAAACGGGGCAGAAGAGGAGGAAAAAAGGGGGCTGGGGAGGAAGAGAAGGAAAAAAATGACGGGCGGCGGTGGGAAGGGTAGAAAAGAAGGAGGCGGCTGTGGGAATGAGGAGGAAACAAAAAGGGGACAAAAGGGCGGAAGAGGAAAAAATGGGGGCTGGGAAGGAAGAGGGGAAAAAAGGCGGGCGGCCGTTCGGAAGAGAAGAAGGGAAGGGGAGGGAAAAAAGGGGGCGGCCGAGGGAAGGAAGAAGAAACGGGGACAGAAGGGCGGAAGAGGAAAATCAAGAGTAGAGGGGGTAAGAGAAATAAAGGGCGGCGGCAGTGGGAAGAGAAGAAAAAGGGGCTGGGAAGGAAGAGGAAAAAATAGGGGCGGCTGTGGGGGAGAGAAGGAAAAAAGCGGGCGGCTGTGGGGAGAGAGGAAAAAAGCGGGGAAAGGGGCGGAAGAGGGAAAAAAGGGGACAGCAGTGGGAAGAGAAGAAAAAAAGGCTGCTGAGGAGGAAGAGGAAGAAAAAAACGATGGGCAGCTGTGAGAAGAGTAGAAAAAGGGGGGGGCTGTGGGAAGAGTAGAAGAAACAAATGGGCGACAGAAGGGCAGAAGAGGAAAAAAGGGGGCGGCTGTGGGAAGAAAAGAAAAAAGGGGGCGGCTGTGGGAAGAAAAGAAAAAAGGGGGCGGCTGTGGGAAGAAAAGAAAAAAGGGGGCGGCTGTGGGAAGAAAAGAAAAAAGGGGGCGGCTGTGGGAAGAAAAGAAAAAAGGGGGCGGCTGTGGGAAGAAAAGAAAAAAGGGGGCGGCTGTGGGAAGAAAAGAAAAAAGGGGGCGGCTGTGGGAAGAAAAGAAAAAAGGGGGCGGCTGTGGGAAGAAAAGAAAAAAGGGGGCGGCTGTGGGAAGAAAAGAAAAAAGGGGGCGGCTGTGGGAAGAAAAGAAAAAAGGGGGCGGCTGTGGGAAGAAAAGAAAAAAGGGGGCGGCTGTGGGAAGAAAAGAAAAAAGGGGGCGGCTGTGGGAAGAAAAGAAAAAAGGGGGCGGCTGTGGGAAGAAAAGAAAAAAGGGGGCGGCTGTGGGAAGAAAAGAAAAAAGGGGGCGGCTGTGGGAAGAAAAGAAAAAAGGGGGCGGCTGTGGGAAGAAAAGAAAAAAGGGGGCGGCTGTGGGAAGAAAAGAAAAAAGGGGGCGGCTGTGGGAAGAAAAGAAAAAAGGGGGCGGCTGTGGGAAGAAAAGAAAAAAGGGGGCGGCTGTGGGAAGAAAAGAAAAAAGGGGGCGGCTGTGGGAAGAAAAGAAAAAAGGGGGCGGCTGTGGGAAGAAAAGAAAAAAGGGGGCGGCTGTGGGAAGAAAAGAAAAAAGGGGGCGGCTGTGGGAAGAAAAGAAAAAAGGGGGCGGCTGTGGGAAGAAAAGAAAAAAGGGGGCGGCTGTGGGAAGAAAAGAAAAAAGGGGGCGGCTGTGGGAAGAAAAGAAAAAAGGGGGCGGCTGTGGGAAGAAAAGAAAAAAGGGGGCGGCTGTGGGAAGAAAAGAAAAAAGGGGGCGGCTGTGGGAAGAAAAGAAAAAAGGGGGCGGCTGTGGGAAGAAAAGAAAAAAGGGGGCGGCTGTGGGAAGAAAAGAAAAAAGGGGGCGGCTGTGGGAAGAAAAGAAAAAAGGGGGCGGCTGTGGGAAGAAAAGAAAAAAGGGGGCGGCTGTGGGAAGAAAAGAAAAAAGGGGGCGGCTGTGGGAAGAAAAGAAAAAAGGGGGCGGCTGTGGGAAGAAAAGAAAAAAGGGGGCGGCTGTGGGAAGAAAAGAAAAAAGGGGGCGGCTGTGGGAAGAGAAGAAAAAAGGGGGCGGCTGTGGGAAGAAAAGAAAAAAGGGGGCGGCTGTGGGAAGAAAAGAAAAAAGGGGCGGCTGTGGGAAGAAAAGAAAAAAGGGGCGGCTGTGGGAAGAAAAGAAAAAAGGGGCGGCTGTGGGAAGAAAAGAAAAAAGGGGCGGCTGTGGGAAGAAAAGAAAAAAGGGGCGGCTGTGGGAAGAAAAGAAAAAAGGGGCGGCTGTGGGAAGAAAAGAAAAAAGGGGCGGCTGTGGGAAGAAAAGAAAAGAAGGGGCGGCTGTGGGAAGAAAAGAAAAGAAGGGGGGGGAAAGGGGGCGGAAGAGAAGAAAAGAAGGGGGGGAAAGGGGGCGGAAGAGAAGAAAAGAAGGGGGGGAAAGGGGGCGGAAGAGAAGGGGACAGCAGTGGGAAGAGAAGAAAAAAGAGGGCTGAGGAGGAAGAAAAAAACAACGGGCAGCTGTGAGAAGAGTAGAAAAAGGGGGGGCTGTGGGAAGAGTAGAAAAAACAAATGGGTGACAGCGGGGCGGACGAGGAAAAAAGGGGGGGCATGGGGGCGGACGAGGAAAAAAGGGGGGCTGCTGTGGGGAGAGAGGAAAAAAAGGGGGCTGCTGTGGGGAGAGAGGAAAAAAAGGGTCAGGGGGCGGAAAGGGAAAAACGGGTCAGGGGGCGGAAAGGGAAAAACGGGTCAGGGGGCGGAAGAGGAAAAAAAAAAGGGGGCAGAGGGGCGGAAGAGGAAAAAAAAAATGGGGCAGAGGGGCGGAAGAGGAAAAAAAAAATGGGGCAGAGGGGCGGAAGAGGAAAAAAAAGGGGGCAGAGGGGCGGAAGAGGAAAAAAAGGGAGTGGCTGTGGGAAAAGAAGAAAAAAGGGGGGAAAAAGGGGTGGAAGAGGAAAGAACAGGGGGAAGGGGCGGAAGACGGAAAAAAGGGAGGGGAAAAGGGGCGGAATGGGAAAAGAAGGGGGCAGCAGTGGGAAGAGTAGAAAAAAGGGGGGGCTGGGGAGGAAGAGGAGGAAAAAAACGATGGGGGGCTGTGGGAAGGAAGACGAAAAAAGGGGGCGGCTGTGCAGAAGAGGAGAGGAAAAGGGGGCGGCTGTGCAGAAGAGGAGAGGAAAAGGGGGCGGCTGTGCAGAAGAGGAGAGGAAAAGGGGGCGGCTGTGCAGAAGAGGAGAGGAAAAGGGGGCGGCTGTGCAGAAGAGGAGAGGAAAAGGGGGCGGCTGTGCAGAAGAGGAGAGGAAAAGGGGGCGGCTGTGCAGAAGAGGAGAGGAAAAGGGGGCGGCTGTGCAGAAGAGGAGAGGAAAAGGGGGCGGCTGTGCAGAAGAGGAGAGGAAAAAAGGGGAGCAGGGCGGCCGTGCAGAAGAGGAGAGGAAAAAAGGGGAGCAGGGCGGCCAAAAGAAGGAAAAAATGGGGGCAGTGGGAAGAGAAGAAAGAAAGGGGTAGAGGAGCGGAAGAGGAAAAAAGGGGGGTGGCTGTGGGGAGAGAAGAAAAAAGGGGGGCAGAGGGGCGAAAAAAGAAAAAAAAGGGGGTGAAAAGGGCGGCTGTGGGGAGAGAAGGAAAAAAGGGGGTCAGAGGGGCGGAAGAGGGAAAAAGGGGGGCTTGGAAGGAAGAGGAAAAAAATAGGGGCAGCCGTTTGTAAGAGAAGAGAAAAAAGGGGTGGCTGTGCAGAAGGGAAGAAAAGAAACAAGGGGAGCAGGGGGTGAAAAGAAGGAAGAACGGGGGCGGTGTGAGGAGGAAAAAAAGGGGGTGGGGAGGAAGAGGAGGAAAAGAGAGACGGGCGGCTGTGGGAAAGGTAAGAGAAAAAAAGGGGGTTGGGGAGGAAGAGGAGGAAAGAGAGACGGGCGGCTGTGGGAAAGGTAAGAGAAAAAAGGGGGTTGGGGAGGAAGAGGAGGAAAGAGAGACGGGCGGCTGTGGGAAAGGTAAGAGAAAAAAAGGGGGTTGGGGAGGAAGAGGAGGAAAGAGAGACGGGCGGCTGTGGGAAAGGTAAGAGAAAAAAAGGGGGTTGGGGAGGAAGAGGAGGAAAGAGAGACGGGCAGCTGTGGGAAGGGAAAAAAGGGGGGAACGGGGCGGAAGAGGGGGAAAAAAAATGATGGGCAGCTGAGGGAAGGAAGAAGAAACAAAAGGGGGACAGAAGAGCAGAAGAGTAGAAAAAAGTGGGGAAAAGGGGGGAAAGCCGGGCGGAAGAGGAAGAAAAGGGGGGAAAGCCGGGCGGAAGAGGAAGAAAAGGGGGGAAAGCCGGGCGGAAGAGGAAGAAAAGGGGGGAAAGCCGGGCGGAAGAGGAAGAAAAGGGGGGAAAGCCGGGCGGAAGAGGAAGAAAAGGGGTCGGCTGTGGGGAAGAGTAGAAAAAAGGAGGCAGCTGTGAGGAAGAAAGAAAAGGGGGTGTCGGGAGGATAATAAAAAAAAGGGGGCGACACGGGGCAGAAGAGGAAAATAAAAGGGGAGCAGAAGGGCGGAAGAGGAAAATAAAAGGGGGGCGGCAGTGGGGTAAGAGAAGAAAAAAGTTGGCTGGGAAGGAAGAGGAAAATAAAGGACGGGCGGCCGTGGGGAAGGGAAGAGGAGGAAAATAAAGGATGGGGGGAAAAGGGGCGGAAGAGGAAAATATAATGGGGGCGGCTGTGGGGAAGAAGAGAGGAAAATATAATGGGGGCAGCCGAAGGGAAGAAGAGAAGAAAAGGGGGCGGCTGGCGGGGGTAGAAGGGCAGAAGAGAAAAAAAGGGGGCGTCTGGCGGGGGTAGAAGGGGAAAAAAGGGGGCAGCTGTGGGAAGAAAAAGGAAAATAAGAGGGGGGCAGAAGGGCAGAGGAGAAAAACACGGAGGGCAGCGGCGGGGAAGAGGGGGAAAAAAAAGGGGGCAGCGGCAGGGAAGGAGAGGAAAAAAAAGGGGGCTGGGGGGTGGGGAGAGGAGAAAAAAAAAAAAGGAGGGATCACACCACCACAGCGCTCCAATTTAGAAACAAAAATTAAGAAACTCACAATTCAGTACAATACAATCCCAGACACTCTAAAGTAAATCAGGACAACGACAGGGCAATACAGTGCAAAGAAATAACATTATACAGAGAGGTGCACAGCACTACACTCTCAAATAAAGAACAGCCAATGGAAAAATTGAAAGTACATTGCCATCAAATGTTAGAAAACATCAGATGTCATTCAAGACAGTGACAGAGCGACACAACGGAAGGCTAGCACAATACTGGGCAGTACAAGGCAATATGCAGCTAAACAAAGAACAACTGATGAAAAAATTCACAACAGAGTGCAGTCTTATGACAATCTCCAAAGCGACCGTTACGACAATGACAGGGCGATACAATGCCACACGTTACAGGATACAGGGCAGTACAACCCAATACGCAGACAAGTAAGCGACAGCCAATTACAAGACCCACAATACAGTACACTACAATGCCAGACAGTCTCAGATGTCGGTCAAGACAATGACAGGGCAATACAGTGCAAGACATAACATTATGCGGGTCAGTACAAGGCAATACACAGTCAAATAAAGACCAGTAAATTACAATACCCAAAACACACTGCAGTACAATGGCAAATCCCACGTGTCAGTCAAGACAATGTCAATGCAAAACAGAACACCGTGCAGGGCAGTCCAAGGCAATACCCAGTCAAATAAAGAACAGCCAGTCAGAAAACCCACATTACGCTGCCGTACAATCTCAAAAAGTCTCAGATAGCAGTCAAGACAATTACAGGGCAATACAGTGCAATATGTGACACAATACAGTCCAGCGCAAGGCAATATGTAGCCAAATAACGAACGGACAGTTAAAAAATTCACAATGCAGTGCACTACTTGACACAATGGATCAGATGGCAATCAAGATGATGACGGGGCAATACAAGGCAAGATGCGACACCATATGGGGACAGACAAGGCAATATGCGGTTATTGCAGGCAGAGCGATTAACTTCACTCCTGAGAGAGAAGTCGAGAAACATTTAGAAACACACACAGTGATTCTCCAAAGGTAGCAGTGCACGTGATGGCGTTTTACCAGATTCCATGGCCACGTACCCCGGATTATTTACTGCACAGGGGCCAGGGTCAGAGAAGCTGACAGGGAGGCCCTCCCGTTGAGTCACGGGGCTCGGAAAGGACCCCCTTGCTTTCTAAGCTCTTTCTCAGAGAGGAGTCTAGGTGCGGCTGGATCCGACTCCTAGCCCCGGACTTGGGCAACGGTTTACCTCTAAAGGATTCTATCTGCGCCAGCAACCCTTTATACCACTGAGCTAAGACTACAAGGTTTAGCGTGCTATTAGTCACTTACCGAGACTCTGTTGCAGCAAGGCACCTCTCAACCTCGAAGACTAGAACCTTAAGTGAGCTTCCCCGCTCAAGGTGAGATGCTGGCAAACAGGCTGCTGCTGTGTGGAAAGCACAAAAGGCTCTTTGGCTGTCCACGATTTATAGAGGCAGCTAATTGATTTTTAGCCATAACAGCCTGGGGAAAAAAAATATCTAGGTCCCCACTCCAGACTGCGTATTGACTCTATTGCCAGCCATCCCCCAAAGTATGTGTCGCTCATAAGAACTCCCACTGATGGTTACGGTTTGAGCCACAGCCCAGAGGAAAACAAGGGAGTCGGGGGCGGGGGGTGGCGTCGCGGGAAACAGGAGATGACAACACCACAGCAGTCAAATAAAGGACAGCCCATTACAGGACTGCACTGCATTGTGTATTTTTTAACACAGTATCTTAAACGACAGTCAAGGCAATGACACAGCAATGCAGCACAGGACATACCTTGTACCGCTCCATATACTGTTAATTCACAGTCAAATAAACAGCCCATTACAGAACTACACTGTATGGTGATTTTTTTTAACGCAATCTCTAAAATGACAATCAATACAGTGACAGCGCAATACAATGCAAGACATTACAGTCTACAGGGCAATACAATCCATAGTGCAGTCAAACAACAGCCAGTTACGGTACCCAGAATATGGTGCACTAAAAAGCCAGACAGTCTCAGATGTCAATCGAGACAACGACAGAGCAAGACAAAGCAATACAGTACATTATACAGGCCAGCACAAGGCAATTCAAAGTCAAATTAAATAACATGCAGTTGAAAAATTCACAATATGGTGCGCTACGACAGAATGAATCAAATGGCAATCAAAACAGTGACGGGGCAATACAACGCAAAACGTGACACAACAGAGGGACGGACGAGGAAATACGCAGTTCTGGCTGTCAGAGCGACTAACTTCACTCCTAAGAGAGAAGTAGTGTAACATATAGTAACATAAACACAGTGATTCAACAAAGGTAGCAGTGCACGTGACAGCGCTTCACCAGATTCCATGGCCACGCACCCCGGATTATTTACTGCCTAGGGGCCAGGGTCAGACAAGCTGTCTGGGAGGCCCTCCCATTGAGTCACAAGGCTCGGAAAGGACCCCCTTGCTTTCTAAACTCCTTCTCCGAGAGGAGTCTAGCTGCGGCTGGATCCCATCCTTGCCTTGGACTTGGTCAACGGTTTACCTCTAAAGATTACATCTGCACCATCAACCCATTATACCACTCAGCTAAGACTGCTAAGTTTAGCATGTTATTAGTCACTTACTGACAATCTGTTGTGGCAAGGCATCTCTCAGCCTTAAGGAACAGAACCTTACATGAGCATCCCCGCTCAATGGGAGGTGCTGGTGAACAGGCCGCTGCCTTGCAAGAGAGCTCCAAGGGCTCTTGTTCTGTTGACTATTTGTAGAGGCAGCTAATTGACTTTTAGTCAGATCAGCCTAGGAAAAAAATATCTAGGTCCCCACTCCAGATGGCACGTTGACTCTGTCGCCTGTGAGGAGGGGAGAAAGGGGGGAGAGGACCACACCGCTACAATGGTCAAGAACAACACACCCACGATAGAGTGCAGTCCTGCGACAGAATGTTTCAAGTGACCGTCAAAACAACGATGGGGCAATGCAATGCAATGCCTAACAATACAGGACGCTACGATGGAACACACAACCGAAGAACTCATTCAGAAACTCACAATACAGCGCAGTACAATCCCAGACAAGCTAAAATAACAAGCAAGACAACATCGTCAGGGCAATACAATGCAAGACAAAGTTACACAGGGCAGTACAGCGCCATACACAAATAAAGAACAGCCAAGGAAAGAATTCACGGTACAGTGCCATACAATGGCAGACTATCACTCAGATGTCAGTTCAGACAACAACAGAGCAATACGATGCAAGGCATAACACGATACAAGGCACTACAAGACACTGCACGGTCAAAGAAACAACCACCTATTAGAGAAGTCACAATACAGTGCAGTCCTGTGACAGAACATATAAAATGACTGTTGAAACAATGACAGGGCAATACAATGCAAGATGAAACACGATATGGGGCAGTACAAGGAAAAAACACAGGCATGTAAACAACCACCCCTTAAAAAAACACCACAACACAGTGCAGTACCATGCCAGAATATATCACTCAGGACTATTATATGGCAATACAATGCCAAATGTAACACAACACAGGGCAGCACAACGCAAAACAGAATGAAAGAACGAATAACCTGTCAAAACCCCAACATACACGGCAGTACTATCCCACGGAGCATCAGGTGGCAGTCGAGACAGTTACAGGACAACAGAATCCGAGACGTAACATTACACAGCACAGTACAGTGCAATAGTCAGTCAAATAAACAACCCGCGAAGGGACCCACAATACTGTGCATTCCAATGGATATGAGACAGCAGGCAAGATAACGACAGAGCAATACAGCGCACAACATAAGACAATAGAGGACAGTATAACGCTCAGAAGCATCAGATGGCAGTCAAAACAATGACGCGGCAATACAATTCGAGACCCAACACAAAGGCGGTAACACGGCAATACATGGTCAAAGATAGAACACCCGGTAAAACCCCCATGATACAGATGGCTACTGTCCAAGAGTAGTCTACAATGACAGTGAAGAGAACGACGGGGCAACGCAACGCAAGATGCAGCATGATACAGGGCACTGCAAGGCAATACGCAGCCAAACCAGGAACAAACTTTTAAAAAAAACACGGAATATGGAGCAGTACATACCAGAACGGATCAGATAGTCAGGGCGATTACAGGGCAATACAATTCAAGACAACACACGATACCGGGCAGGACGACACAAGATGTAGTCAAATAATGAACCGCCAATCGAAAACCCACGGACGAGTGCGCTGCAATCCCGGTCGCAGATGGCGGTTGATAAAACTGAGCAATAGAATCCAAGACTTAACATTATAGGGGGCAGTATAATGCAATAGGCAATCACATAGAGAACAACCGATTATGAAACTGACAGTACAGTTCATTACAATGACAGAATATTTCAGATATCAATCAAGACGGTTCCAGAGCAATACAATGCAAGACCTAACAATATACCGGGCACTACAATCTGATACACAGTGAAATAAAAGCAACTGATTGTAGGACTGCACGGTACTGAGAATTTTTTTTAACACAATCTCTAAACTGACAATAAATACAGTGACAGGGCTATACAGTGCGAGACGTAGCACCACACCGGACAGTACAATCCAATATGCGGCCATATAAACAACAACCAATTATAGGACTGCACCGCATTGTGAATCTTTTAACACAATCTGTAAAATGACAATCCAGACTACAACGTGTCAATAGAATGCAAGACATAACAGTATAGTGGGCAAAACCAGGCAATATGCAGTCAAAGACCAGCAAATTATAGCACGGCACCGTATTGTGAATTTTTTAACGCAACGTCTAAAATCACAAACGAAACAATGACAGGGCAATACAACGCAACACATAACATTGTACGCGTCAGTACAACCCAATACCTGGTCAAATAAACAGCAAACAGTTATAGGACTGCACAGGGTTGTGAACTTTTTAATGAATACACAGTCAAATAAAAAAACAGCCACTTGTAGGACTGCAGTGGACTGTGAAAGTTTTCAACACAAAGTCTAAAGTCACAAACACGACAGTGACAGGACAATACAATGCGAGACGTAACAGCGTACATGGCAGTACAATGCAATACACAGTCAAATAAAAAACAGCTGATGAAGGAAGTGACAATATGGTGGCGCACAATGGCAGAATAGATCAGATGACAATCAAGACAACAACAGAGCCATACAATGGAAGACGTAACACCACACGGGGCAGTACGAGGCAATACACAGCCACATAAGAACCCATGAAAGACATCACAATACAGTCCAGTCCTAGGACAGATTCTCTAACGTGACCGTCAAGACGACAGGGCAATACAATGCAAGACGTAACACAGGCAATATGCAGTTGTGGCGGGCGCAGTGATAAAATTCACTCCTAAGAGAGAGGCAGAGAAACATTTACAAACATAACAGCAGTGATTCAACAAAGGTAGCAGCACATGTGATGGCACTTTGCCAGATTCCATCGCCACGCACCCCAGATTATTTCCTGCCTAAGGGCCAGGGTCAGACGAGCCGTCTGGGAGACCCTCCCCGTTGAGTCACGAGGCTCGGAAAGGACCCCCTTGCTTTCTAAACTCCTTCTCGGAGAGGAGTCTAGGTGCGGCTGGATCCGATCTTTGCCCCGGACTTGGGCAACGGTTTACCTCTTAAAGGATCATATCTGCATGATCAAACCCTTTATATCGCTCAGCTAAGATTGCTAAGTCTGGCATGCTAGTCACTTACCCAGAATCTGTTGCGGCAAGGCATGTCTCAGCCTCGAAGACCAGAACCTTAAGTGAGTGTCCCCCGGAAATGATGGCGAACAGGCCGCTACCTTGCAAGAAAGCTCAAAGGGCTCTTGGTCTGTCCGCTAGTTATACAGTAAGCTAACTGACTTAGTGTTTTGACTCTGTTGCCAGCCCTCACCAAAAGTTCAAATGCCACTCATAGCGAGTCCTGCTGGTCGTTTTAGCTTAAGCAGCAGCCTGGGCGAAAAAGCGGGGGTGACATCGCAACAGCGGTCAAATACAGAACAACCGGTTAAAAATTGCACAATACAGTGCCAGACAGTCTAAAATAACTGGCAAGACAATGACAGGGCAATACAATGCAAGATCGAACCTTATACAGGGCAGTACAAGGTAACATACGATCAAACGCAGAACAGACAATGAAAGAATTGACGGTACAGTGCCGTACAGTGCCATACAATGGTAGAATATATCAGATGTCAGTTGCCACAATGACAGAGCAATACAAGGCAAGACGTAACGCGATACGGGGCCCTACCAGGCGATACAGTCAAAGAAACAACAACCCATGAAAGAATTCACAATACAGCGCGGTCCTAGGACAGAACGTGTAAAATGACCATCGAGACAATGACAGGGCGATACGATGCAAGATGCAGCACCATACCAGGTGGTAACAAGGCACCATGCAGCCAAATGAAGAACAACCGATTAAAAAACCCAGCATACCTTCAACTGTAATACCAGAAAAGATCAGAAGGCAGTCAAGACAATGACAGCACACTATAATGCGAGAAGTAACACAATACAGGGCAGTACAAGGCATTACACAGTCAAATAAAGAAGAACCGATTAAAAAACACACAATACAGTGTGGTGCGATGCCAGAGTAGATCAGAATGCAGTCGAGACTAAAATGGGGCAATATAATGCAAGATGTTACACAAAACAGGGCGGTACGAGGCATTAGAAAGCCAAATGAAGGACAACCAATTAAAAAACCCGCAATACAATGTGGTACGAGGCCCAAACAGATCAGAAGGCAGTCAAGGCGATGACGGGGCAATATAATGCAAGACGTAACACAATAGAGGGCGGTACAAGGCATTACACAGTCAAAGATCAACCGATTAAAAAAAAAAACCACGCAATGCGGTGTGGTACAATGCCAGAATAGATCACATAGCAGTCAAGAGCGTGACGGGGCAACACAATGCAAAACCGATACTGAGCCAGGCGGAGCAATACTATTTCAAATATACAAGAATATAACACAGAACCGAATTCTTAAGCGTACGACGCAAGACCATCTCAAATGGCAGTTGAGGAAATTACTGAGTGATGTAATGCAAAAACAACACGCTGCCCGGCAATGCAATATGTGGTCAGATACAGAACAATCCGTTCCAGAAACAACATATCGAACAGTACAACTCCACTGTCTCAGATGGCAGTCAAGATATATGCAGAGCAATACCATGCAAGACGTAACACAATACAGGGCAATACGATAGATACATGGGGTAACTTAAGAACGATGAATCAAAAAACCTGCAATACAGCAATTACAATGGCAGATGGCCTGAGTGGCAGTCGAGACGATTACAGGGCAATACAATGCAAGACAAAACACGATACGGGGCAGTACCCTGCAAAACCATCCCAGACGGCTATCGGGGAAATTACAGAGCGATATAATGCAAAAACAATGCCCTGCCCGACAACGCAATATATGGTCATGTACAAAACAATCCGTTAAAGAAACAACATATGGAACAATACCGTGCAAGATGGTTTCAAATGGCAATTAAGGAAAATACAGAGTGATGTGATGCAAAACTGAAATAGCACCCAACAATGCAATACAATTTCAAATACACAGCCTTCAAATACACAACAAAATACTTAAGGATACAATGCCAGAGTGTCTCACGTGACAGTCAAAACAGTGACAGACCGAAACGATTTGAGACGTACCATGATACAGGGCAGAACAATGCAATACGTGGTCAAAGGAAGAACAACCGAATAAAAAAAAATCCTTAGTACCATGCAGAATGACGACAGAATATATCGGACAGCTGTCAAGACAATGACAAAGCCGTATGCTACAAAACCAAAACACGGCCAGGCAACGCAATAGAGGTTCAAATACACAACCGTGCGATTCAAAACAAAATATGGAAGGCTACCATGCCTGATCATCTCAGATGGCAGTCAAGACAATGACTAAGCGATACGACACGAAACCGAGATACAGGCAGCCAAAGTGATACAATTTAAAGTACAGACTGATGGAAAGCCATGCAAAACACAGAACTATACGATGCAACGCAGTCTGACGTGCCGGTCAAGACAATTACGGGGCGCTACAATGCAAGACCGATACAGAGCCAGGCAATGCAATACTATTTCAAATACACAATACAACACAAAACAAACAATACATAAGCATACAATGCAAGACAGTCTCAGACAGCAGTCAAGACAGTTACAGAGCAACGCAACTCAAAACCAACACAGAGCCCGGCAACGCAATACAGTCAGATGCAGAACAATCCATCAAAGTAACAACATGGCGAACAGTACAACATGACAGTCTCAGATGGCTGTCAAAACGATGACCGAGCAATACAGCGCAAGACATAAAGGAATACAGGCGTTACCATGCTAGACCGTCTGAGACTGCAGACGAGAACACTACAGAGCAATACAATTCCAGGCTAAACACAATACAAGGCAGTGCAATGCGAGATAGTGTCACATACGGTCAGGACAATTACGGCTCCGCTTACGTGCTCAAAGGGAACCACTCCTGGAAAGCCTGGGGCACTACGCTAACTTTTAAATGCCTTGCTGCTATTTCCAACCCTGTCCCCTCCCCTCCCCAGGGAAGCTCCACTGCTGGTACCTCACCTTCGCTGAGGGGCCAGGACTCTGGAGCCCTGCTGAACAAAAAAAAAAAAAAAGAGAGTTACCATATATCAAATCGATTCATCCTGGAGTCACTGGGTTTCCTCTTCATCGTCTGCAAAAACAAACAATGGAACCCCAATTTGCACAAAATGGTGCCATCAGGCACCATCGCATCCGTCAACACTAAGTTGTACTGCAATATCCCCCGCATCATATGCGCCGTACCCTTCTGCTCACCTGCTCCTCATGGATTCTGGATTCGGACTTTGTGGCACTCTCTGGTTCTGGCACCTAAAACACCTAAAACACACAATATTACTGTTGAGCTTACGGGAAACCACCACCCCCATGCGCTACCTCTCTACTACCCAGCTCACCTCCAACACTCATCCGACTCCGGATGCCTGTGGTGCCTGCAAAACCAAAGACAAACACTACACTGAGCTGCAATGTAGTACTGGGCTATTAGACACCAACATGTCCACAACTGCCTCACTTGCTGGGACTACTCAGTGGGCGTGCAGCATCACCCCTCTGACCCTGCGTGTCACACCAACCAAAGAAACACACGCTGAGATACCGCTCGAAACCCTACAAATTCCCATCTCCCGCTCCCTCACCTTGCCCGCCCATCCTCCCGAGGCGTGCAACCTGAAGGCTTGCAAACTGCCTGTAAAACCCAACCGACGTGGGTTGCTTAAAACTTGAAAGTTGCTCCCTCTGAGGAAGATGTGATACTTCAGCCCACCCGCCGCTGCTGACCTTGACTGACTCATCCCCATCCCCACATCCCATGTCATTCATTGCTTCAAAACTTCAAATTGAAAAGAACCAATACATACAGTACTCAAAGCCACATCTTCTCTCTAATACCACGTGCCGACTCACCTTCTTACATTGCTCTCCTCTTCTACACTGCCCTGCCAAGCTTGTCCTGTTGCATCTGCAAGAATGACATTAGAGAAATCACCCCGAGGCAGAGCAATAGAGTCATAACAACAAAAAGTCTTGCACCTTTTTACAAATACCATTTAAGGTCCAAATACAACCGTACACAAAGAAAATGACAAAAAAAAATCCGCACCAAAACCAGCCATACCCTCTTCCACAGGAACTCTTCTTCACTACTGCTGTATTGCCTTTCCAACATGCCTCTGCTCTTTCCAAACAAAACAGAAGAGGGATCTACACAGCCTCCCGATGGCTACCCTGAGATAACTCTAACACCTTTGCCCCGATCTACATAGATTCATGTACTACATATAGACACTCCACATGACTCCGCCCACCCTGGACGCTACACACCCAGGCAGGGCGGCCCCGAGCCAAACACTCACAGATACAGACAGACACTACACAGAACGCTATGAACGACGCGCCTCAAAGATGAGAGAAAAATCTCAGCAAGAAAGATGATATGGGGACCAAAGTCACCGTCGTGCAAGAAAATCTGTGGGATTGTGATGATGATGTCAACATGAAGACGCTCTACGGAACCCCCTGAAACAAACTGTAGAACGTGATGGTACGTAATAAGAATGGACTGTTGAGCCCGCTAAGATGAACATGCAGGAAGCCTGCCTTCAAGACCTAAGAAGGTAATGACGCAGGGAAGGAGTCCCAGTTGTGGAAGTGGGCCGTCTGGAAACTTCCGAGACAAGACCGATGCACGCTTTAAGATGCTAACGCAAGAAGAGTGGCAGCCGAATGGTGCTACGCCCACGGGCCCGAGCGTTCGAGACCCTAAGGATGATGCCTGGGGCCCCACATCATTCTCCTGGAGCTCAAAGATGACCTCGAGACCCAAGAAAGGGCTAAGATACACAACACAGACCACATGAACAACATGACAACATGCACAGGCTAGAACTGCCCTGCCTGGGACGCGCTAGCGTCACACTGAACAGCAAGCAACATCCTTTTCCTTCAAAAATATGTGCCCCGACTGTGCCCCGGGACAGCCCTCGCCACTACGCTAACATCAAAGACCCCATTTTTCAATTGTCCACCTCGGCCCCTCTCCGGCACCTGACTGTCAACTTAGCTTTTGGAGGGCCAGGCATCTGAATCCTTCTTCGATGCGGTCCGCAAAAACCAGCCACCCGATACATTTCCGCAGTCACCAGGTTCCTCCTCTTCCTCTGCAAAAGGAAAAATAGAAATAATCCCACAGGCAGCCACAGTACCAGCAATAAGCATCCTGAGAGGAGATGCCAACCTCTTCCACGACACCCTTAGCCTAACAAACGCCGTGGCATTCTGCTTGCCCGCTCCGCGCCTATTCCGGAGTCCGAGGCTGCAGTGATAGTTATTCACAGCACCTAAGAGACCAAGAAACACAACATTACCACTTCGCTTCTGCCAAACCGCCACACCATCAACTCCTATCTTCTGCCTTCCCACGGACTCCGGGCTCTGCTGCAGACCCAAAGAGTCAGCGAAGCCCTGACCCGACCTACACCAGGGGCCTGCTGCAAGCCGCAAAGGCTCCAGGGACACGACGGTACCCTGCGTACTGTGGGGGCAAGTGAACAGATGCCCCACAGCCTGAAAGAGGTTACACCTTACGGCCCTGCTGCTTTCCTGTGAAATGTGAGAACTCCATCTACGACTGCAGACAAGATGCTCACCTGGTCCCTGCGTAGTAATCTCATCTACCCAATTTAGAAAAATTCTATTGGTGTCTTACCCGGGATACGGCAAAGCCGGTGGAAAAAAAAAAAAACCTCCCCAAGAAAGGTCCATCTTCAATACACTCAGGGATTCCAGGAAAATACGCCGTGCCTGGAAAAGAGAAAACTATACCCTTAAACCATCTCGCTGCCCCTGAAACACTCATTACAACAGGACTGACCTGAAAAAACACAAGGAAGAGAAGCAGCATACAACACCCCTCTCTACTATACATGCTACCAAACCTCACCTGGTCCTTAAGGTAGTACCACCTCCAACTTCTTATCTGCGATTCTCTAAATGGGATAACATCTCCGCCCCAGTAGCTGAGCCGCCGCCAAAGACGGGATCGACGGAAGGACTGGCAGAGCTGTGACCCTGGAGAAACCCGGCAGCAGAATAAGCTGCCCCAGCAGAAGCTGAGGGCTATATACCCCGGGCCCCGCCCACCGCCCTTCCCACCAGCACCTGGGAAAGGGGCCAGGCTGACCTCCACAAGGCATAGAGCCTGCCAGAGGAGCGGCCTTTTCTCACAGGCCTGAAAATTACAGCATGCAAAACACCAAAACAGAGAAAGCGACCCTTAAAGGAAGTGACAACACGTGCTCTTTTATTACCACTACGTCGATTGTGTCAGCAACGGGGCCCGGTAGGTACGTAAACTTAAACAAACTTTTTCAGGACATAGAAAGAAAGAGAAAGACATCTGCCTAACCTCCGTAGGCAAGTAGATCATTAAGCCCGATAAACATGTTTTTAAAAGAAAACACCATGTCTTCCGATTCCTTGTAAAAGAAAACCCACAATGTTAGCGGGGTCACACGTCACTTCCAGCGAGACTCCGCATATTACCCGACTTCTGCCAGAACCACGTTCTGAACAGGACTGACAGACAGAGTGCAAGCAGAGGCTTGTGCGCCGCCTGTAATACAGCGGGTGAGAAAGAACCAATGCTCTAGGCTGCAGTTCTCCTTGGCCGAGTCCGCTCCCGTGCCCTAACCATCGTTGCTGTCGCAGCTCAGGCTGGGCATTAAACCAAGTGACAGATGCTCTCTTTTAACTTCTCTCCCGAGGAAGGAAAGAACGTGAGGGAGACTTAGGAACTGAAAGAGAAACTGAATTCTTTCATAATGAAATATAAACAGAAAAGTTATACTGAGGAGAGACAACAATAACAGGAAAAAATAGATAAAATATACACACAAGCCGGTATCAGGCTCCCAGGATGACCATCGCTTCACCAGCGGGCATGGGCAAAGTCCGAGACTGGACACGGCAATGGATTGGAACCGGATTCTGGATCTGGTTGCATAAATGCACGGATTGGGATCAAACCCTGTCAGACAGAGGAGTCCTCGGACGCCAGCCGCTGAAGGAAAGGTACCGACCCCTTCGATCCCTCCGCTTTTATACTGAGCGTGATAATGATGGGATGCAATACCCCATCAGTCAGGTTCGGGTCACCGGTCCCATCTACTCTTCACTGTGGCTGCGACCCCTCTATGCTTTTCTGCTTCCGACCCTCCGACGGGGAATATATAAAAGTGAGCTGAGCTGCACTGTTACAGCAATAAGTATAAGCAAGAGCCTCTCCGCACAGCATCCCTTCGCATTAAGTGTAAATACAAGGTCTTGGCTCTCTGAAGGCAGATACTACCTGAAAAATACGCCATTATCTTCATAGAGTTCAGTTCGTTGGGAGAGACTTACCTGCAAAGTAAAGTGACTGAAAACAACACTGGTTCTGTTGTACCTCAGACCAACACATGGCTACGTAATCTCATATGCGCATTAAAAAAGAAGAAGTGGCCAAAAGTATTTATGGAGCCACGGGTCACATCTTCCCTTTATTACCTCGTGCCAAGCCACCTTTGTACCACACTCCTGTCGGGTCGGCTCCCCTGCATCGCCCTGTCCATCTCATCTCTCTGCATCTGAAAAAAAACCACCAATAATATCGAACATCACCCTGACGCAGAGCAGTAGCTTAATTCCAAAGGTCTTGTTTCTACTTAGGAACCCTGTTCACCTAAGTCCAACTAAGTACACCTAAGTCCAAGTGCCATCCAAAAAAAAAGTAAGCCCGCAAAAATTACACCCCACAGAAAGCAGCCTTACTGTCTTTGAGATACTGTCTCCTTCGCTAACCGTGAACACCCCCTCCAAATTAGCTCTGCTTATGCCAGCGCCCACTAATGAAACACCCAGCCACGCAGCCTCCCGAGAGCTAATCGATTCGAGACGACTACGCAAACTTTGCCTGGGTCTAGACAGATCCTCATATTCACTAGAGTCTCATCCTGATTCTGCCTACCGTGGACACTACGCACCTGGGCAGGGCCGCCCCAAGCCAAACACACACACAGTCATCAACGAACACTGTTAAGAACACCATGAAAGACACGCCTGAAAAGACGAGAGAAAACTCTCAGCAAGAAGAATGACACCGGGACCAAAGTCACCATCGGGCAAGAAGGCCTGCGGGACTGTGGTGGTGATGACGTGAAGAGGCTCTACGGAACCCCCTGAAACAAAGCGTAGAACTTCAGTCCCTGATGAGAACGGATTGTCGAGCCCGACAACATGTATGCGCAGGAAGCCTGGCTTCAAGACCTAAGAACGTAACGATGCAGGGAAGAAGTCCCAGTCGCGGAAGTGGGCCATCCAGAAGCTTCCAAGACACAAGGCCGATGCACGCCTAAAACTTCTAATGCAAGAAGAGCAGCAGCCGAATGGTGCTATGCCCACGGATCCCAGCATTCGAGATCCTAAGGACGATGCCCGAGTCCTCACGCCATGCTCGTTGAGCTTAAAGATGACCTCGAGACCTGAGAAAGGGCTAAGATGCAGAACACGGACCACACAAACGACACGACAGCACACACAGCCTGAAATTGCCCTGCCCGGGACGTGCTAGCATCACACTGAGCAGTAAGCCACATGCTTTACCTTCCCAAAGGAGACTGTGCCCCGGGACAGCCCTCGGCACTACGCTAACATCAAAGACCCCATTTTGCAATTGTCCACCTCGGCCCCTCTCTGGCGCCTGACTATCTACTTAACATTTGGAGGCCCGGGTGGCATCCAAATCCATCCTTGATGCAGTCCACAAAAACCAGCCACCCGATGCACTCCTGTGGTCACCAGCTTCCTCCTCTTCCTCTGCAAAAGGAAGAGAAAAAAAACAATCCCAAAAGCAGCCACAGCACCAGCCATACGCAGCCTGACAGGAGATGCCTCCTCCACAACACCGTCACCCTCCTGAATGCCGTACCCTGCACGCTGTGGGGAAAGGCGACGAGCCGTCCCACACCCTGAAAGACATTATACCTTACGTCCCTCTTCCTTTCCTGAGAAATCCGAAAACTCCATCTACGGCCGCAGACAAGATGCTCACCCAGTCCCTGCAAAGTGATCTCATCATCTGCCCGATTGAGACAAACTCTATTGGCATCTTACCTGGGATACAGCAAAACCAGTGAAAAAGAGAAACCAAATACAGTTCAGTCTTCAATACAGTCAGGGATTCCAGGAAAATACACCGCATCTGGAATAAAGAAAGCCGTACTGTTAAACCATCCCACCGCCTCTGAACACTCATTACAACGTAACTGACCTGAAAACCTACAAGGAAGAGAAGCAGCATACAACACCACTCTCTACTATACACACTACCAAACCTCACCTGGTCCTGAAAGTCTTACCATCTCCAACTTCATACCTCCGATTCTCTAAATGGGATAACATCTCCGCCGCAGGAGCTGAGCCACCTCCAAAGCTGCAATCGACGGAAGGACCGGCATAGCTCTGACCCTGGAGAAGCCCGGCGGCAGAATGAGCTTCCCCAGCAGAGGCCCTGGTTCCTGTACCCTGGGCCCCGCCCACCCCCCTTCCCACCATCACTGAGGAAAGGGGCCAGGCCCACCGCCAGAAGGCATAAAGTCTGCCAGAGGAGTGGCTGCTCCTTTTCTCACGTGCTTGACGATTACAGCATGCAAAACACCAAAATGGAGAAAGCGGCCCTTACAGGAAATGGCAATACATGCTCTTTAACTACAGCTACATCACTTGTGTCAGCAATGGGACCGGCTAGAGAAGTAAACTTATTTAAACTTTTGCAGGGCGTAGACAGAGATACATGTCATGCTAACCTACACAGGAAAGTAGATCATTAAGCGCAATAACAATATTTTTTATCAAGACTCAACATGCTTTAGATTCCTCATAAAAGAAACCCCACAATGGGTCATACAGCACTTCTAACGAGACCACGCATATTACCCAACTTCTGCCAAAACTGTATTCTGGATAGGACCGACAGTCAGATTACAAGCAGAGGCTTGTACGCTGCCTGTAATACAGCAGCTGAGAAAGAACTGATGCTTTGGGCCGCCGCTCTCCTCGGCTGAGTCCACTCCGGTACCCTAACCGTCGTTGCTGTTGCAGTTTAGGCTGGGCATTAAAACAAGCAACAGATGCTCCCTTTTAACTTCTCTCCCGAGGGAGGAAAGAATGAGAGGCATTTATCGATTGAAAAAGGAGCTGAGCTGTAATGAAATATTAACAGAAAAATAATACCAACAAAAGACAACAGTAACAAGAAAACAAGGAAATATATACAACATATACACAACACGGTATCAAGCTCCCAGGGTGACCATCGCTTCACTGGCAGGCACAGGGAAAGTCCGAGACTGGAGTCAGCAATGGATGGAAACTGGAGTCCGGGTCTGGTGGCACAAACACATGAATCGGGATGAAAGGATGACAAACGGACAGAGAAGTCCTCGGACGCCGGGCGTTGAAGGAAAGGTACCGACCCCTTCGATCCCTCTAGCTTTTATACTGAGCACGATGAGGATGGGATGGAATACCCCGTCAGTCGGATTCACGTCACCGGTCCTGCCTGCTCTTCACCATGGGTGCAACCCCTCTACGGTCTTGCACTTCCGACCCTCCAACATGGTGTGCACAGTTACCTAACAGAGGTTGTTACAGCAATAAGTATAAGCACTAACCTCTCCGCATAGCATCCCTGGGCATTAAGTGTAAATATAAGGTCTTAGCACTTTGGAAGCTGATACTACCTGAAAAATACGTCATTATCTTCAGAGCGTTCAGTTAGAAGAGACTTACCTGAAAAGTAAAATTACTGAAAGGAAAACTGGCTCTGTTGTACCTCAGACCAGCACATTCACACATAGCTATGCAACCTCACATTCACATGAAAAAAAAAAAGTACCCAACTATCTTCATAGAGGCGCCAGTCACATCTTCTCTCTAATACCACTTGCCGAGCCACCTCTGTACAGCGCTCCTCTTGGCTCCCCTGCATCACCCTGCACATCTCATCTCTCTGCATCTAAAGAGAGAAGAAAAAAAATCAAAAACATTACCCTGATGCAGAGCTTAATTCCAAAGGTCTTGTTTCTACTTCGGAACACTGTTCAATTAGATCCAACTACAGCCTGCCATCAAAAAAAAAAGCAGCCCACAAACATTACACCCCACACAAAGCAGCCTGAACATCTTTGAGATATTATCTCCTTCGCTATCCGTGAACAGCCTCTCTGATGTAGCTCTGCTTATGCCAACACCCACTAATGAAACACCCATCCACCCAACCTACTGAGAGCAAATCAATTCCTGATGACTATGCAACCTTTGCCTCAGTCTCAATAGATCCACATATTAACTATAGACTCTCATCACTATTCTGCCTGCCCTGGACTCTACACACCCAGGCAGGGGGGCTCCAAGCCAGACACACACACAAACACAGCCCAACACTACACAGAACGCTAAAAACAATGCGCCTCAAGGATGAGAGAAAACTCTCAGCAAGAAGGATGACACTGGGACTGAAGTCACCGTTGGGGAAGAAGACCTAGAGACTGTGGTGGTGATGTGAAGAGGCTCTACGGAAGCCCCTGAAACAAAGTTTAGAACATCGTCTGTGATAAGAAGGGACTGTCGAGACCAATAAGATGTATGCGCAGGAAGCCTGGCTTCAAGACCTAAGAACGTAATGACATAGGGAAGAAGTCCCAGTCGCAGAAGCGGGCCGTCCAGAAGCTTCCGAGACGCAAGAACGATGCATGCTTTAAGCTTCTAACGGAAGAAGAGCGGCAGCCGAATGGTGCTGTGCCCATGGGTGCGGGTGTTCTAGACCCTAGGGATGGCGCCTGAGGCACCATGCCGTGCTCCTGGAGCTTAAAGATGACCTTGAGACCCGAGAAGGGTCTAAGACACAGAACACAGGCCACACGAAAGACAGGACAACACACACAGGCTGGAACCGCCCTGCCCGGGAATGCCAAACAGTAAGCCACATCCCTTACGTGCCTAAAGGAGACTGCGCTCCAGGACAAACCTCTCCCCTATGCCAACTTCAAAGACACCTTTTTGCAGTTCTCAACCTTGTCCCCTCTCGGGCGCCAGTCTCTCAACTTAGCTTTCGGAGGGCCAGGGGCCCGAATCCATCCTTGAGGTAGTCCACAGAAAACAGCCATCCAATACGTTCCTGTGGTCACCAGCTTCCTCCTCTTCCTCTGCAAAAGAAAAGGAAAAAACATTACCCCAAAAGCAGCCACAGCACCAGCAATAAGCATCCTGAGAGGAGATACCAACCTCTTCCACAACATCCTCAGCCTCATGAACGCCAAGACATTCTGCTCGACCGCTCCGTGCCAATTCCAGAGTCTGACGCTGCGGCAACAGTTATTCACAGCACCTAAGAGACCAAGAAATGCAACATTAGCACTGCGCTTCTGCCAAACCACCAGTCCCGTGCTCCTCCTCGATACTACCCGGCTCGCCTCAAATGCGAGAGCCTAGAACACACCAGGCTCCGGCAACACACAAACCCAACTGCAATACCTGTCCGAGAAGGACTCACGAACCCAGCTCCCTTTTCTAGCCCTCCCCCAGCGCCAAGCCCCTCTCTTCTCCCTGACCCATCAGGGAATGAGCCCCACTTCTTCCCCACAGCTCCCACCCTTTATTTGCCAGCCCGAACACCCAGCGTTGGACGCTTCTCGGGAGCCACTCTTCCCAGCCTCTCCCTGCGTTCCGCCACCACCTCCTATCTTCTGTCTTCCCACGGACTCCGGGCTCTGCTACAGACCCACAGAGTCAGCGAAGCCCTGACCCAACCTACACCAGGGGCCTGCCGCAAGCCACAAAGGCTCCAGGGACACGGCGGTACCCTGCACACTCTGGGGGAAGGCGACGAGGCACCCCGCATCCTGCAATATGTTATGCCTTACATCCCTGCTGCTTTCCTGAGAAATGTGAAAACTCCATCTACGGCTGCAGACAAGATGCTCACCCAGTCCCTGCAAAGTAATCTCATCACCTGCCCGACTGAGACAAATTCTATTGGCAGCTTACCTGGGATACGGCAAAGCTAGTGGGGAAAAACAAACAAACAATAAAGTTCCGTCTTCAATACACTCAGGGATTCCAGGAAAATACGCCGTGCCTGGAAAAGAGAAAACTGTACCCTTAAACCATCTCACCGCCCCCGAATGCTCATTACAACATGACTGACCTGAAAAACCCCAAGGAAGAGAACCAGCACATGAGGCTGCTGTCTACTATACATGCTGCCAGACCTCACCTGGTCCTGATGGTCTTACCACCTCCAGCTTCCTACCTGCTATTCTCTAAATGGGCTAACATCTCCGCCCAAGGAACTGAGCCAGCTCCAAAGCTGCAATCGACTGAAGGACCAGCAGAGCTCTGACCCTGGAGATGCCTGGCAGCGGAATGAGCTGCCCCAGCAGAGGCTCTGGGTTATATACCCCGGGCCCTGCCCACTGCCCTTCCCACGAGCACCTGGGAAAGGGGCTGGGGCAACCAGGCATAGAGCGTGCCAGAGGAGCAGCTGCTCCTTTCCTCACAGGCCTGAGAAGTACAGCATACGAAACACCAAAACAGAGAAAGCGACCCTTAGAGGAAATGACAATACGTCCTCTTTTATTACAACTACATCAATTGTGTCAGCAATGGGGCCCAGTAGGTAAGTAAACTTAATTAATCTTTTGCAGGGCATAGACATAAAGAGAAAGACGTCATCTTGACCTAAATAGGCAAGAAGATCATTAAGCATAATAACAATATTTTTAAATCAAGACTCGATGTCCTTTAGTTTCCTCGTAAAAGAAACCCCACAACGAGTCATACAGCATTTCTAGCAAGACAACGCATATAACCCGACTTCTGCCAGAACTGTGTTCTGGATCAGACCGGCAGACAGAGCGCAAGCAGGAGCTTGTACGCTGTCTGTAATGCAGTGGCTGAGAAAGAACCAAGGCTTGGGGCCGCCGCTCTCCTCCGCGGAGTCTGCTCCCGTGCCCTGTCCATCCTTGCTGTTGTGCCTTACGCCGCGCAGTAAAACAAGTGACACGTGCTCCCTTTTAACTTCTCTCCTGATGCAGGAGAGAAGAGAGCGAGGCTTAGGGACTGAAAGATAAACTGAACTGTAATGAAATCTTAACAGCAAAATAATACCAAGAAACAACAACAGTAACAAGAAAATAATTAAATGCATACAGGACATACACAACCCGATACGTAACTCCCAGGATGACCACTGCTTCACTGGCAGGCACAGGGAAAGTCCGGGACCGCACTCGGTGACAGACTGGAACCGGATTCCAGACCCGGTTGCATAAATGCACAGATCGGGGTCAAAGGACAATGAACAGACAGAGGAATCCTCAAAGGCCAGACAACAGGTACCGACCCCTCCGATCCCTCCGCTTTTATACAGAGCATGATGATGATGGAATGCAATACCCCATCGGTCAGGTTCGGGTCACCGGTCCTGTCTTCTCTTCACCGTGGGTGCGATCCCTCTACGCTTTTCTGCTTCCGATGGGGCATATATAAAAGTTAGCTGCACTGTGCTGTTATAGGAATAAGTATAAGCAAGAGCCTCTCTGCACGGCATCCCTTCGCATTAAGTGTAAATATAAGGTCTTGGCGCTCTGAAGGCAGATACTACCTGAAAAATACGTCATTATTTTCAGAGAGTTCAGTTCATTGGAAGAGACTTACCTGCAAAGCAAAGTGACTGAAAACAACACTGGTTCTGTTGAACCTCAGTCCAGCACTTCCACGCATGGCTACGTAACCTCACATTCACATGAAAAAAAGTGGCCAAATGTATTCGTGGAGCCGCCGGTCACATCTTCCCTTTAATACCTCAGGCTAAGCTACCTTTGTCCTGCGCTCCCGTCGGCTCCCCTGCATCGCCCTGTCCATCTCATCTCTCCACATCTGAAAAAAAAAAAAAACAACACACCAACATCAAACATTACCCTGATGCAGAGCAGTAGCTTTATTCCAAAGGTCTCCTTTCTACTTAGGAACCCTGTTCACATAAGTCCAACTACAGCCTGTCATCCAAAAGAGAGAAGCCTGCAAACATTACACCCCACACAAAGCAGCCTGAACATCTTTGAGATACTGTCCCCTTCACTAGCTGCAAACACCCTCTCCGACTTGGCTCTGCTTATGCCAGCGCCCGCTAATGAAACACCCGTCCATGCAGCCTCTCGAGAGCTAATCGATTAGAGATAACTATGCAACCTCTGCCTGGGTCTAGGCAGATCCTTATATTCACTACAGGCTCTCATCGTGATTCTGCCTACCCTGTACACTACATGCCCGGGAAGGGCAGCCCCGAGCCAAACACACACAGACTGACGCTACACAGAACACTACAAATGACGCGCCTCAAGGATGAGAGAAAACTCTCAGCAAGAAGGATGACACCGGGACCAAAGTCACCATCAGGCAAGACGACCTGTGGCACTGTGATGGTGACGATGTGAAGAGGCTCCACAGAACCCCCTGAAACGAAGTGTAGAACTTCACAGTTCCTGAGAAGGGACTGTCGAGCCTGACAAGACGGACATGCAGGAAGCCTAGCTTCAAGACCTAAGAACATAACGACACAGGGAAGAAGCCCCAGTTGCTAAAGTGGACCATCCGGAAAGTTCCAAGATGCAAGACCGATGCACGCTTTAAGGTTCTAAGGCAACAAGAGAGGCAGACAGTTGGTGCTATGCCCATGGGTGCAGGCGTTTGACACCATAATGATGGTACCCGATGCACATTCCATGCTCCTGGAGCTTAAAGATGATCTCGAGACCCAAGAAAAGGTCTAGAATGCAAAACACAGACAACACAATTGACATGGCAACACACACAAGCTGGAACTGCCCTGCCCAGGATGTGTTAATATAATACTGGACAGTAAGGTACATTGTTTACCTGCCCAAAGGAGACTGTGCCCCGGGACAGCCCTCCCCGCTACGCTAACGTCAAAGACCCCATTACACAATTGTCAGCCTCCGCCCCTTTCCGGTGCTGGTCTCTCAACTTAGCTTTTGGAGGGCTACCATCTGATTCCATCCTTGACGTAGTCCACAAAACACAACCATCCGATACGTTCTTGCGGTCACCGGCTTACTCCTCTTCCTCTGCAAAAGGAAAAGAAAAAAAATAATCCCAAAAGCAGCTACAACACCAGCAATAAGCATCCTGAGAAGAGATGACGACCTCCTCCACAAAACCCCTCGAGCCTCCTGAACGCTGGTGCAGTCTGATTGCCTCCTCCGCACCGATTCCAGAGTCGGATGCTGCAGCGACAGTTATTCACGGCACCTAAGAGACCAAGAAACACAACATTTGTACTTCACTTCTGCCAAACCACCAGTCCTGTGCTCCTCCTCGATACTGTCCAGCTCACCTCAAATGCGAGAGCCTATAGTAGACCAGACACCATCAACAACCAAACCCAATGACAAAACTTGTCCAAGAAAAATGCATGAACCCGCCTCCCTTTCCTAGCCATCCCCTAATGCCAAAACTTTAGAAACTCCCTCCCTTCTCCTATACCATCAGGGAAGGAGGCTTACTGCTCCCCCACAACTGCTCCTCAGGACCTGCTCTTCTGAGCCCTACCCTGTGTTTGGCAGACACCTCCTGTCTTCTGCCTTCACAGAGACTCCGGGCTCTGCTACAGACCTGGAAAACCAGGAAAACTGTTACAGAACCTACCGGTAACCGCCTGCAAACCGCAAAAGCTTCAGGGCCACTGTGATACCCTACATGGTCTGGAAGAAAACAGTAGCCGTCCCTGCTGTTATGACCCTGTTGCTTTCTCAAAACAGATAAACTCAATATATGGATACATACAAGACAGTCACGCTAAATCCTGCTCCAATATCTCATAACGCATCTGATTGAGACTAACAAAAACACCAACTAACATAGTGTACATCAAAATTAGAAAAGAGTACAAAATTTTATCTTCAATGAAGTCAGAAATTACAATAAAACACACCACCTGCCATAAGCAAAAAAAGAACACATACTATTAAACCATTTAAACAAACTAAATGCTCCCTATAAAACTAAATATATGGGGGGAAAAAAAAAAAACCAAACATACATCTCCACTTTCTATGGCAACCACCCTTACATTGAAAAATCTTACCTCTGATGTCTTACCTATACTAGTTTAAACACTAAAACAAGCCTTCCCCAACAGCTGCACAAGCTCTAAAACAACGCTTAAGAAACATCAGAGCTCTAACCATGGAAAAGCCCAGCACCAGAATGAGCTCCTGACCTGAAGCTGTGGCTCATATACCCTGGGCCCCGCCTGCGGCCCTGAGGCCCCGCCTGCCGTCTTTCCCACAATCCCCTGGGTAAAGGGTGGGGCCAACCCCCAGAAGCATAAAAGCAGCTGAAGGTGCAGTAGGTGTTGTTATTTGCTTTAAGTTTATGAACTACAAAGTACTGAAGAGTAACCCTTGCTAGAAAAAACATTATCTGCTTGTCCTCTGCAGCTACATCTATTACAGCAATGATATGTCCAGGTAAGCAATTAAATTATTTTTTTACAGAATGTAGATAGAAAAAAAATAAATGTCAGACTCATCTCTATAGCAAAGTAGCTTATTCAATGAAATGATAACATTATTATTAAAACTTACATACTTAGGTGTCCTTCAAGGAAAAAAATACAAACCCAAAACCAATATATTACTGTGGGGTCATTCCTTATTTCTAGCGAGACCGTGTGCACTACTGAACTTCTGCCAGCAAGCCCTTCTTGGATGGGAGTGAGTAACAGAATCAGATTCTGTAAGAAAACTTTCTCAAAAACATTTTCCTCTGTGAAATAAGGTATTTACTGTAAATTACTGGCAATTTCAAGTCATGTTGATAATCTCTCTTTGACTTTTTACTCAACAGCGCTACTTGAGTCCCAACATACAGAAAGCAACAAAAAAGTATGGAAATACAAGTCACGTATTTCCTGAACCTGCATAAAACACCCTAATTAACATCTAAGTAGCTAGAAGAAAAACAAACTGTAAAAGGCAGCAAAAATCATCATAGTGGACATATGGATTGAAGTAGATGAAGGCTAAGAGGAGACCTGAGACTATGGTGGACATCTTTAGGAAACCCAGTACAAAGTAGAAAAATATTATAACACAGAAACCAAACACAAGGCTCTAGACCACATAGATGACTTTGGAAAAGGTTCTCACAGAAAAAGATGCGTTATCGCATAGATTAGAGAGGTCCTGAAGGAGCCGGAGAAACTAAATATATCTTGGGATGCGATGAGATCATCAGGGAATCGAGCAAAGTACAATTGTCCTCAGGGGACCGACTTCAGGCGCACCAAAAGCAAGAAAGAATAGGAAGACTGATGGCGTTAACCGTTGCAAACTTGGGAAAGGTTCTGAAGGGGAAAAAAGGGGTGCAAAGTGCGCTCCAGAGCTAAAATGAGGTTCTAGTGCTTAAGGGATTGTTGAGATTGGCCAATCAGAACAACAGATGGCCCTTCCCCCCTCCCTCCCTCCTCAGAAAGGAGAGGAAGAATTAGGAGACTTATAAGTTTAGAAAAAGAACTAAACTACTTTAATTTTTATTGTTCGGTTATTATTTACTATTCTCTTATTTAATATTATTTTCATTAAAGAAAAAAGTATTGTATATATATAAAACCATATCCAGCTCCCAGGATGACGATCACGTCACCAGCAGACACAGGGTAAGTCCCAGACTGGAGTCAGTGACGGACAGCAGCTGAATTCCAGAACTAGAGTCAGGAGTCTCGGATCGGGATCAAAGGCAGACAAACAGTGTCCTCTTCAGATGTCGGCCATTAAAGAAAAAGCGACCCAGAACCCCCTTGCCCCTTTGATCCCTCAACTTTTATACTGAGTGTGATGCAGATGGGATGGAATACTCTGTTGGTCAGTTTTGGGTCACCTGTCCCATCTCCTTCTCCCTGCAGGTGTGACCCCTCTACGCTTCTCTGCTTCTGACCCTCTAATGGGGCAAGCGCCAGAGTTAGCTGACCTTGGTTGTTACAGCAATAAGTCTAAGCAAGAGCTTTTGTGCATACCATTCCTTGGTATAATCAGGACTTATCACTCTGAGAATAAACAGTTGCTGAACAATAGTCTGTCAATTTCAGACTTCAGTCAGTTAGAAGAGGCCCAGCTGAAAAGTAAAATTACAAATCAGAAAATTGATTCTGTTTTACCTCAAACCAGGACAGGGATGTCTTACGAGAGCTCGGCGATGGTAGCGGACGAGTCCCCACCCGAGAGACCGAATAAGCCTCACAGATAACAAGACAGAACTCCGAAGGGAATTTTGACCAAGTACAGATGACGTCAGGGGACAGAATAAAGGCATCCTAAACATCAAAGAAGTTGTTAAGGGTGCTCTGGAGAGCACAAAAAGAACAAAATCAAAAGGGAGCTGAAGTGCTGTGGGGTATAAGAAAGGACTCGGAAGACAAGGCTTTAAAAAGCGGAGGCGTTCTGAGGGGGTAGGGTAGGAAAAAAAGGCTCAGACATGCAGCAAGGCTTTAGGAGCCTCAGGAAGGGGTATGGACAAACTACAGATGAAGGAGTGGAAGCGGAACTCCGTGGAGATGCCCTCGATGGTGGAAAGAAAGATGAAGGGGCGCCACGTAGCAAAGAAACACGGGAGGCTCTGATAGAACAAGAGAGACGGAAAGGGAGATAAAATGCTATGAGGAGCTGTGGAGTTCCAGGAAGGTCTCGGGAGGCTTGGTGAGGGTGAAAAAAGGGGCATCGAGGGGTGCGGATAGACAAAAGAAGGCTGAGGGCAGGACTAGGAGGAACTTGGATGATCGTCTGAGGGGAGTACGGGTGTTCCCGGGTGGCTGGAGACGAAATACGGGAATCCTAGGTAGCACAGAGAAACAAATGAGTGCACTACATCTCAAAGACGGACCCACCGAAAATGCTATGAGATGCATGCCAGTTGCCGGGAAACCCCTGAGGGGCATCGTGACTGGGAGAAGAAAAGTCCTGACGGAACCAGAGAGACAGAAAAGCAACAGGGAACGTGATGACTAAATCTGGAGGGGATCCAGACTGAGTAAACGTTGCCTTGGACGCCAGGGAACTAATAGCTGCACGGCTATAAGGAGGAGAGGACAGAAGAACAGTGTTGGGTGTTGAAGAACAGCCGAGAAGACCCTCCTGCCGAGCAGTGACATTCAGACCGGAAGGCCTTGCTTCCTAAACTCCTTCTCAGGGAGGAGTCTAGGTGCGGCTGGATCCAGTCTTAGCCTCCGACTGTAAAGAACAGTTCGGCAACAAATTCTGTCACAGACTTGCTTTAATACGGCTCGAGCTGAGGGACCCCCTCGATGCTTTTCCTGTGCTTTATGAAGCCTCACCATCTATGACATAAGCTATTCCTGCCTGTGTTCACGTGACAAGCGTGTGTCTCTTCTCCAGTTGAATTGTTCAGCCCTTACATGTCCTCTTCGATGACTGGAGTTTTGATGCAAGTGCTTTGACCTTCTCACTCGGTTTTCTGATCTCTCTGTCCCATCTCACAGCTGTATCTCAGCCTTCTGCTGACTCAGGAGAGTAAGGTCCCTTTCTTCGTTTCCGAGAATTAGAGTTCCCTTTCCTTTGATCGTAACGGTCACTCAAATTTGTAACGTTAAGCATATGCTCTTCATCAATATTACTTATACAATTTCATTGTGTTAGTTAAGTTCCAATATATCAAATTCAAACACAACTACTATGCACCCTTCTTGGACTAGGGAGGAGCTCAGCCAAAGTCTGATATGCTGCTAGATTACATACACACTAAACTAGGCGGGTGTGTTGATCTGCTTGAGGGTAGGTTGGCTCTGCAGAGGGATCTGGACAGGCTGGACCGATGGGCTGAGACCAGTGGTAAGAGGTTCAACAAGGCCAAGGGCCGGGTCCTGCACTTGGGTCACAACAACCCCATGCAGCGCTACAGGATTGTGGCCGAGTGGCTTGAAAGCTGCCCGGCAGAAAAGGACCTGGGGGTGTTGGTGGACAGCCGGCTGAATATGAGCCAGCAGCGTGCCCAGGTGGCCAAGAAGGCCAACAGCATCCTAGCCTGTATCAGGAATAGTGTGGTGAGCCAGACTAGGGAAGTGATCGTCCCCATTTAGTCGGCACTGGTGAGGCCCCACCTCGAGTACTGCCTTCAGTTTTGGGCCCCTCACTAAAAGAAGGACAGTGAGGTGTTGGAGCGTGTCCAGAGAAGGGCTACAAAGCTGGTGAGGGGGCCGGAGGACAAATCTTATGAGGAACGACTGAGGGAGCTGGGGTTGTTTAGCCTGGAGAAGAGGAGGCTGAGGGGAGACCTTATCACCCTCTACAACTACCTGAAAGGAGGTTGTAGAGAGATGGGGGCTGACCTCTTCTCCCTGGTGACAAGTGATAGGATGAGAGGAAATGGGTTCAAGTTATGTCAGGGGAGATTTAGATTGCATATTAGGAAATATTTTTTCACTAAAAGGGTTATTAAACATTGGAAAAGGCTGGCCAGGGAGGTGGTGGATTCACCATCCCTGGAGGTGTTTAAAAAAAAGGGTAGATGTGGTACTTAGGTGTAGGAATGTATCTGAGAGAAAATGGTCATGTGAGCCAGCCTCCCTACTATGAGAGATTAGATTAAGAGCAAAACAGGTGGTAGAAGATGGAATTGGTACATGGGAAAAATGGGAACTGAGAAGGTAGAAAACATGTTGTGCTAATGACTAAGCAATTTACTATGTGAATTCTTGTAACCGATCTGATCTGTGAATGCACTGCATGGACAGCGTGTGGACAGTGTAACTAGCTAATCAGAAGTAAGCAAGTGGCATGTACGGCTACAACACAGAGTATAAAAGATTATGATCTGTGCTTAATAAACGGCTTCTGTTGACTCACGTTGGATCGTCTGGAGTCCAGTTATTTCTCCTCAGAAGGTGACCCCGACGTGATACCGATCGGCACTTGGCTTGAGCAACGGAATGCGAGGGGCGGAAGACCCAGAAGGAGATCCACCGGCTGGAGGACGGCTCAGCTGGACTGAGACCGGGCGGATTGGGTGGCAATCCGGAATAGAGGAAACAGACGATGTGGCCACAGACACCCAGAGAGAGGTGAGCAGCCGGGGCAGGAGATGGGGCAACAAGTAACAAAAGAAGACGGGGCTATATTAAGACTTCTCCTGCATATCCCCTTTAAGAGAGGGGTGAAATACGATGAGTGTATGCTCCGAAGGTTGTTAACCTGGTGCAGAGAGAACGGATTCGTACCAGAGCCCCAGACAGCTTTTAAACCATAAATATGGGAGGCTGTTGGGAAAAAACTGTGGGAAGTGATAAGTAAAGGAGACAAAGAGGCATCACCGTTAGCGACGACATGGTGGTTGGTGTTATCAACCTTACAAGCTATGAAGGCGGAGCGAGCCACAGCAGCTGGGGCTTTTGCAGCATTACAACCCACGGGAGGGGGATCGAACAGGCCAGGTCCGAAGGTCTGGGACAATCCCCTGCTGATCCCCTCTGCTCCACCTGAGGCCGATGGAGGAGGCAGAACGTCAGCAGAGAAGGACAGAGCCGGAGCTGTTTGCTCCTGCCATGGCTCGCCTTGCCCCCTCCCCTCCCCAGTCGCCTCCCTGAGATAGAAGTGCTGGTTTTGTATGTCTGCTGTGTAAGTGTGTGTGGGCGCCAGCTTATAGCTGCTGATCAGCATGTGTGCTACTGTTTGGTTTTTGTTGCGTGCAGTGTCGTTAGGTGACTCCACTTGAGCAGGTGTTCTGCCCGGTGTGGTACTGTTCTCATATGCAACTAGGGCTGACACTCCGTCAAGTGAAGAAGTTTGTATATACACAATGTTTAGACGTAAGGCGAGCGCGCCCCAGGTAGATACACCAGGATGGGCTGTAGAACCAATGGAAGTCCTGAAATATTGGGGCAGTTTTCACCAGCCGACAGGTTTACGGTCTCGGGAACGGCTCGTCCGTGCAGGGAGTATAGCTGGTTGTTTGTCTATAAGATCATGGTTGATTGGGAAAAGGAGTTGAGCCAAAATCTATAGGATGCTCCGTAGGAAAATGAGAAACTGAGCTCTTGTTGCAAAGGCAGACTTTTATGTCAGTCGTAAGTGATGGAAGGGAAAAAAAAAAAGAAAAAAGAAAAAAAGAGGGGAAAAAAAAAAAGAAACCAAACAGGAACAATTAGATGGGAAATGTGCCACATCAGCACAAATGTATGCCATACGCATTACGAGAAAGCATCAGAAAAAGAGAAATAGGACACCTGATTCAAAGCAGTACCATAGAGATATGTTCTTGGTTTTTTCCTATATGTGTCTATGTTATTGCATGCCTTAGTAGATTGCTCTGTGTTATACCCTGCGAGACTAAAATGAACCCAGCAGAAGCGGTCTCTTGAGAAAGGGGGGGGAATATGGGAAAGCAACGGAAGATCGGCGAGGAGGACTGTAAATACACTCAAGGGACGCACACCTGGGTGCTGAAAAACACATATATCACACCAATTGTTATTCAGTCTCAGGTGCTGGCAAGAAAAACATTTGGATGACATAAGCCTGTAATGGACTCACAGACACCTTATCTAGCTGCTTGAGAATCTTGGCCTGTTGTGGAAGAAGATCAAAGCACAGTACCAGCAAGAACAGGGAGTCCACATGTGATCTTGCTAACAAGGACTCTCTTGCTGGCAAGAATTCTTGCTAACAAGGACTCTCTTGCTGCCAAGGATAAGTTTAACAATGCCACTAGTACAGCTATTTCTGAGTTATCACTAGATGTAGATAGTATTCGATATGCGATGCTGCAAAACAGAACTGCTACTGATTTTTTGTTTTCAGCTCACAGACACGGTTAAGATTTTAAAGGACTGTATTGTATGAATCTAAGTGACCACTCCAAATCCATCCATGCCCAGTTGCAGGAACTGCACCGACCAAACCAGCAACTTGTGGAGACCGCTGGGTGAAATCTCTTTGCTGGATGGACTTGGGGGTGCGGTTGGTTGAAGCAAATTATACTCATGGCCTGTGTGGAAGAAATTTGTCTGTTATGTTTAGTATGCTGTTTGCCGTGTTTAATAAGCATTACATGATCAGTTGTAGATGCCGCTTTGCATCGTACCCTTGTACGAGTTGTAGAATATGTTGTTCTAAAAACTATGTGTGTATCCATGAGAACCTGACCTTCACAGAAGAAGATAACAAGAAGGGATTACAACAATGTAGTGATGTATCAGACAGCCGCTGTTAGCAAAGCTGGATCATGAGTTTGGTGAGACTCACTGCATACGCTGGCCACGCATGCAGCGACTCTAGCCTGTACTTTTCTACTCAATCCAGTGCAGGAGAGTCTGGTGGGACTTGCTGCGTGCACTGGCCGTGCATGCAGCAACTCTAGCCTGTACTTCTCCACTCAGTCCAGTGCAGGATATAGGGGGGCTGTCTTGAGTCAGAGAGGGGGAAAGAGACATGAGCGTACTTTGAAGATACAGGGGATGCCCTGAAGCACTGTGTCTGCCCCACCCATAAGTTTTATGTTCATTAACCCCAACAGCTCAGAAGACATTACAGCATGTTGCAAGATAAGATATAGTCTACTACTGCTGCAAGACGCATCGAACACCTTCCTACAAGAATTTCAACTTTATGCCCTGATAGGACAGTGGGATGATGCACTCGCAAAGAGCCTGACTGCATTTGCATTAGAGTGGGTATTTTTGCCAATTATCAGCAACTGGCTCCTCTGCTATCATTTGCGGGGGTTAACCCGCTTACACCTGATGAACTTCGGCAATCCGATGTTATGCGCATTATGGAATTTGGACATGTTTCAGTTGATTTGTTTTCTCACTTTATTGTAGCTACTGCTCATACAGGAGAGAAGGCTTGTGATGTTATTCAACATTGGTTGCAATGCATTGCAGTCATGAGAGTACCGAAAACTATAAAAACTGATAATGAACCAGCTTATGTGTCTGCTACAGTACAGGTCTTTTTTTTTTTTTTTTTTTTTTTTTTAAAGATATGGGGTATTAAACGTGTCACCAGTATTCCTCATTCCCTGACTGGGCAAGCAATTGTGGAGCATATGCATCATACTTTAAAAACCATGCTTGCTAAACAAAAAAGGGGGAATCCCATAGGTATGACACCTCAAGAGTGACTGTATAAAGAAACTCATGTTTTAAATTTTCTAAACATGTCTTCTTTGTTATCCACAGCAGTAGATCGACATTTTGTAAGAACTGTTGAATGGCCTGAACAACCGAAGGTGTATTATAAGCACCTTAAATCGGGGTGCATGCTAACCACAGATAATACTGCAACAAATAGAAGTTGTGAGCGAGACAATTCTGTAATGATTTGTACTTCTCATCCGTATGTTTGCTTTGGCTCAAAATGCAAGTATACGAGAATATAATCAGTCTTATTGTGTAAATTTAACGCGAGTAAGGTATAAAACAGCAGTAATATGGATAGAGAACTGGCAAAATGCATTAAAAACATGTCTTTCTCTGTATTGTGATTGGGAGTACAACCCTCGCAGACTTTGTGTTACATCTCTCCCCTGGAATATGTTGCTACATGGCTGAGAAATGGTTAAACACCATCTCCAAGGTGCTTTTGACATGTCGTTGCAACAAAATATTCGTCCTTTACATGATCAGCTAAAAGCTCAAATACTAAAGATTCAAGACCTAATGAACTGCAATGTATTTGAAATATTACAAAAGGATTTCTCGTGGGTAAATCCAAAGAAACTGGCTTTCTGGGCTAAATTTAGGAATCTGGGTATTTATTGCCTTAGCAGGGTTCTTTTTGATTCTGTTTTTAATTGTGTTTAGTATATAACCTGCTAGGAGCGTCACAACGAGTAGAAGCACAAGTCATGGCGACCTTGTTAATAAATGGTCTGGTATTAAACAAAAAAGGGGGAGATATGGCAGATCTACGAGCAGAGGCCTGCGTACGGCCGGAGACACAGTGAGCAGAGCACACAGTAAACACAGAGCCAAGAGAACAGTTCATACCTTCACTCCATCCTGTGACGACCATATAACATTTTCGAGTCTCGGACAAAGAATAGGGCTAAGTATTCTTCCCTTGCTAGGAACAGCAACAGCATTAAATATGTTGAATAAGATAAGGTTTATCTGTTTACTTGCCCAACGCCCTACAACTGAAATCATATCTAGCTTGCTTACTGATGTTGATAGCATTCGGCATGCCGTGTTGCAAAATCAAGGGGCTATTGATTTTTTGCTGTTAGCTCAGGGTCATGGATGTGAAGATTTTGAAGGTATGTATTGTATGAACCTCTCCGACCACTCCTCATCCATTCATAAGCAGTTACGGGATCTGAAGGATAACATGTCCAAATTAAACGTGGTCAAAAATGGTTTCGATGATTGGTTAAACTGATGGGGTATAACGGGATGATTATCAGACTTACTAAAGCAAGGGCTCATGCTATTGTTGGTTATATTATTATTGATTATGGTAGCCTCGTGGGTTCTCTGCAAAGTGACTGACATGATAGAAAATGCCATGCATAAGGTCTCGCTGGCTCAAGAAGAAAAAGGGGGTATTGCAGGAATGTATCTGATAGAAAATGGTCATGTGAGCCAGCCTCCCTACTATGAGAGATTAGATTAAGAGCAAAACACATGGTAGAAGATGGAATTAGTACATGGGAAAAATGGGAACTGAGAAGGTAGGAAACATGTTGTGCTAATGACTAAGCAATTTACTATGTGAATTCTTGTAACCAATCTGATCTGTGAATGAACTTCATGGACAGTGTGTGGACAGTGTAACTAGCTAATCAGAAATAAGCAAGTGGCATGTACGGCTACAACACAGGGTATAAAAGATGATGATCTGTGCTTAATAAACAGCTTCTGTTGATTCACATTGGATCGTCTGGAGTCCAGTTATTTCTCCTCACTTAGGGACATGGTTTAGAGGTGGTTTTGGTCAGGGTAGGTTAATGGTTGGACTTCATGATCTTAAAGGTCGCTTCCAACCTCAGCGATTCTATGATTCTATATTGCAGCCCAAGGCTCCACAGGTCTAGGTACTTACGCTAAGCAAAACTTTGGGCTGTGACACTATGTCACATATACGGACTTGGGAAGTCTTCTGAGGGAAGGAGAGGGGTGCGTGAAGTCCGCGACAAAGCTGAATATGTGCTAAGGGTAACCTCAGAGGCATCTATAGCTGTTGTGACATGATGAGAAGGGTCCTGAATGGGCCATAGGGACGGAAGAAGGTACAGGGACACGAGGAGGAAAGTGGAGGGGGGCGGTGGAACGGAGTGCAGATGTCCTCAGGAGGCTGGGGACCAAATGGAAGCATCCTAGATGGCACAGAGGGTGATAACAGGGCTCTGAGGCACAAACACAGCCAAGGACGGGTTTCTGAGAGAAAGAGCTCAGACATAAAATTTTATAAGTCACAGAAATTAAGAAAATAAGAAAAAAAATTTAAAGAAAAGAAATGGCGAACTCAAAACACTTAGAAAGAAAAATCAAAAAACAGAGGGCACGAAGGAAAGACAATAAACAATTAAAAAGAAAGACAGCAAAGGAGATAAGTGTAAACGGAAAATCTTAAAAGCGTCTGTGATTAAAGGAGCAAGGAAACGAATTACAGAATAACAATGGCAAACTAAATCGGAGACATAGAAACAAAAATTAAAAAGCAACAGTGTTAAGGAAAGACAATAAATAATTTTAAAATGACAGCAAAGAGAACAAAAGTATACATAGCAAGAACACTGAAAAAGCGGTAGTCAGTAGAGTAAATAAAGAGAAATATTACAAAATAGGGATGGCAAACAAAGACAAATGTAGAAAGACAATTTTAAATGCAACAGCAGAAAGGAAAGACGGGAAATGATGCAATGAAAAGATAAGCCATAAAGACAACAAACAAGACAAAAAAACCCCAAAACTTAAGTGATGGGGATTGGGGAAACAAAACAAAATAATTAGGAAACACGGACAGCAAACTGCAACGGAGATGTAGAAAGAAAATTTTAAAAAGCCTCTGCATTAAAGAAATAAGAAAAAAATTAAAAATATACCCAGTGCACCAGATAAAAATGGACAAAAAGAACCTTTTAAAAGCAAGACTGATGACAGAAAGAAAGGAAAAAAATTAAAAACATAGCAAGAGCAAAATAAATACAAAAGTGTAAATGCAAAGGAGTAAAAGACCAATACAGAACAAACAAAAAATTGGTATTAGCAGCTTCATAAAAGTAGACACAGAATTTTTAAAGCGAGGGGGTAAGAGAAAGACAGGAAAAATTAAAAGGTGAAAATGGCAAACTGGATAAAAGTTGATAGAAAATTTAAAAAACAAACAGATTAAGAAAACAGGGAGCAAAAAAAAAAAAATAGGCTCAAACAACTGAATAAATAAAGACAATGAAACAAAATTGGAAAAGTAACAAAGTAGAGCACAGGCAAAAAGAATTAAAAAACACAGACAGGAATCTGGGTAAATGGAGACACAGAAAGAAGATTTGGAAAGCAACGGGGTACTGGCCATACAGGTAGGCAGCCATTTAAATAGCAGGAGCTGGAGTCGGACCAACAGCCACAGGACACTGGAAGAGGGATGCGGGGTGGAGCAGAGGGAGTCACTGGAATTAGAGACAGGTTGCTGGGTAGAGGGAGACCTACAAATGCAATTTTCACAAGCAATAGCGAAGAAGGCAGTGGGGGAAGAATAAAATAAGAGCGGAAGGGGAGCTGGGAAGGCAGAGGCACAGAAAGGAAATGGAGAAGGGGAGAAAGAACATGCTGGCATTAAGCAGAAGAGCAAAAAGCTTTGGGGAGCCAGAAGCCGGGACAAGCAAGGCAGCAGGCAGAGATCAAAGAGGCACGCAGGGAAAGGCCTGGACATGCACAAGAGGGCACATGACTCACCGCAGCTCCTGGCACATGTGGGAGACCTTCGCTGCTCACAGGCTTCTCTCTCTGCCCCTTTGTCCTCGGTGGTGCGGGCAGCCTGACGACCCTTGCCCACCTATGAGCGGGCAGGGGGTGCCTCGACGCTCTTGTCCCATGAAGCTCACACGCGCAGTCGACGAAGGCAGCGAGCTCCCGGCGCTCTGTGCTGGTGGTGCCCTCGGTCAGGGATGGCTGGGAGGGATCCTTCCTCGCTGCGGGGACCGTCCATTCCTAGCTGGAGGCACCTGCCTGTCAGAACCCCCTTCATTTGACTCCTCAGCCAGCGCTGGCAGGCAGCTGTGCCCAGGCAGCCCCCTTAGAAGTTAGAGGCCCTTGGCAAAGCAGACCCATCCCCAGGGCAGCCTTTCTTTTTATGCCCTTGGCCCAGCCCATGCTCACCTCATGGGTCCCACCTGGGGTGCCTCAGCCCCAGCTGGAGCCCATTGGGAACAGGGGCCATCGCCAAAGCCCCACAGCACATCACCCCCTCCCCTGAGCCTCTCCCCGACCACCAGCTCTGCATCTTCTTCCTAGATGCTCTCCCTCCACTTTTAGGGGGAACCCCATGTGACACACACCGCCCACCCCACAACAAAGTCTTGTTTTGATTTACAACTACCATCCAGAGCAACACTACAACCTGCCATTAAAAAAAGAAACAAAAAGCAAAAGACACAAACCCACAAACATTACACCCCACACAAAGCAGCCTTAACAGGTTTGAGATGCAGTCTGCTTCACTACTGCTGAACAGCTCTGCTCATCCCAAAAAACAAACCCTAATAAAAGAGCTGCCCACACCACCTGCTGATGGCTACTTGATGGGAGTTGACTGTACCACCTTTGCCTCAACAGTATCATTAGATCAACGTATTACCCATAGACTCTTGCTCCTCTTCCCCCTACCCCTGACTCTACGCGACCAGGCAGAGCAGCTCCAAGCCCACCACACACAAGCACAGACCAACATTACACACAACACTACAAACAATGCACCTCACAGATAAGAGAAAACTCTCAGCAAGAAGGATGACACTCCGACGTAAGTGATTGTCAGGCAAGAAGACCTGTGGGCCCATGACGGTGACATGAGAAGCCTCTAGGGAAAGACCAGGAAATGAGGACAACGTAATGGCCCGGGACAACAAGCGACTCTCAGACTGAGAAGATGTATGCGCAGGAAGCCGGTCTTCAAGACCTAAGAACTTAACGATGCATGGAAGAAGTCCCAGTCACTGAAAACGGATGGCTAGAGAACAGAGCTGCTCCCGCAGCCAGGAACAACACTGTAAATGAGGACCGTCCAGAAACTTCTGAGTTTCTAAAGACCCAGCCGCGCTTTAAGCTTATGATGCAAGAAAAGCAGCACCTGACTGGGGCAATGCCAATGCATACAGGCATTCAAGGCTCTAGGGATGGTGCCTGAAGTACAGACCACGCTCCTCAAGTGGAAAGAGAGCATCGAGACCCAAGGAAGGACAGAAAACACACCACACAAACAACACGGAATCACGGAATCTTCAGAGTTGGAAGGGACCTCTAGAGATCATCTAGTCCAACTCCCCTGCTAGAGCAGGGTTGCCTAAAGCACATCCCTCAGGGCTGCATCCAGGCGGGTCTTGAAAATCTCCAGAGAAGGGGACTCCACACCCTCCCTGGGCAGCCTGTTCCAGTGCTCTGTCACCCTCACTGTAAAGAAGTTTTTCCATGTATTTGAACGGAACTTCCTATGTTCTAGCTTGTGCCCATTGCCCCTTGTCCTGTCGCTGGGAACCATTGAAAAGAGCCTGGCTCCGTCCTCCTTAAACCCACCCTTTAGGTACTTGTAAACATTAATCAGGTCCCCCCTCAACCTTCTCTTCTCCAGGCTAAAGAGTCCCAGCTCTTTCAGCCTTTCCTCATAAGGGAGGTACTCCAGTCCCACAGTCATCTTGGTTGCCCTTCGCTGGACTCGCTCCAGTAGTTCCCTGTCCCTCTTGAACTGGGGAGCCCAGAACTGGACACAGTACTCCAGTTGCGGCCTCACCAGCGCAGAGTAGAGGGGAAGAATGACCTCCCTCGACCTACTGGCCACAGTCTTCCCTATGCAGCCCAGGATGCCATTGGCCTTCTTGGCGACAAGGGCACACTGCTGGCTCATGGATAATTTGCTGTCTACTAGGACCCCCAGGTCCTTCTCCTCAGAGCTGCTTCCCAGCATGTCCGCCCCTAACATATACTGGTGTTTGGCATTCTTCCTTCCCAGGTGCAGGACCCTACACTTGCTTTTGTTGAACCTCATTTGGTTCTTCTCTGCCCAGCTCTCCAGCCTGTCCAGGTCACGCTGGATGGCAGCACGGCCCTCTGGAGTGTCGGCCACCCCTCCCAGCTTGGTATCATCAGCAAACTTGCTGAGGATACACTCTGTCCCCTCATCTAGGTCATTAATGAATATATTGAACAAAATTGGTCCAAGTATTGACCCCTGAGGGACACCACTCGTTACAGGCCTCCAACTGGACTCTGTGCCGCTGATCACAACCCTCTGGGTTCTGTCACTCAGCCAGCTCTCGATCCACCTCACTGTCACCTCGTCTAGCCCATACTTCCTCAGCTTCCTAATGAGGATGTTATGGGAGACAGTGTCAAAAGCCTTGCTAAGGTCAAGGTAGATGATATCTACGGCTCTCCCCTCATCCAGCCAACCCGTTATAACATCATAGAAAGCTATCAGATTGGTCAGGCATGATTTGCCCTTGGTAAATCCATGCTGACCACTTCCAATAACTTCCTGTTCCTCTATGTGTTTGGAGACGACATCCAGAATGAGTCGCTCCATTACCTTCCCAGGGACAGAGGTGAGACTAACCGGCCTGTAGTTCCCTGGGTCCTCCTTCTTGCCTTTTTTGAAGATTGGAGTGACGTTAGCCTTCCTCCAGTCCTCAGGCACCTCTCCTGTTCCCCATGACTTTTCAAAGACGATGGAGAGTGGTCTAGCGATAACATCTGCCAGCTCTCTCAGCACTCGCGGGTGCATCCCGTCAGGGCCCATGGATTTATGAATGTCCAGCTTGGCCAAGTGGTCTCTGACCCGGTCCTCCTCAACTAAGGGAAAATCTTCCTCTCTCCAGACCTTCCCCCTTGCCTCCAGGGTATGGGATGTGTGAGGGACGGCTTTATCAGTGAAGACTGAAGAAAAGAAGGCATTCAGTAACTCTGCCTTCTCTGTGTCTTCCACCACTAGGGCACCCGTCTCATTCATCAGTGGACCTATATTTTCCCTAGTTTTCCTTTTTCTGTTGATATACTGGAAAAATCTCTTCTTGTTATCTTTAACTGCAGTGGCCAAGCTGAGTTCTGATTGAGCTTTGGCCCTTCTAATCTTCCCCCTGCGTAGCTTTGTTATATCTTGATAATCCTCATAAGTTGCTAAGCCCCTTTTCCAGAGAATGTAAGCCTTCCTTTTTTTCCTGTGGTCCAGCCAAAGCTCTCTATTTAGCCAGGCTGGCCTTCTTCCCCGTCGGCTCGTCTTTCGGGACATGGGGATGGCCTTCACCTGTGCTTCTAAGAGCACCTGCTTGAAGTATGACCAGCTTTCATGGGCACCTTTGCTCTTCAAAACTGCCTCCCAAGGGACACTCTCAACCATGCTCCTAAACAGGCTAAAGTCTGCCCTTCGGAAATCCAAGGTGGCAGTTTTGCTGGCTCCCCGCCTCCCTTCACCAAGAATTGAAAACTCTATCATTTCATGGTCACTCTGCCCAAGACGACCTCCAACCTTTACATCCCCCACAAGACCTTCTCTGTTAACAAACAGTAGGTCCAGTAGGGCACTTCCCCTAGTAGGTTCCTTCACCAGCTGTGTTAGGAAGTTGTCTTCCACACACTCCAGGAACCTCCGGGACTGTTCCCTCTCTGCGGTGTAGTATTCCCAGCGGACATCCGGGAAGTTGAAATCCCCCACAAGAACAAGGGCAGATGATCGCGAGACCTCTGCCAGCCGCCTATAGAATACTTCATCAGTTTCTACATCCTGATTAGGGGGTCTATAACAAACTCCCATCACGATATCTGCCTTGTTGGCCTTCCCCTTGATTTTTATCCATACACACTCAACACTGTCATTCACAGTGTTGAGTTCCAGACATTCAAAACCGCCCCTAACATAGAGAGCCACCCCACCACCTCTCTTCCCTTGCCTATCCCTTCTGAAAAGCTGGTAGCCATCAATTACAGCACTCCACTTGTGTGTGTCTTCCCACCACGTTTCCGTGATGGCAACCACATCATAGTTTCCCTGCTGCACGATGGCCTCCAGCTCGTCCTGCTTATTCCCCATGCTGCGTGCATTAGTGTAGATGCACTTCAGTTGGGTTAATTGTCCTACCACTTTCTTTGGGGGACAGGCCCAGATTTGCACCTGATCATTCTCGGACACTACTGTAGTTACCAAATTATCACTACTCCTTGTGTCTATGCTGCCACACAATTCACTATCCCCCACCATCGCTGAGACAGGCTGCAAGACCTTGCTATCACTTATACCCATGAGCACTGCTATGTTGCTCCCAGGCACCACTTTTGTGATCCTGGTTTCGTCCCCATCCCCCATCAAACCTAGTTTAAAGCCTTATGGATAAGCCCTGCCAATTCTTGTCCCAGTCTCTTTCTTCCCCTTCGGGTTAGGCTTCCCCCGCCTGATGCCAGCATGCCTGGTTTCCTGTAGATCAGCCCATGTTCAAAAAAGCCAAAGTCCTGCCGGACGCACCAGTCACGGAGCCAGGAGTTAACTTGCTGGCTCCTCCTATTTATCCCCTCGTCTACCCCTGCAAATGGTGGGATAGAGGAGAACACTATTTGTGCTCCCGATCCCTTAACCAGCCGTCCCAGGGCCCTAAAGTCATTCTTCATTGCCCTCAGACTTCTGGTACCTACTTCGTCACTGCCTACCTGAAATATCAGTAGCGGATAGTAATCTGATGACTGGACCAGGGAAGGGAGTTTCCTCCGTATGTCCTTAATTCTGGCCCCAGGGAGGCAGCTGACTTCCCTGTGGGATGGGTCCGGTCTATAGATAGGACCCTCTGTTCCTCTCAGAAGGGAGTCACCTACTACAATAACCCTTCTTTCTTTCTTTGTTGAGGACGTCCTGAGGCGTGGGGGTGAGTGACAAGCACTGTGCATTTCACTGGATGGATCAGCTTCTCCATCCTCAATCGCCTGGTCCTCAATTTCCAGAGCCTCATACCTATTACGTAAGGGCAGTTGGGATGGTGAGGGGGGCCGTGAGAGGTTTCGCTTACCTCTCCGAGGAGGGATCTGACACCACTCCCCCTTATCCCTTGAGTCCTCTCCTTCTGCCTGGTGACAGGAGGGAAGTGGGTCATCCACTTCTGATAGAGCCTCTTCCTGCTGCCTTTGCCTCAGGGTATGGCTCCACCGATCTATTTCGTTTTCACAGTTCCTAATACTTCTTAACCTTTCTACCTCTTCCTTCAGTTCAACCACCTTCCTGAGCAGATCATTTACTTGATCGCACCGTATGCACACAGTGTCTCTGGAACCCTGTGGGAGCAGTGCCAGACTCAGGCATTCATTACAGCCCGAGACCTGCACAGCTACATGCTTGCAGAGGAGCTCAGTCTGAGTTCCCACGTTCTTTCTCGCAGAAGCTTTTGACTGTTTTGCGGCCATGTTCTTTTCTCGTGCCGGGAGATGGAGGATCTCTGCTGTTTGCTTCCCTCGCGCCCTGAGCCGGTGCCCTTGCACGCCGATGTTCCTCTGCTTGTGGTTGCCCAGCTTCTGCTTACCTTAGACTCAAGGCTTCCAGTGACCCACCGTACGAAATGCTGCTCCTTGTTCGTTCGCTCGCACTGCGGTGCCGCCCTGGGTGACCCACGTAGGCTACCCGCGTGCTGGGTGTGCAGCGGCCGGCCGCTGCGCTCCGGGACCACCCGTTTAGAGCTGCCGCGTGTGACGCTGACTCCGCCCCTGCCGCGTCAGCAGCCCGCCCCCGAGCTGCCGGTTTCGGCACGAGCTAGCCGCCTTTCCTGGCTACAAGAGCCCTCGAAAGAGCCCTTTGCCGGCCTTATCCGCCGCGATCCCCTTCCCCAGTGAGGCCTTACCTGCACTGAAGCTGGTCTCCACGGTGACTCAGCAACACGATGGACACAGGCTGGAACCGCCCTGCCCGGCTCATGCTAGCATCGTGCTGAAGACTAACCCGCTCCCTTTACCTGCCCAAAGGGGACTGCTCCAGCCCTCTGCCCTTCTCTAACTTTAAGACGCCTCCCTGCAACTCCCAAACTTCTCCCCTCCTCCCAAGCCCTCCCCAGCCCTGTACACTCAACTTAGCTTTCAGACAGCTGGAGGTCTTAAATCCCACGTCCATGGAGGGAAGAAGTCCCAGTCACTGAAAACAGATGGTTAGAGAACAGAGCGCATTTAGAAACATAAACACAGTGATTCCACAAGGGCACCTGTGCACGTGATGGCACTTTACCAGATGCAAGATGTAACATTATACAGGGCAGTACAAGGCTAATACACAGTCAAATAAGGAGCAACCCATCGCAAAATTCATGATACAGTGTAGTACTATGACAGAATGTCACAAAAGATGAAGAAAACAATGATACAGCAATAAAATACAATATGTAACAGAATACAGGGCAGTACAATCAAATACACAATCAAATAAAGAACTAATTACAAAACTCAAAATACAGTGCTGTACAATCCCAGACAGTCTCAGGTGGCGGTAAAGACACTTACAGGGGAATAGAGTTCAAGACGTAACTCCAAACAGGCCGGTACAAGGCAATACAGGGTCAAATAGAGTACAACAGCCTAAGAAGCTCTCAATACAGTGTCTGTCAATGCCAGAATACATCAGATGGCTCGCGGCACGGTGAGAGGGCAATACAACGCAAGACTTTAGGAAAATACAGGGCAGTACAAGGCAATACGTCGTCAAAGATAGAACAACCGATCAAAAACACCCTCAGTTGAGTGCCGTACAATCCCAGAGAGTCTAAAAGGACAGTTAAGACAATTTCATGGCAACACAACGCACAATGTAACACAATACAGGGCACTACAAGGCAATACAGAACAATATAAAAAACAACCTATCAAAAAAAACTATTGTACAGTGCGGTACAAGCCCACACGGTCTCAGGTGGCGGTCGAGACAGTTATGGGGCAACACAATCCGAGATGCAACAGTACACAACAGAGTAGAATGGAATACGCAGTCAAATAAATAGCAACCCATTAAAACAAACCACAATACAGTGCAGGACAACACAAAAAAATAAGTGAGATAGCACTCAAGACAGAGCAAAACAATGCAATAAGTAACAAAAGAGAGGGGCGTACCGTGAAATACAGAGTCAAATAAACAACCAATTAAGTATCATGCAATGCAGTGCGCTGCAATGCCAAAATACGTCAGACAGCAGTCGAGGAAACGACAGAGCTATGCAATGGAAGACATAACACAGGGTGGTACAACACCAAAATGTATCAGATGGCACTCAGAACAATAACACGGCAATACAATGCAAGATGCAAGAATACAAGGCGGTAACAAGGCAATACACGGTCAAATACAGAACCGCCAATAAAACCTGCACAATACAGATCGCTACAATCCCAGAATGTCTAAAGTGACAGTGACCGGAATGACGGGGCAATACAATGCAAGATACAGCACTAGACAGGGCAATATGCAGCAACACACCTTCAAATAAAGAACAACCGACTAAAAAACGCACAATACGCACCAGTGCAATGCCAGAACAGATCAGATGGCAGTCAGGGCGATTACAGGGCAATACAATGCAAAACGTGATGCCACAAAGAACAGTACAAGGCAATAGGCAGTTGTGGCAGGCAGAGCGATTCACTTCACTCCTAAGAGAGAAGGGGAGAAACATTTAGAAACACACACACAGGGATTCAACAAAGGTAGCAGTGCACGTGACAGCGCTTCACCAGACTGCACGGCCACGTACCCTGGGTTATTTACTGCCTAGGGGCCACTCACATCAACAACCGCCCCTTAAAAAAAAACGACAGCTCAGTGCGGCACCCTGCCAGAATATACATCACGTGGCACTCAGGACAATTACATGGCAATACAATGCCAAACGTAACACAACACAGGGCAGCACAATGCAAAACAGAATGAAAGAAAGAACAACCTGACAAAACCCCTACATACCCGTCAGTACCATCCCACAGGGCGTCACGTGGCGGTCGAGACAGTTACAGGACAACAGAATCCAAGACGTAACATTACACAGCGCAGTACAGTGCAATAGTCAGTCAAATAAACAACCCGCGAAGGGACCCACAATACTGCGCGTTCCAACGCCAACAGATGTCAGACAGCAGGCAAGATACCGACAGAGCAATAGAGCGCACAATGTAAGACAACAGAGAACGGTCTAATGCTCAGACGCATCAGATGGCAGTCAAAACAATGACGCGGCAATACAATTCGAGACCCAACACAAAGGCGGTAACACGGCAATACACGGTGGTCAAAGAAAGAGCACCAGGTAAAACCCCCACGATACAGATGGCTACTATCCCAGAGCGTCCACAATGACAGTGAAGAGAACGACGGGGCAACGCAATGGAAGATGCAGCATGATACAGGGCGCTACAAGGCAATACGCAGCCAAACCAGGAACAAACTTTTTAAAAAAACGGAATATGGAGCAGTACATACCAGAACCGATCAGATAGTCAGGGCGATTACAGGGCAATACAATGCAAGACAAAACACAACACGGGGCAGGACGAGGCAAGAGGTAGTCAAATAATGAACCGCCGATCGAAAACCCACAGGCGAGTGCGCTGCAATCCCGGTCGCAGATGGCACTCCATAAAATGACTGAGCAATAGAATCCAAGACATAACATTATACGGTGCGGTAGAACGCAATATGCAGTCAAACAGAGAACAACCCATTACAAAACTGACGAGACAGCGCGCTATAATGAGAGACCATATCAGATATCCATCAAGACGGTTCCAGAGCAATACAATGCAAGACCTAACAGTATACCGGGCAGTACAATCCGATACACGGCGAAATAAAAAGAAAACGAGTCCAGAACTGCATACATAACTGACGAGACAGCGCACTGCAATGACAGACCATATCAGATATCAATCAAGACGGGTCCAGAGCAATACAACGCAAGACCTAACAGTATACCGGGCTCTACAATATGATACACCGTGAAAGAAAAAGAAAACGAGCGCAGAACTGCACGGTCTTGAGAACTTTTTAACACGATGGCTGAAATGACAATCCAAACAATGACAGGGTAATCCAACACCAGACATAGCACTATACGGGTCAGCACAACCCAATACCCGCTCAAATAATCAGCAAACATTTCTAGGACTGCACAGGATGGGGAATTGTTTAACGAATACACAGTTCAATAAACAACAGCCAATTGTCGGACTGCAGTGGACTGTGAAGGTTTTCAACACAAAGTCTAAAGTCACAAACCCGACAATGACAGGACAATACAATGCGAGACAGCGTAACAGCGTACATGGCAGTACAATGCCATACACCGTCAAATAGAAAACAGCTGATGAAGGAAGTGACAATATGGTGGCATACAATGGCAGAATAGATCAGATGACAATCAAGACAACAACAGAGCCATACAACGCAAGACATAACACCACACGGCGACAGACAAGGCAAGATGCAGTTGTGGCGGGCAGAGCGATTCACTTCACTCCTAAGAGAGAAGGAAACATTTAGAAAAACACACACAGGGATTCAACAAAGGTAGCAGTGCTCGTGACAGCGCTTCACCAGATTGCACGGCCACGTACCCCGGGTTATTTACTGCCTAGGGGCCAGGGTCAGACGAGCTGTCAGGGAGACCCTCCCCTTGAGTCACGAGGCGCGGAAAGGACCCCCTTGCTTTCTAAACTCCTTCTCCGAGAGGAGTCTAGCTGCGGCTGGATCCCATCCTTGCCCCGGCCTTGGGCAACCCTTTCCCTCTAAAGGATTCTATCTGCGCCATCAACCCGTTCTATCACTCAGCTAAGATTGCAAAGCTCTGCATGCTATTAGTCACTTACCCAGATTCTGCTGCGGCAAGGCGTCTCTCAACCTCGAGGAGCAGAAACTTACGTGAGCGTCCCCGCTCAAGCGGAGGAGGTGGCGAACAGGCCACTGCCGGGCAGGAAGGCTCCAAGGGCTCTCTTCCTGTCCACTCTCTGTAGAGGCAGCTAATTGACTTCTAGTCAGATCAGCCTGGGAACAAAATAGCTCAGTCCCCACTCCAGAAGGAGTGTTGACTCTGTTGCCTGCGGGGAGGAGAGAAAGGGGGGTTGGGGGGGGTGACGGGGTGGGAAACGGCAGGGGGCAGGGCACCGCACCACCACACCGGTCAAACAAAGAACAACCGATTCAATAATTCACAACGCAGTGCAGTACAATCCCAGACAGTCTAAAACAACAGTCGAAACAATGATAGACCAATACAATGCAAGACATAACACACCACGGGGCAGCATGAGGCAATACGCAGCCAAATTAAGAACAACCGATCAACACACCCACGATAGAGTTCAGTCCTGCGACAGAATGTTTCAAGTGACCGTCAAAACAACGATGGGGCAATGCAATGCAATGCCTAACAATACAGGACGCTACGATGGAACACACAACCCAAGAACTCATTCAGAAACTCACAATACAGCGCAGTACAATCCCAGACAAGCTAAAATAACAAGCAAGACAACGTCAGGGCAACACAATGCAAGACAAAGTTACACAGGGCAGTACAACACCATACACAATCAAATAAAGAACAGCCAAGGAAAGAATTCACGGTACAGTGCCATACAATGCCAGACTATCACTCAGATGGCAGTCGAGACAACGACACAGCAACACAATGCAAGGCGTAACACAATACGGGGCACTACAAGACACTGCACGGTCAAAGAAACAACAACCTATTAGAGAAGTCACAATACAGTGCAGTCCTCTGACAGAACGTCTATAAAAAGACCGTCTAGACAATGACAGGGTAATACAACGCAAGACGAAACACTATACAGGGCACTAAAAGGCAAAACACACTCACATCAACAACCGCCCCTTAAAAAAAAACGACAGCTCAGTGCGGCACCCTGCCAGAATATACATCACGTGGCACTCAGGACAATTACATGGCAATACAATGCCAAACGTAACACAACACAGGGCAGCACAATGCAAAACAGAATGAAAGAAAGAACAACCTGACAAAACCCCTACATACCCGTCAGTACCATCCCACAGGGCGTCACGTGGCGGTCGAGACAGTTACAGGACAACAGAATCCAAGACGTAACATTACACAGTACAGTGCAATAGTCAGTCAAATAAACAACCCGCGAAGGGACCCACAATACTGCACGTTCCAACGCCAACAGATGTCAGACAGCAGGCAAGATACCGACAGAGCAATACAGCGCACAATGTAAGACAACAGAGAACGGTCTAATGCTCAGACGCATCAGATGGCAGTCAAAACAATGACGCAGCAATACAATTCGAGACCCAACACAAAGGCGGTAACACGGCAATACACGGTGGTCAAAGAAAGAGCACCAGGTAAAACCCCCACAATACAGATGGCTACTATCCCAGAGCGTCCACAATGACAGTGAAGAGAACGACGGGGCAACGCAATGGAAGATGCAGCATGATACAGGGCGCTACAAGGCAATACGCAGCCAAACCAGGAACAAACTTTTTAAAAAAACGGAATATGGAGCAGTACATACCAGAACCGATCAGATAGTCAGGGCGATTACAGGGCAATACAATGCAAGACAAAACACAACACGGGGCAGGACGAGGCAAGAGGTAGTCAAATAATGAACCGCCAATCGAAAACCCACAGGCGAGTGCGCTGCAGTCCCGGTCGCAGATGGCAGTTGATAAAACTGAGCAATAGAATCCAAGATTTAACATTAAAGGGGGCAGTATAATGAAATAGGCAGTCACATAGAGAACAAGCAATTATGAAACTGACAGTACAGTTCATTACCATGACAGAATATTTCAGATATCAATCAAGACGGTTCCAGAGCAATACAATACAAGACCTAACAATATACCGGGCACTACAATCTGATACACAGTGAAATAAAAGCAATTGATTGTAGGACTGCACGGTACTGAGAATTTTTTTTAACACAATCTCTAAACTGACAATAAATACAGTGACAGGGCTATACAATGCGAGACGTAGCACCACACCGGACAGTACAATCCAATACGCGGCCATATAAACAACAACCAATTATAGGACTGCACCACATTATGAATCTTTTAACACAGTCTAAAATGACAATCCAGACTACAACATGTCAATAGAATGCAAGACATAACAGTATAGTGGGCAAAACCAGGCAATATGCAGTCAAAGACCAGCAAATTATAGCACGGCACCGTATTGTGAATTTTTTAACGCAACGTCTAAAATCACAAACGAAACAATGACAGGGCAATACAACGCAACACATAACATTGTACGCGTCAGTACAACCCAATACCTGGTCAAATAAACAGCAAACAGTTATAGGACTGCACGGGATTGGGAATTTTTTAACGAACACACAGTTCAATACGCAACAGCCAATTGTCGGACTGCAGTGGACTGTGAAAGTTTTCAACACAAAGTCTAAAGTCACAAACCCGACAATGACAGGACAATACAATGCGAGATGTAACAGCGTACATGGCAGTACAATGCAATACACCGTCAAATAAAAAACAGCTGATGAAGGAAGTGACAATATGGTGGCGCACAATGGCAGAATAGATCAGATGACAATCAAGACAACAACAGAGCCATACAATGGAAGATGTAACACCACACGGGGCAGTACGAGGCAATACACAGCCACATAAGAACCCATGAAAGACATCACAATACAGTCCAGTCCTAGGACAGATTCTCTAACGTGACCGTCAAGACGACAGGGCAATACAATGCAAGACGTAACACAGGCAATATGCAGTTGTGGCGGGCGCAGTGATAAAATTCACTCCTAAGAGAGAGGCAGAGAAACATTTACAAACATAACAGCAGTGATTCAACAAAGGTAGCAGCACATGTGATGGCACTTTGCCAGATTCCATCGCCACGCACCCCAGATTATTTCCTGCCTAAGGGCCAGGGTCAGACGAGCTGTCTGGGAGACCCTCCCCATTGAGTCACGAGGCTCAGAAAGGACCCCCTTGCTTTCTAAACTCCTTCTCGGAGAGGAGTCTAGGTGCGGCTGGATCCGATCTTTGCCCCGGACTTGGGCAACGGTTTACCTCTTAAAGGATCATATCTGCATGATCAAACCCTTTATATCGCTCAGCTAAGATTGCTAAGTCTGGCATGCTAGTCACTTACCCAGAATCTGTTGCGGCAAGGCATGTCTCAGCCTCGAAGACCAGAACCTTAAGTGAGTGTCCCCCGGAAATGATGGCGAACAGGCCGCTACCTTGCAAGAAAGCTCAAAGGGCTCTTGGTCTGTCCACTAGTTATACACTAAGCTAACTGACTTACAGTGTTTTGACTCTGTTGCCAGCCATTCCCAAAAGTTCAAATGCCACTCGTAGCAACTCCTGCTGGTCGTTTTAGCTTAAGCAGCAGCCTGGGCGAAAAAGGGGGGTGACATCGCAACAGCGGTCAAATACAGAACAACCGGTTAAAAATTGCACAATACAGTGCCAGACAGTCTAAAATAACTGGCAAGACAATGACAGGGCAATACAATGCAAGATCGAACCTTATACAGGGCAGTACAAGGTAACATACAATCAAACGCAGAACAGACAATGAAAGAATTGACGGTACAGTGCCATACAATGGTAGAATATATCAGATGTCAGTTGCCACAATGACAGAGCAATACAAGGCAAGACGTAACGCGATACAGGGCCCTACCAGGCGATACAGTCAAAGAAACAACAACCCATGAAAGAATTCACAATACAGCGCGGTCCTAGGACAGAACGTGTAAAATGACCATCGAGACAATGACAGGGCGATACGATGCAAGATGCAGCACCATACCAGGTGGTAACAAGGCACCATGCAGCCAAATGAAGAACAACCGATTAAAAAAACCCAGCATACATTCAACTGTAATACCAGAAAAGATCAGAAGGCAGTCAAGACAATGACAGCACACTATAATGCGAGAAGTAACACAATACAGGGCAGTACAAGGCATTACACAGTCAAAGAAGAACCGATTAAAAAACACACAATACAGTGTGGTGCGATGCCAGAGTAGATCAGAATGCAGTCGAGACTAAAATGGGGCAATATAATGCAAGATGTTACACAACACAGGGCGGTACGAGGCATTAGAAAGCCAAATGAAGGACAACCGATTCAAAAACCCGCAATACAGTGTGGTACGAGGCCCAAACAGATCAGAAGGCAGTCAAGGCGATGACGGGGCAATATAATGCAAGACGTAACACAATAGAGGGCGGTACAAGGCATTACACAGTCAAAGATCAACCGATTAAAAAAAAAAACACGCAATGCGGTGTGGTACAATGCCAGAATAGATCACATAGCAGTCAAGAGCGTGACGGGGCAACACGATGCAAAACCGATACTGAGCCAGGCAGAGCAATACTATTTCAAATATACAAGAATATAACACAGAACCGAATTCTTAAGCGTACGACGCAAGACCATCTCAAATGGCAGTTGAGGAAATTACTGAGTGATGTAATGCAAAAACAACACGCTGCCCGGCAATGCAATATGTGGTCAGATACAGAACAATCCGTTCCAGAAACATATCGAACAGTACAACTCCACAGTCTCAGATGGCAGTCAAGATATATGCAGAGCAATACCATGCAAAATGTAACACAATACAGTGCAATACGATAAAATACATAGGGTAACTTAAGAACGATGAATCAAAAAACCTGCAATACAGCAATTACAATGGCAGATGGCCTGAGATGGCAGTCGAGACGATTACAGGGCAATGCAACGCAAGAGGAAACGCGATACGGGGCGGTACCCTGCAAAACCATCCCAGATGGCCATCGGGGAAATTACAGAGAAATATAATGCGAAAAACAATGCCCTGCCCGACAACGCAATATATGGTCATGTACAAAACAATCCGTTAAAGAAACAACATATGGAACAATACCGTGCGAGATGGTTTCAAATGGCAATTAAGGAAAATACAGAGTGATGTGATGCAAAACTGAAATAGCACCAAACAATGCAATACAATTTCAAATACACAGCCTTCAAATACACAACAAAATACTTAAGGATACAATGCCAGAGTGTCTCACGTGACAGTCAAAACAGTGACAGACCGAAATTATTTGAGATGTACCATGATACAGGGCAGAACAATGCAATACGTGGTCAAAGGAAGAACAACCGAATAAAAAAAAAAATCCTTAGTACCATGCAGAATGATGACAGAATTTATCGGACAGCTGTCAAGACAATGACAAAGCCGTATACTACAAAACCAAAACACGGCCAGGCGACGCAATAGAGGTTCAAATACACAACCGTGCGATTCAAAACAAAATATGGAAGGCTACCATGCCTGATCATCTCAGATGGCAGGCAAGACAATGACTAAGCGATACGACACGAAACCGAGATACAGGCAGCCAAAGTGATACAATTTAAAGTACAGACTGATGGAAAGCCACGCAAAACACAGAACTATATGATGCAACGCAGTCTGACGTGCCGGTCAAGACAATTACAGGGCGCTACAATACAAGACCGATACAGAGCCAGGCAATGCAATACTATTTCAAATACACAATACAACACAAAACAAACAATACATAAGCATACAATGCAAGACAGTCTCAGACAGCAGTCAAGACAGTTACAGAGCAACGCAACTCAAAACCAACACAGAGCCCGGCAACGCAATACAGTCAGATGCAGAACAATCCATCAAAGTAACAACATGGCGAACAGTACAACATGACAGTCTCAGATGGCTGTCAAAACGATGACCGAGCAATACAGCGCAAGACATAAAGGAATACAGGCGTTACCATGCTAGACCGTCTGAGACTGCAGACAGGAACACTACAGAGCAATACAATTCCAGGCTAAACACAATACAAGGCAGTGCAATGCGAGATAGTGTCACATACGGTCAGGACAATTACGGCTCCGCTTACGTGCCCGAAGGGCACCGCTCCTCGAAAGCCTGAGGCACTACACTAACTTTTAAATGCCTCGCTGCTATTTCCAACCCTGTCCCATCCCCTCCCCAGGGAAGCTCCGCTGCCGGTACCTCAACTTCGCCGGTACTCTGGAGCCCTGCTGAACAAAAAAAAAAAAAAAAAAAAAAAAAAAAAAAAGAGTTACCATATATCAAATCGATTCATCCTGGAGTCACTGGGTTTCCTCTTCATCATCTGCAAAAACAAACAATGGAACCCCAATTTGCACAAAATGGTGCCATCAGGCACCATCGCACCGTCAACACTAAGTTGTACTGCAATATCCCTCACATCATATGCGCTGTACCCTTCTGCTCACCTGCTCCTCATGGATTCTGGATTCGGACTTTGTGGCACTCTCTGGTTCTGGCACCTAAAACACACAATATTACTGTTGAGCTTACGGGAAACCACCACCCCCATGCACTACCTCTCTACTACCCAGCTCACCTCCAACGCTCGTCCCGCTCCAGATGCCTGTGGTGCCTGCAAAACCAAAGACAAACACTCCACTGAGCTGCAGTGTAGTACTGGGCTATTAGACACCAACATGTCCACAACTGCCTCACTTGCTGGGACTACTCAGTGGGCATGCAGCATCGCCCCTCTGACCCTGCGTGTCACACCAACCAAAGAAACACACGCTGAGATACCACTCGAAACCCTACAAATTCCCATCTCCCGCTCCCTCACCTTGCCCGCCCATCCTCCCGAGGCGTGCAACCTGAAGGCTTGCAAACCGCCTGCAAAACCCAACCGACATGGGTTGCCTAAAACTTGAAAATTGCTCCCTCTGAGGAAGATGTGATACTTCAGCCCACCCGCCGCTGCTGACCTTGACTGACTCATCCCCATCCCCACATCCCATGTCATTCATTGCTTCAAAACTTCAAATTGAAAAGAACCAATACATACAGTACTCAAAGCCACATCTTCTCTCTAATACCACGTGCCGACTCACCTTCTTACATTGCTCTCCTCTTCTACGCTGCCCTGCCAAGCTTGTCCTGTTGCATCTGCAAGAATGACATTAGAGAAATCACCCCGAGGCAGAGCAATAGAGTCATAACAACAAAAAGTCTTGCACCTTTTTACAAATACCATTTAAGGTCCAAATACAACCGTACACAAAGAAAATGACAAAAAAAAATCCGCACCAAAACCAGCCATACCCTCTTCCACATGAACTCTTCTTCACTACTGCTGTATTGCCTTTCCAACATGCCTCTGCTCTTTCCAAACAAAACAGAAGAGGGATCTACACAGCCTCCCGATGGCTACCCTGAGATGACTAACACCTTTGCCCCGATCTACATAGATTCATGTACTACATATAGACACTCCACACGACTCCGCCCACCCTGGACGCTACGCACCCGGGCAGGGCAGCCCCGAGCCAAACACTCACAGTTACAGACAGACACTACACAGAACACTACAAACAACGGGCCTCAAAGATGAGAAAAAACTCTCAGCAAGAAAGATGACACGGGGACCAAAGTCACCATCGTGCAAGAAAATCTGTGGGATTGTGATGATGTCAACATGAAGACGCTCTACGTAACCCCCTGAAACAAACTGTAGAACGTGATGGTACGTAATAAGAATGGACTGTTGAGCCCACTAAGATGGATATGCAGGAAGCCTGCCTTCAAGACCTAAGAACGTAACGATGCAGGGAAGAAATCCCAGTCGTGGAAGTGGGCCGTCTGGAAACTTCCGAGACAAGACCGATGCACGCTTTAAGATGCTAACGCAAGAAGAGTGGCAGCCGAATGGTGCTACGCCCACGGGCCCGAGCGTTCGAGACCCTAAGGATGATGCCTGGGGCCCCACATCGTGCTCCTGGAGCTCAAAGATGACCTCGAGACCCAAGAAAGGGCTAAGATACACAACACAGACCACATGAACAACATGACAACATGCACAGGCTAGAACTGCCCTGCCCGGGACGCACTAGCGTCACACTGAACAGCAAGCAACATCCTTTGCCTTCCCAAATATGACTGTGCCCCGGGACAGCCCTCGCCACTATGCTAACATCAAAGACCCCATTTTGCAATAGTCCACCTCAGCCCCTCTCCGGCACCTGACTGTCAACTTAGCTTTTGGAGGGATAGGCATCTGGATCCTTCTTCGATGCGGTCCGCAAAAACCAGCCACCCAATACATTTCCACAGTCACCAGGTTCCTCCTCTTCCTCTGCAAAAGGAAAAGAAAAAATAATCCCACAGGCAGCCACAGCACCAGCAATAAGCATCCTGAGAGGAGATGCCAACCTCTTCCACGACACCCTTAGCCTAACAAACGCCGTGGCATTCTGCTTGCCCGCTCCGCACCTATTCCGGAGTCTGAGACTGCGGTGATAGTTATTCACAGCACCTAAGAGACCAAGAAACACAACATTACCACTTCGCTTCTGCCAAACCGCCACACCATCAACTCCTATCTTCTGCCTTCCCACGGACTCCGGGCTCTGCTGCAGACCCACAGAGTCAGCAAAGCCCTGACCCGACCTACACCAGGGGCCTGCTGCAAGCCGCAAAGGCTCCAGGGACACGACGGTACCCTGCGTACTGTGGGGGCAAGTGAACAGACGCCCCACAGCCTGAAAGAGGTTACACCTTACGGCCCTGCTGCTTTCCTGTGAAATGTGAGAACTCCATCTACGACTGCAGACAAGATGCTCACCTGGTCCCTGCGTAGTAATCTCATCTACCCAATTTAGAAAAATTCTATTGGTGTCTTACCCGGGATACGGCAAAGCCGGTGGAAAAAAAAAAAAACCTCCCCAAGAAAGGTCCATCTTCAATACACTCAGGGATTCCAGGAAAATACGCCGTGCCTGGAAAAGAGAAAACTATACCCTTAAACCATCTCGCTGCCCCTGAAACACTCATTACAACAGGACTGACCTGAAAAAACACAAGAAAGAAGCAGCATACGACACCCCTCTCTACTATACATGCTACCAAACCTCACCTGGTCCTTAAGGTAGTACCACCTCCAACTTCTTACCTGTGATTCTCTAAATGGGATAACATCTCCGCCCCAGTAGCTGAGCCGCCGCCAAAGACGGGAGCGACGGAAGGACCGGCAGAGCCGTGACCGTGGAGAAGCCCGGCAGCAGAATGAGCTGCCCCAGCAGAAGCTGAGGGCTATATACCCCGGGCCCCGCCCACCGCCCTTCCCACCAGCACCTGGGAAAGGGGCCAGGCTGACCTCCACAAGGCATAGAGCCTGCCAGAGGAGCGGCCTTTTCTCACAGGCCTGAAAATTACAGCATGCAAAACACCAAAACAGAGAAAGCGACCCTTAAAGGAAGTGACAACACGTGCTCTTTTATTACCACTACGTCGATTGTGTCAGCAACGGGGCCCGGTAGGTACGTAAACTTAAACAAACTTTTTCAGGACATAGAAAGAAAGAGAAAGACATCTGCCTAACCTCCGTAGGCAAGTAGATCATTAAGTCCGATAAACATGTTTTTAAAAGAAAACAGCATGTCTTCCGATTCCTTGTAAAAGAAAACCCACAATGTTAGCGGGGTCACACGTCACTTCCAGCGAGACTCCGCATATTACCCGACTTCTGCCAGAACTATGTTCTGGATAGGACCAATGGACAGAGTGCAAGCAGAGGCTTGTGCGCCGCCTGTAATACAGCGGGTGAGAAAGAACCAATGCTCTAGGCCGCCGCTCTCCTCAGCTGAGTCCGCTCCCGTGCCCTAACCATCGTCGCTGTCGCAGCTCAGGCTGGGCATTAAACCAAGTGACAGATGCTCTCTTTTACCTTCTCTCCCGAGGAAGGAAAGAACGTGAGGGAGACTTAGGAACTGAAAGAGAAACTGAATTCTTTCGTAATGAAATATAAACAGAAAAGTAATACCAAGGAGAGACAGCAATAACAGGAAAATAATAAAATAGATAAAATATACACACAAGCCGGTATCAGGCTCCTAGGATGACCATCGCTTCACCAGCAGGCACGGGCAAAGTTTGAGACTGGACATGGCAATGGATTGGAACCGGATTCTGGATCTGGTGGCATAAATACACGGATTGGGATCAAACCCTGTCGGACAGAGGAGTCCTCGGATGCCAGCCGCTGAAGGAAAGGTACCGACCCCTCCGATCCCTCCGCTTTTATACTGAGCATGATGAGGATGGGATGCAATACCCCATCAGTCAGGTTCGGGTCACTGGTCCCATCTGCTCTTCACCGTGGGTGCGACCCCTCTATGCTTTCCCACTTCCGACCCTCCAACAGGGCATATATAAGAGTTAATTGAGCTGCACTGTTACAGCAATAAGTATAAGCAACAGCCTCTCTGCATGGCATCCCTTCGCATTAAGTGTAAATACAAGGTCTTGGAGCTCTGAAGGCAGATATTACCTGAAAAATGCGCTATTATCTTCATAGAGTTCAGTTCGTTGGAAGAGACTTACCTGCAAAGTAAAGTGACTGAAAACAACACTGGTTCTGTTGTACCTCAGACCGACACATGGCTATGTAACCTCATATGCACATTAAAAAAGAAGTGGCCAAAAGTATTTATGGAGCCACCGGTCACATCTTCCCTTTATTACCTCATGCCAAGCCACCTTTGTACCACACTCCTGTCGGCTCCCCTGCATCGCCCTGTCCATGTCATCTCTCTGCATCTGAAAAAAAACACCAATATCAAACATTACCCTAATGCAGAGCAGTAGCTTAATTCCAAAGGTCTTGTTTCTACTTAAGAACCCTGTTCACCTAAGTCCAACTAAGTTCACCTAAGTCAAAGTGCCATCCAAAAAAAAAAAAAAGTAAGCCCGGAAAATTAAACCCCACAGAAAGCAGCCTTACCGTCTCTGAGATACTGTCTCCTTCACTAACCATGAACACCCTCTCTAAATTAGCTACGCTTATGCCAGCGCCCACTAATGAAACACCCATCCACACAGCCTCCCGAGACCTAATCGACTTGAGACGACTACGCAACCTCTGCCTGGGTCTAGACAGATCCTCATATTCACTACAGACTCTCATCATGATTCTGCCTACCCTGGACACTACGCACCCGGGCAGGGCAGCCCCAAGCCAAACACACACAGTCGTAGACCAACACTATGAAGAACACCATGAAAGACATGCCTGAAAAGATGAGAGAAAACTCTCAGCAAGAAGAATGACACCGGCACCAAAGTCACCATCGGGCAAGAAGACCTGCTGAACTGCGGTGGCGATGATGTGAAGAGGCTCTACGGAACCCCCTGAAACAAAATGTAGGACTTCACAGCCCCTGATAAGAAGGGATTGTCGAGCCCGAAAAGACGTATGTGCAGGAAGCCTGACTTCAAGACCTAAGAACGTAACGATGCAGGGAAGAAGTCCCAGTCACGGAAGTGGGTCATCCAGAAACTTCTCTGACACAAGACCGATGCATGCTTTAAGATGCTAATGCAAGAAGAGCAGCAGCCGAATAGTGCTATGCCCACGGATCCAAGCATTCGAGACCATAAGGACGATGCCCGAGTCCTTACGCCATGCTCATTGAGCTTAAAGATGACCTCGAGACCCAAGAAAGGGCTAAGATACACAACACAGACCACACAAACAACAACACACACAGGCTGGAACTGCCCTGCCTGGGACGCGCTAGCATCACACTGAACAGTAAACCACATCCTTTACCTTCCCAAAGGAGACTGTGCCCCTGGACAGCCCTCCCCACTACTCTAACGTCAAAGACCCCATTACCCAATTGTCAGCCTCCACCCCACTCCAGCGCCTGACTCTCAACTTAACTTTTGGAGGCCCAGGCAGCATCCAAATCCATCCTTAAGGCAGTCCACAAAATCCAGCCATCCGATACATTCCTGCAGTCAACAGCTTCCTCCTCTTCCACTCCAAAAGGAAAAGAAAAAAAAATAATCCCACAAAAGCAGCCACAGCACGAGCAATAAGCATCCTGAGAGGAGACGCCTCCTCCACAACACTGTCACCCTCCTGAATGCCGTACCCTGCACGCTGTGGGGAAAGGCGACAAGTGGTCCCACACCCTGAAAGACATTATACCTTACATCCCTCTTCCTTTCCTGAGAAATCCAAAAAGTCCATCTATGGCTGCAGACAAGATGCTCACCCAGTCCCTGCAAAGTAATCTCATCATCTGCCCGATTCAGACAAATTCTATTAGCATCTTACCTGGGATACAGCAAAACCAGTGGAAAAAAGAAACCAAATAAAGTTCCATCTTCAAAACAGTCAGGGATTCCAGGAAAACACACTGCACCTGGAATAAAGAAATCATACTTTTAAACCATCTCGCCGCCTCTGAACACTCATTACAACATGACTGCCCTGAAAAAGCACAAGGAAGAGAAACAGCATACAAGAGCGCTCTCTACTATACACGCTGCCACACCTCACCTGGTCCTGAAAGTCTTACCACCTCCAACTTCTTACCTCCAATTTTCTAAATGGGATAACATCTCCATCCCAGCAGCTGAGACACCTCCAAAGCTGCAAGCGACAGAACGACCGGCAGAGCTCTGACCCTGGAGAAGCCCAGTGGCAGAATGAGCTACCGCAGAGGCCATGGTTCGTGCACCCCGGGCCCCACCCACCCCCCTTCCCACCATCGCCGGGGATAGGGGCCGGGCCGACCACCAGAAGGCATAAAGTCTGCCAGAGGAGCGGCTGCGCCTTTCCTCACAGGCCTGAAAATTACAGCATGAAAAACACCAAAACGGAGAAAGCAGCCGTTAGAGGAAATGACAATACGTGCTCTTTTACTACAGCTACATCACTTGTGTCAGCAACGGGACCAGGTAGAGAAGTAAACTTAATTCAACTTTTGCAGGGCGTAGATAGAAAGATACACATGTCATGCTAACCTACATAGGAAAGTAGATCATTAAGCACAACAACAATATTCTTAACAAGACTCAACATGCTTTAGCTTCCTTGTAAAAGAAACCCCACAATGGGTCATACAGCATTTCTAGCGAGACCACGCATATTACCCAACTTCTGCCAAAACTGTATTCTGGATAGGACCAACAGTCAGAGCACAAGCAGAGGCTTGTACGCTGCCTGTAATACAGCGGCTGAGAAAGAACTGACACTTTGCGCCGCCGGTCACCTCGCCCCAGTCCACTCGGGTGCCCTACCTGTCATTGCTGTCGCAGTTTAGGCTGGGCATTAAAACAAGCAACAGATGCTCCCTTTTAACTTCTCTCCCAAGGGAGAAAAGAATGAGAGGGATTTATCGATTGAAAAAGAAAGTGTACTGTAATGAAATATTAACAGAAAAATAATACCAACAAAAGACAACAGTAACAAGAAAACAAGGAAATATATACAATACATACACCATGCAGTATCAAGCTCCCAGGATGACCATCGCTTCACTGGCAGGCATGGGGAAATTCCAAGACTGGAGTCAGGAATGGATGGAAACTGGAGTCCGGAGCTGGTTGCACAAACGCATAAATTGAGATGAAAGGATGACAAATGGACAGAGGAGTCCTCAGACGCTGGATGTTGAAGGAAAGGTACCGACCCCTTCGATCCCTCTAGCTTTTATACTGAGCACGATGAGGATGGGATGGAATACGCCGTCAGTTGGATTCGGGTCACCAGTCCTGTCTGCTCTTCACCGTGGGTGCGACCCCTCTACGCTCTTCCACTTCCAACCCTCCAACATGGCGTGCACAGTTACCTGACACAGGTTGTTACAGCAATAAGTATAAGCAAGAGCCTCTCCGCATAGCATCCCTTGGCATTAAGCGTAAATATGAGGTCTTAGCACTTTGGAAGCTGATGGTACCTGAAAAATACGTCATTATCTTCAGAGCGTTCAGTTAGAAGAGACTTACCTGAAAAGTAAAATTACTGAAAGGAAAGCTGGTTCTGTTGTACCTCAGACCAGCACATTAGCACATGGCTACGCAACCACACATTCACATGAAAAAAAAAGTACTCAATTGTATTCATAGAGGTGCCAGTCACATCTTCCCTTTAATACCATGTGCCAAGCCACCTCCATACAGCACTCCTCTCAGCTCCCCTGCGTCACCCCACACATCTCATCTCTCTGTATCTAAAAAGAGAAAAAAACCACAAACATTACCCTGATGCAGAGCGATAGCTTAATTCCAAAGGTCTTCTTTCTACTTTGGAACACTGTTCAATTAGATTCAACTACAGCCTGCCATAAGAAAAATAAAGCCCACAAACGTTACACCTCACACAAAGCAGCATGAACATCTTTGATATAGTATCTCCTTCACTAACTGTCAACAGCCTCTCTGACTTGGCTCTGCTTACACCAACACCCACTAATGAAACATCCACGCACCCAACCTACTGAGAGCAAATCAATTCCAGATGACTACCCAACCGTTACATCAGTATTGGCAGATCCACATATTAACTATAGACTCTTGTCACTATTCTGCCTGCCCTGGACTCTACACATCCAGGCAGGGGGGCTCCAAGCCAGACACACACACACAATCACAGACCAACACTACACAGAACACTAAAAACAACGTGCCTCAAGGATGAGAGAAAACTCTCTGCAAGAAGGATGACACCCAGACGGAAGCCACTGTCAGGTAAAAAAACCTGGAGACCGTGGTAGTGATGTGAAGAGGCTCTATGGAAGCCCCTGAAACAAAGCGTAGAACATCACCATCTGTGATAAGAAGGGACTGGCAAGGCTGATAAGATGTATGCACAGGAAGACTGGCTTCAAGACCTAAGAACATAATGACATAGGGAAGAAGTCCCAGTTGTGAAAGTGGGTCATCCAGAAACTTCCAAGACGCAAGACCAATGCAAGCTTTAAGCTCCTAACGCAAGAAGAGCGGCAGCCAAATGGTGCTATGGCTATGCCCATGGGTGCAGGTGTTTGAGACCCTAGGGAGGGCACCTGAGGCGCCATGCCATGCTCCTGGAGCTTAAAGATGACCTCGAGACCCAAGAAAGGTCTAAGACACAGAACACAGACCACACGAATGACACAACAACACACACAGGTTGGAACCGCCCTGCCCGGGAATGCCAAACAGTAAGTTGCATCCCTTACGTGCCTAAAGGAGACTGCGCTCCAGGACAAACCTCTCCCCTATGCCAACTGCAAAGGCACCTTTTTGCAATTCTCAACCTTGTCCCCTCTCGGGCACCAATCTCTCAACTTAGCTTGTGGAGGGTCAGGGGTCCGAATCCATCCTTGAGGCAGTCCACAGAAAACAGCCATCCAAAACGTTCCTGTGGTCACCAGCTTCCTCCTCTTCCTCTGCAAAAGAAAAAAAAAATTATCCCAAAAGCAGCCACAGCACCAGCAATAATCATCCTGAGAGGAGATACCAATCTCTTCCACAACACCCTCAGCCTCATGAACACCAAGGAATTCTGCTCATGCGCTCAGCGCCAGTTCCAGAATCTGACACTGCGGCAACAGTTATTCACAGCACCTAAGATACCAAGAAACACAACATTACCATTGTGCTACTGCCAAACCACCAGTCCCGTGCTCCTCCTCGATACTATCCGGCTTGCCTCAAATGCGAGAGCCTAGAACACACCAGGCTTCGATGACACCCGAACCCATCTGCAAAACCTGTCTGAGAAGGACTCACGAACCCAGCTCCCTTTTCTAGCCCTCCCCCTGTGCCAAAACCTTAGAAATCCCTTCTCTTCTCCCTGAGCCGTCATGGAAGGAGCCCCAATTCTTCCCCACAGCTCCCACCCTTTATTTGCCAGCCCGAACACCCAGCGTTGGACACTTCTCGGGAGCCACTCTTCCCAGCCTCTCCCTGCGTTCTGACACCACCTCCTATCTTCTGTCTTCCCACAGACTCCAGGCTCTGCTACAGACCCACAGAGTCAGCGAAGCCCTGACCCGACCTACAACAGGGGCCTGCCGCAAGCCACAGTGGCTCCAGGGACATGGCAAAACCCTGCGCACCATGCGGGAAGGCGACAAGGCACCCCACATCCCAAAATACATTATGCCTTACTTCCCTGCTGCTTTCCTGAGAAACGCGAAAACTCCATCTACGGCTGCAGACAAGATGCTCACCCAGTCCCTGCAAAGTAATCTCATCATCTGCCCGATTGAGAAAAAAAATTCTATTGGTGTCTTACCTGGGATATGGCAAAACCAGTGGGGAAAAAAAATAACCAAACAAGAAAGTTCCATCTTCAATACAGTCAGGGATTCCAGGAAAATGCGCCATGCCTGGAAAAGAGAAAACCATGCCCTTAAACCATCTCACCGCCCCCGAATGCTCATTACAATGTGACTGACCTGAAAAACCACAAGGAAGAGAAGCAGCACACGAGGCCGCTCTCTACTATACATGCCACCAAACCTCACCTGGTCCTGATGGTCTTACCACCTCCAGCTTCTTACCTCCGATTCTCTAAATGGGGTCACACGTCACTTCTGAGACCCCGCGTATTACCTGACTTCTGCCAGAACTATGTTCTGGATAGGACCAATGGACAGAGTGCAAGCAGAGGCTTGTGTGCCGCCTGTAATACAGCAGCTGAGAAAGAACCAATGCTCTAGGCTGCCGCTCTCCTCAGCCAAGTCTCCTCCAGTGCCCTATCCGTCATTGCTGTTGCAGCTTAGGCTGGGCATTAAACCAAGTGACAGATGCTCTCTTTTAACTTCTCTCCTGAGGAAGGAAAGAATGTGAGGAAGACTTAGGAACTGAAAGAGAAACTGAACTCTTTCGTAATGAAATATAAACAGAAAAGTAATACCGAGGAGAGACAACAATAACAGGAAAATAATAAAATAGATAGAATATATACACAAGCCGGTATCGAGCTGCCAGGATGACCATCACTTCACCAGCAGGCACGGGCAAAGTCCGAGACCAGACTTGGTGATGGATTGGAACCGGATTCTGGATCTGATTGCATAAGTGCACAGATCGGGATCAAAGGATGCCAAACAGACAGAGGAGCCCTCGGACGCCACCTGCTGAAGGAAATGTACCAACCCCTCCGATCCCTCCGCTTTTATACTGAGCATGATGAGGATGGGATGCAATAACCCATCAGCCAGATTCGGGTCACCGATCCTGTCTTCTCTTCACCGTGGGTGCGACCCCTCTACGCTTTTCTGCTTCCGACCCTCCAACAGGGCATATATAAGAATTAGCTGAGCTGCACTGTTACCGCAATAAGTATAAGCAAGAGCCTCTCTGCATGGCATCCCTTCGCATTAAGTGTAAATATAAGGTCTTTGCACTCTGGAAGTGGATACTACCTGAAAAATATGTCGTTACTTTAGAGACAGTTCAGTTAGTTGGAAGAGACTTACCTGAAAAGTAGAATTACTGAAAGGAAAACTGGTTCTGTTGTACCTCAGTCCAGCACATTAGCACATGGCTACACACCCTCACATTCACATGAAAAATAAGAAGTAGTGCCCAATTGTATTCACGGAGCCACCAGTCAGATATTCCCTTTAATACCTCATGCTGAGCCACCTTTGTACTGCACTCCTCTCAGTTCCCCTGCGTCGCTCTGCCCATCTCATCTTTCTGCATCTAAAAAAAAAGACACAATAATCAAACATTACCCTGATGCAGAGCAGTAGCTTAATTCCAAAGGTCTTGTTTCTACTCAGAAACCCTGTTCAACTAGGTCCAACTACAGCCTGCCATAAAAAAAAAAGCCAGCCCATAAACATTACACCCCACACAAAGCAGCCTTACCACCTTTGAGATATTATCTCTTTCACTAACTATAAACAGCCTCTCCAAACTTTGCTCTGCTTACGCCAACACCCACTAATGAAACACCCATCCACACAACCTACTGAGAGCTAATCAGTTCAAGATGACTACCCAACCTTTGCCTCAGTCTCGACAGATCTGCATATTAACTATAGACTCTCATCACTATTCTGCCTACCCTGAGCTCTGCACACCTGGGCAGCGGGGGCTCCGAGCCAGACACACACACAATCACAGACCACTATACAGAATGCTAAAAACAATGCGCCTCAAGGACGAGAGAAAACTCTCAGCAAGGAGGATGACACCCAGGCTGAAGTCACCATCGAGCAAGAAGACCTGGAGACCATGGCGGTAATGTGAAGAGGCTCTACGGAAGCCCCTGAAACAGTGTAGAACTGTCATCGTCTGTGATCAGAAGGGACTGTCAAGACTGATAAAATGTATGCTCAGGAAGCCTGGCTTCAAGACCTAAGAATGTAGTGACATAGGGAAGAAGCCCCAGTCGCAGAAGTGGGCCATCCAGAAGCTTCCGAGACGCAAGACTGATCTACGCCTTAAGCTTCTAAGGCAAGAAGAGCGGCAGATGATTGGTGCTATGCCCACAGGTGCAGGCGTTCAAGACCAACCACCTTCATAACGCCAAAGTTCTTCTTCCTATTTAGAAATACCACCTTGGCTGTAACTACAGCCTAACATCTTTGAGATGCAGTCTTCTTCACTATCAAACAACACCTCCCACATAGCTCTGCTCTTCCCATAAAAGATTAATGAAGAACCTGTCCACACGGCCTGCTGATGGCTACTTTGAGATGACTGCAAAAACCTTTATCTCAGTCTAAGCAGATCCACATATTAACCACAGAATCTTATTACTGCACCTCCTACCCCTGATGCTACACCCCCAGGCAGGGCAGTCCCAAGTCAAACACATATATGCACAAACCAACACTACACAGAACACTAGAAACAATATGCCTCCAAAATGAGGGAAAACTCTCAGCAAGAAGAGTGACACGTATGAAAGAAAAGTCTCATCAAGAAGAACACACATAAATGGAAGTCAGCCTTGGGGAAGAAGGCCTGCATGCCCCTGATGGTGATGTGAGGAGGCTCTAGGGAAGCCCCAGGAAATGGTTAGAACGACATGGCCCAAGACAAGAAGTGACTCTCAAAACTGAGAGGACATATGCCCAGGAAGCCTGGCTTCAAGACCTAAGAACGTAATGATGCATCTCAGAAGTTTCCAAATGGCCCACTTCCACAACTGGGACTTCTTCCCTACAAGACCGGTCTACGCTTTAAGCGTGTAACACAAGAAGAGCGGCAGATGATTGGTGCTATGCCCACAGGTGCAGGCGTTCAAGACCCTAGGAAGGGCACCTGAGGTGCCATGCCATACTTCTTGAGCTTAAAGGTGACCTCAAGACCCAATAAAGGTCTACAACACAGAACACAGACCACACGAACGACACAACAACAGACACAAGCTGGAACCACCCTGCCCGGGATATGCTAGCATCACACTGAACAGTAACCTGCATCCTTTACCTGCCCAGAGGGGACTGTGCCCAGGGACAGCCCTCACCACTACACTAACTTCAAAGACTCCTTTTTGCAACTGTCAACCTCATCCCCTTGGCCCCTCTCAGGCGCCGGTCTCTCAACTTATCTTTCAGATGGCTGGGGGTCAGAATCCATCCTTGACGCAATCCACAAAAAACAGCCATCTGATATCTTCCTGCAGTCACCAAGTTCCTCCTCTTCCTCTGCAAAAGGAAAAAAAAACCACACGTGAATCCCCAAAGCAACCACAGCACCAGCAATAAGCATCTTGAGAGGAAATACCAACCTCTTCCACAACATCCGCATCCTCCCAAACGCCATGGCGTTCCGCTCGCCTGCTCCACACCAATTCCGGAGGCCAAAGCTGCAGCAACAATGATTCACAGCACCTAAGATACCAAGAAACATAACATTACCAGTGTGCTTATGTGAAATCACCAGTTCTGTGCTCCTCCTCGCTACTATCTGACTCACCTCAAATGCGAGAAGCTAGAACAGACCAGACCCCATCAACACCCAAACCCAACTGCAAAACCTGTCCAAGACAGAATCGTGAACCCGCCTGCCTTTCCCAGCCCTCCCCCAGCACCAAAACTTTTGAAACCCCTTCTCTTCTCCTGAACCATCAGGAAAGGAGCTCCACTTCTTCCCCACAGCTCCTGCCTTCCATTGGCTGGCTTGAACCCCCTGTATCAGTCACCCCCACAGGAGCTGCTCTTCCGAGCCCTACCCTACGTTCAGCAGTCACCTCCTATCTTGTGTCTTCCTACAGACTCCAGGCTCTGCTACAGACCCACAAAGACAGTGGAGCCCTGATGTGACCTACCAGGGGCCTGCTGCAAGCCGCAAAGGCTCTAGGGCCACCGTGATACTCTACATACCATCGGGGAAGACAATGAGCTGTCCAATACCCTGAAAGGCAATATACCTTACATCTCTACTGCTTCTTCAAAGTGCTAAAATCCCACATATAAACACATACAAGACATTCACCCTAACTCCTACTCAATAGTCTTATAACTGGCCCAATTAAGGATAATAAAAACAACTGCTTACAGAGTGTAGCACAAAAGTAGAGAAAAAAACAGAATTCTATCTTCAATAAAGTCAGGAATTATAGTAAGACACACACAGCCCCTGGAATAAAAAAAAATAAAAAACAAAAGGAGAGACATACTATTAAACCACCTAGCTGCACTGAACACTCATTGTGAAACCACTGATCTGAGAAAAAAAAAAAACACACAAGAAAAGTAACATATGAGTCTGTTTTTTACTATATACAGCATTAAGCCTTATATTAGCTACAAAGTCTTACCTCTCATTTCTTACCTACACTAGTCTTAATATTAGAAGAGACCTGCCCAAACAGCTGAACAAGCTCCAAAGCTGCACTTTACTTAACAAACCACAGAGCTATCACCATAGAGAAGCCCAACAGCAGAATAAGCTCCTGAGCCCAGGCTGGGGCTCATATACCCTGGGGCCCGCCCACTGACCTCAGGCCCCGCCCACTACCATTCCCACAATCCCCTGGGGAAAGGGCAGGCCCAACTCCCCAGAAGCACAAAAGCAGCCGGAGGAGCAGTGTGTTTTGTTATTTGCCTTAAGTTTACCACGTGCAAAGTAGGAGAGTAACTTTTACTAGAAAAAGTGATACCTGCTGTTTTACTGCAAATCTATCTATTACATCAACAACATGACCAGGTAGGCAATTAGATTATTTTTTCATGGAACATAGATGGAAAAAATTACCAGAATTTATGTACTTGAGTATCCTTTAAAAAAAAAAAAAATCCCAACATACTGCTATGGGCTTATTCTTTGTTTCTAGTAAGACCATGTGTACTACTGAGTTTCTGCCAGCACTGCATTCTGGATGGCACTGAATGACAAAACAGAATCAGATTCCACGAGAAAATAGTCTCAACAATATCTTCCTCTGCAAAATAAGTTATTTACTGTAAATTACTGGCAATTTAGGGTTATATTGATGATATCTTTTTGACTTATTTACTCAACAGTGCTACTCAAGCCCCAAAAGACAGAAAGCAACAAAAAAGCATGGAAATACAAGTAATGTACCTGAAACTGCATAAAGCACATTAATTAACATCTAAGTAGCTAGAACAAAAATAAGTTGTAAAAGGCAACAAAAATAATCATGGCACATATATTGATTAAAGTAGATGAAGGCTAAGAGAGTATCTGAGCCTATGATAGACATCATTAGGGTACCAGATACAAAATAGAAACATACTATAACACAGAAACCAAGCAGACTGCTATAGAGCACAGAGATGACTTTGGAAAAGGTTCTGGCAGAATGAGAGGCCTGGTCAGAGAGATTAGAGAGGTCCCAAAGGGGCCAGAGAAACCAAAGATGTCTTGGGATACAACGAGCTCAAAAGGGAATCAAGCAAAGTATGGCTGTCCTCAGGGGACAGACTGCAGGTGCACCAAGAAGATGAGAGGACCAAAAGACCGATGGGGTTAATGGTTGCAGACTCTGGAAAGGTTCTGAGGGGAAAAGAGGGGTTTCAAGGTGCCCTCCGGGACTAAAACAGGGCTCTGGGGCATAGGGGCTGTCTTGTGAGAGCTCGGCAACGGGAGCAGGGGAGTCCCCGCCTGAGAGACCAAATAAGCCTCAGAGATAACAAGGCAGAACTCTGAAAGGGATTTTGACAAAGTACAGATGATGTCAGGGGGCCGGAGACAGAATGAAGGCATCCTAAACAGCAGAGAGAAAGTTAAGGGCGCTCTGAAGAGCGCAAAAAAAAAAACAAATGGAGCTGAAGTGCTGAGAGTGCTGTGGAGTATGAGAAGAGACTCAGAGGACACGGCTTTAGAGAGCAGAGGCATTATGAGGGGGCAGGGTAGGAAAAGAAGGCTCAGAGGTGCAGCGAGGGTTTAGGAGTCTTGGGAGGGGGTCTGGGCAAACTACATGAATGAGTGAGAGAGGAACCGAACAGAGACACCCTCGATGACAGAGAGAAAGATGACGGGGAGCCACGTAGCAAAGAAAGATGGGAGGCTCTGATGAAACAAAAGAGATAGGGAGATAAAATGCTACGAGAGGCTGTGGAGTTTGAGGAAGGTCCTGGGAAGCTTCATGAGGATGAAGAGAGAGGTGTCGAGAGGGACTGGTAGAGAAAAGAAGGCTGGGGGAGGACAAGGAGGAACTCGGATGATCATCTGAGGGGAGTATGAATGTTCCCAGGTGGCCGACGACTGAACACAGGAATCCTACGTAGTGTAGGGGAACAAATGAGAGCTCTACAACTCAAAGAGGGACCCACCTAAAACGCTACGAGATGGATGTGGAGCGCCAGGAAACTCCTGGGGGGCATCGTGACCGGGAGAAGAAAAGCCCTGATGGAGCCAGAGAGATAAAAAAATGATAGGGACTGTGATGATTAAATCTAGGGGGGATCCGAACTGAATAAATGTTGCCTTGGAGGCCAGGGAACTAATAGAGGCACGGCTAGAAGGAGGAGAGGACAGAAGAACTGGGCTGGGTGTTGAAGAAGAGCCCGGGAAGACTCTCCCGCTGAGCAGCGAGGTTCAGACTGGACCCCCTTGCTTTCTAAACTCCTTCTCAGAGAAGAGTCCAGGTGCAGCTGGATCCAGTCTTAGCCTCCGACTGTAAAGGACAATTCAGACCCAGGTTCTGTCACAGAGTCGGTTTAATACGGCTTGAGCTGGGTACCTCGGAAAAGGGACCCCCTCAATACTTTTCCTGTGCTTTGTAAAGCCTCACAATCGATGACATAAGCTATTCATGCCCCTGTTCACACGACAAGCGTGTGTCTCATCTGTGATAAAATTGTTCAGTCATTATGTGTCCTCTTCGATGACTGGAGTTTTGGTGCAAACGCTTTTACCTTCTGACCTGGTTTTGTGACCGCTTTGTCCCATCTGCACCTATCCTTCTGCTGACTCGGGATAGAATGGTCCCTTTCTGCATTTCCAAGAATTAGAGTTCCCTTTCCTTTGGTCATAACGGTCACTGAAATTCATAATGTTAAGTATATAATCTTCATTAATGTTACTTATACAATTTCATTATGTTAGTTAAGTTACAATGTATGAAAGTAAAACAAAACTACTATCCATCCTTCTTGGACTAAGGAGGAGTTCAGCCAAAGTTTGCTGTGTTGCTAGGTTACATCTTGCAGCCTAAGGCTTCGCTGGTCTAGGTACTTACGCTAAGCAAAACTTCAGTGTCTGACACCGGGTCACAGATATGGAGTCAGGAAGCCTTCTGAGGGAAGGAGAGGGGTGTGCGAGGTCCACAACAAAGCTGAAGATGTGCTAAGGGCAACCTTGAAGGCATCTATAGCTGTGGTGACACCACGAGAGGGGTCCTGAATGGGCCAGAGAGACCGAAGGAGGCACGGGGACATGAGGAGGAAGTCTGGGGACGATTGCAATGGAGTACAGATGTCCTCAGGACGCCAGAGACCAAATGGAAGCATCCTAGATGGTGCAGAGGATGATAAGAGGGCTCTGAGGCACAAACAAACCCGAGGACAGGTTTCTGAGGGAAAGAGCTCAAACATAAAATTTTATAAGTAACAGGGATTAAGAAAATAAGGAAAAAATTAAAAAATAGAAACAGTGAACTCAAAACACGTAGAAAGAAAATTGAAAAACAGAAGGCACTAAGGAAAGACGAGAAATAATTAAAAATAAAGATGGCAAAGGAGATAAATGATAAACATAGACAGAAAATCTTAAGACCATCCATGATTAAAGAAGCGAGGAAACAAATTACAAAATAACAATGGCAAACTAGATTGGAGACGTAGAAGGAAAAATTAAAAAGCACCATCACTAAGGAAAGACAATAAATAATTTTAAAATGACAGCAAAGGGAACAAAAGTAGGCACAGCAAGAACACTTAAAAAGTGCTAGCTGGTAGGGTAAATAAAGAGAAATATTACAAAATAGGGATGGCGAACAAAAACAGATATAGAAAGACAATTTTAAATGCAATGGCAATAAGGAAAGACAAATAATTAAAAGATAACCAATAAAGACAAACAGGATAAAAGTAAGAAATTTAAGAAGTGATGGGGATTGGGGAAACAAGGAAATAATTAGGAAATATGGACAGCAAAGTGCAATGGAGATGTAGAAAGAAAATTCTAAAAAGGCTCTGAATTAATGAAATAAGAGAAAAAATTAAAAACGTACCCAGCAAACGAGATAAGTGGACAGAAAGAACCTTTTAAAAGCAAGAGTGGTTATGGAAAGAAAGGAAAAAAAATAAAAACACAGGGACATGCAAACAAAAATCAGTATTGGCAGCTTCATAAAGTAGACAGAGAATTTTTAAAGTGACGGGGTAAGAGAAAGACAGGAAAAATTAAAAGGCGAGGATGGCAAACTGGATAAAAGTTGACATATTAAGAAAATTTTAAAACCAAAATGGATTAAGAAAAGAGGGAGAAAAAAGTAGGGTCAGCAAACTGAATAAAGACAATGAAACAAAATTTTAAAAGTAACAAAGTAGAGGACAGGCAAGAAGAATTAAAAAACACAGACAGGCATCTGGGTAAATGGAGACACAAAAAGAAAATTTGGGAAGCAACGGGGTACTGGCCATACAGGTAGGTAGGAAGTTAAATAGCAGGAGATGGAGTCAGACCAACAGCCACAGGCAGAGGACAATGGAAGAGGGATGGGGGGTGGAGCAGAGGGAGTCAATGGAAATAGACACGGCTCACTGGGTAGAGGGAGACCTACAAATGCAATTTTCACAAGCAATAGTGAAGAAGGCAGTGTGGGAGGAATGAAATAATAGCAGATGGGGAGCTGGGAAGGCAGAGGCGCAGAAAGGAAATGGAGAAGGGGACAGAGTACAGGGTGACATTGGCAGAGGAGCAAAAACTTTTGAGGAGCCAGAGCCTGGGACAGGCAAGGATGCAGGCAGAGATCAGAAGCGTGGCAGGGAAGGGCCTGGACACACACAAGAGGGCAGGTGACTCACCGCAGCTCCTGGTGCAGGTGGGACACCTTCATGGCCCAGAGGCTTCTCTCTCTGCCACTTCTGCCTCAGTGGTGCTGGCAGCCTGACCCTTGCCTGCCTATGAGTGGGCAGTGGGTGCCTCGATGCTCTTCTCCCATGAGGCATCCCAGAGGCACGGTGGCTCACATGTGCGGATGACAGGGGCAGCAAGCTCCTGGTGTTCTGTGCTGGTGGTGCGCTCTGTCAAGGATAGCGAGGAGGGATCCTTCCTTGCCGTGGAGACCGTCTGTTCCTTGCTGGAGGCACATGCCTGTGGAACCCCCTTTGTTTCACTCCTCAGGCAGCCCCCTCCCTAGCTAAAGACCCTCAGCACAGCATGCCCACCTGCAGCCTTTTTAAACCCTTTAACCAGCCCATCCTCACCTCATGGGTCTCATCGGGGCTGCCTTAGCCCCAGCTGGAGCCCATTGGGAACAGGAGCCATTGCCAAAAAAGCCTCCTATTCAACTCCTCCCCCACTATGCTTCCCAGAGGCACGGTGGCTCACACGTGCAGACAACGGAGGCAGCAAGCTCCTGGCATTCTGCACTGGTGGTGCACTCTGTCAGGGATGGCTGGGAGGGATCCTTCCTCGCCATGGTGACCGTCTGTTCCTTGCTGGAGGCACATGCTTGTGGAACCCCCTTTTTGTCACTCTTCAGCCAGCTCCAGCAGGCATCCATGCCCAGGCAGGCCCCTCAGCACAGCAGAGCCAGCTGCATCCTCAGCCTCACTGGCTGAACCTGAGCCTGGCCCAGCCCATCCTCACCTCATGGGTCTCACTTGGGCTGCCTCAGCCCCAGCTGGAGCCCATTGAGAACAGGAGCCATTGTCAAAGCCCCACAGCACATCACCCCCTCCCCTGAGCCTGTCCCCAGCAATGAGCTCTGCACCCTTGGGGGCAGCAAGTGGATCCAGGGGCACAGAGGAGGCAGGAAATCCGGGCAGCGAGTTGGCTACGAGGCTCAGTGCCCAAAGGCAGCAGGACAGAGGGACAAAAGGGAAGAAAAAAGCAGGAGAAAGGACAGAGGGACATAGAGAAGAGGTGTGGGACAGGAAGCCAGAAAACAGGATGCTGCAAACAAGAGGCAGGGGGGAAGCAGGATAGCCATGAGAAAAAAGGCAAGACTGTGCAAAAAAAAAACAAGAGATAGAGGAATAAATGAGAGAGACAGGGAGCAGGGGAGAGAGGTGAAAGTAACCAGCAGGATAAGATGAGACAACACACAGGAGCCGGGGAGAAGAAACATGATCAAGAAATAAAAAATAGAAACAGGACCCAGGCAAAAGTACACATTGAAAGAAAGTTTTGAAATGTGACAGGGTACAAGAAACATAAGCAAAAAATAACAGGCAGATGTAGAAAAAAAAATGAAAAAAGTGACAGCGTGCAGAAAAGAGAGGGAAGAATTGGGAATTATAGGCAGGGAGATGGCTAGGAGGAGATATAGACACAAAATTTTGAGAGGCATAGGATATGAGAATCATACCCAAGACTTAAGAGATGGGTATGCAGAGCTGCATAGAAAGAGATTGAGAAAGACAAGTATGAAAAGCGACAGGGTACAAGAACATGAGAAAGAAATTAAAATTAATTTGGGGAGACAGAGAGAGGGAAAAGTAGCAAGAAAATTTTAAAACGAACTGGGTTCAACAAACCTAAGCAAGGATTTAAAAGAAAGGGATGGAAAGGGAGAAATAAAGTTTCAAAAGAGATTGGGTAAAAGAAACGTAGTCAAGCATTAAAAGACAAGGACACAAAGCTTAATAGAAGTAATCTGTGATGGATTGACCTTGGCTGGCCCCTGGGTACCCACCCAGCCTCTCTATCATTGCCCTTCCTCTACAAGACAAGGGGAGAAGTTAAAATGAAAAAGCTTGTAGGTTGAGACAAGGACAAAGAGATCGCTCATAGTCACAAGAACAACAGACTCGACTTGGGGAAATTCATTTAATTTATTGTCAATCAAATAACAAGAAATAAGAACTAATTTTAAAAAACACCTTCCCACCACCCCTCTCTTTTTCTGGGATCACCTTCACTCACGACTTCTCTACATTGTACCCCCCGGACAATGCAGGGTGACAGGGAGTTGGGGTTGTGGTCAGCTCATCTTGCATTGTCTCTGCTGCTCCTTCCTCCTCGCACTCTTTTTCTGCTCCAACAGCGAGGCCGCCACGTCTTGCAGGGACTCTCTGCTCTGCTCCTGGCCGGTGATGCTGATGGACTCGGCTTTGACCAGCGGCACGTCCCTCTCTGAGCTGGCTGTGCCCAACATGGGGGGAGCTTCTGGTGTCTTCTCATAGAACCCACCCCTGCAGCCCCTGCCCCCACAACTCAACCAACAAAACCTTGTCACTTAAACTCAATACAACAGCAATCTACTACAGGGCAGAGAAGGGGGGGGGTGGGGGTGGAAAAACAGGGAAAGGGAACCACAGGGGAAAGAAAACAGCTATGGGCTACAGATCAGACAGGAGGAAGCAAAAGGGAGCAAGACAGAGAACCATGAAGGCAAAAATTGCCTATGGGACAGATCTTTTAATATGATAACATCCTTTATATAATATAAAAGATATAGGTTTTTATTTTGAACTCCTTTTTATATACATACACTCATTTTTCAATACGTATAAAAATGAGAAATTGTTCTTTATTTCAATGCCTGATACCCATATATACAGGTTTTATTTTTTCTGAACACACATTCCCCACATGAATTTTCAGGCATTTTTGGGCTGTGAACTGCCTCTTTTAGGGGGAACCCCATGTGACACACACACCCTCAAAAAGGTCTTGTTTTGCTTTAGAAATACCATCTGGAGTACAATTACAGCCTGACATAAAAAAAAACATACAAACATTACACTCCATACAAAGCAGCCTTACCATCTTCAAGATGCAGTCTGCTTCACTACTGCTGAACAGCCCCTCCCACATACATCCCAAAACAACCCCGTTAATTAAAAAGCTGCCCACAGAACCTGCTGACGGCTACTTGATGGGAGTTGACTGTACCAACTTTGCCTTAACAGTCTAGGTAGATCAACAAACTAACCATAGACTCCTGTTGATGTTCCACCTACCCCTGACTCTACTTGACCGGGTAGGGCAGCTCCAAGCCAAACACACACAAGCGCAGACCGACATTACACAGACCACTACAAACAATGCACCTCACAGATGAGGGAAAACTCTCAGCGAGAAGAATGACACCAACATAAGCGACTGTTGGGCAAGAAGACCTGCAAGACCACAATGGTGACATGAGAAGGCTCTAGGGAAACCCCAGGAAATGAGTACAATGTAATGTTCTGGGACAACAAGTGACTCTAAAACTGAGATGTACGTGCAGGAAGCCCGAGTTCAAGACCTAAGAACTTAAGGATGCAGGGAAGAAGTCCCAGTCACTGAAAATGGATGACTAGAGAACAGAGCTGCTCACACAGCTAGTAACAATGCAGCAAACGAGGACCACCCAGAAACTTCCGAGATGCAAGACCGATCCACTGTTTAAGCTTACAATGCAAGAAAAGCAGGGCCTGACTGGGGCAATACTGATGAGTACTGGCATTCAAGACTCTTGGGATGGTGCCTGAAGTACAGGCTGTGCTCCTCAAGTGTAAAGAGGACATCAAGACCCAAGGAAGTTTTAAAACCCAGAAGACAGACCACACAAACAACACAACAGATGCAGGCTGGAGCTGCCCTGCCCAGCTCATGCTAGCATTGTGCTGAAGACTAACCCGCTCCCTTTACCCGACCAAAGGGGACAGCTCCAGGACAGCCCTCTGCCCTTCTCTAACTTTAAGACGCCTCCCTGCAAATCACAAACTTCTCCCCTCCCAGCCCCCCTCCCTAGCCCTGTCCACTCAACTTAGCTTTCAGAGGGATGGAGGTCTTAAATCCCATGTCGACAAAAAAAAAAAAAAAACCACACACACCAAAAACCAGCACATTAACTATCTGGGATATTCCTGTAGTCACCAGGTTCCTCCTCATCATCTACAATTAAAGAAAACCAAACACTGACAGCAAGAAGTTTCAGAGAGGCCACCGCCAACCTCTTCCACAATTTCCCCTTCCTCAAAAGCACAATGGGATTCCACTCACCTGCTCCTTCCAGAGTCAGACGCTGCGGCCATCATTGCTTGAGATACCAAGAAACAAAATTACTGTTGCACATGTGAGAAGTCACCAGCCACAAGCTCCTCCTCACTACTGCCTCGGCTCACCTCTGATGCTCATCCGCTTCCAAAGATGGCTCACAGGGCACCTGCAAAACCAGAAGATAAATACTTAACCAAGTTGCCATATAATACTTCACTATTAAGACACCAATACGGCCCACAACCGCCTCATCTTCTCAGCCCGCTTGTCAGCATGTGGCTTAGAGCCTCTGAGCCTGCGTCCTGCACCTGAAAAAAAAAAAAGCCAACCAAAAGGCATATGCTGAGACACTGCCCAAAACCTCAGCCTGCCTACAGCCATTCCTGTCTCCTACTCCTTTACCCTGGCCTCTCGCTCACCTGCCCTCCATGGTTTTGGGCTGCCGCTTTGAGGCTCACAGACCACCTCTAAAACAGACCCAAAGGACACTAAAAACTTCACCCACAATATAACATCTGAGAAGAATTGCTGCTTCAGCCCACTAGTCATTGACCACCTTGCCCGAGTCATGTCTGGTGCCAATATCCTGCTTTACTCATCACTTTGCACCTTCAAAATTAAAAAAAAACACACCACCCCACCACCAAGCCATAATATAATCACATAGCCACCAGTCATATCTTCCCTCCAGCACCATGCACTGACCCACCTTCTTACAGGGTCCCGCTTGCCTTCTCCATGACTCTTTGGTGCACATCTTGTCCCTCTGCATCTGAAAAAAAAATTAGTAAACAAGTCACCCGGATGCTGATCAGTAGCTGAACAATTCCAGGGGTCTTGTTTCCATTTAGGAATATCATCTAGGCTCCAACTACAGCCTGCCATTAAAAAAAATTGGACCCAATGTTAATCCCCACACATACAAGCCTTAACACCTTCAATCTGCTTCACTACTGCCAAACAGGCCCTCCCAGAAGGCTCCAATCATCTCCATAAAACACTATGGAAATGATTGTCCCTGCCAATGGCTGCTTGATCCCAGATGACCGTACAACCTTTGGCTAAACAGTCTTGGCAGATCAACATATTACCCATAGACTCTTATTGCTGTTCCACCTACCCCTGACTCTACGCCCCCAGGCAGGGCAGCTCCACACCAAACACACCCACGTGCAGCCCAACACCATACAGCACTATAGACAACAACGTGACTCCAAGATGAGAGAAAACTCTCCACAAGAAGAACGACTTTCAGATAAGAGACGATGTCGGGCAAGAAGACCAACAGCCACAGCACAGACGTGAGGAGGCTCTATGGCAAAGTCATAAAAATCATAAAAGAGTGAAATGTAATGGCCCATTCCAAGAAGTTCCTGTCAAAACGGAGATGACGTATGTGCAGGAAGCCTGGCTTCAAGACCTGAGAACATAAGGATGCAGGGAAGAAATCCCAGTTCATAAAAGCAGATGGCTAGAGCTGCTATAGCTCAGAGAACAGAGCTGCTCATGCAGCCGGGAATGATGCTGCAGAAGAGGACCATCCAGAAACTTCTGAGAGGCAAGTCCAATCTGCACTTTAAAATTGCTATGCAAGAAAAGAAGTGCACATTGGGCGCTATGCCAATTAGCACAGGCATTTGAGACCCTACAGGGGCTGCCCAAGGCACATGCTGTGCCCCTTGAGTGCAAAGATAAACAAGGACATCAAAACCTAAGGAAAGTCCAAGACACAGAAGACAGAGCACACAAACTACAGAACAGCAGACACAGACCAGAACTGCCCTGCCCAGCAGACACTAGCTTTGTGCTGAAGAGTAACCCACTCCCTTTACCTACTCAGAGGAGACTCCTCCTCGATAGCCCTCTGCTCTACCCTGACTTGAAAACTCCTCCCTGAAACTGTCAGTCTTGGTCCCCCTCCAGTGCCTGTGCCTCTACTTAGCTTTCAGACAGCCAGGGGTCTGAATTCATCCTTGACAAAAAACCCACAACAAACAGCTAACTGATGTGTTCCTGCAGTCACCAGGTTCCTCTCCATCTGTAAAACAAGAAGAAACCACGGCTCCAGCAGTGACCACCATGACAGTAGAAACCAACCTCTTCCACAGCACCCTCATACTCAGAGGTGCCATGGCAATCCGCTCACCTGCTTCACACCGATTCCAGAGTCAGAGGCTGCAGCAACAATTATTTATGACACCTAAGATACCAACAAACACAAAATTACCATTGCATCTCTGTGAAATCACCAGTCCCATGCTCCTCCTCAGTACTATCCAGCTCACCTCAAATGCAAGGGACTAGAACAGACCAGACCCTCTTGACACCCAAATGCAAATGCAAAACCGATATGACAAAGACTGATGAACCTGCCTCCATTTCCTAGTCAACGCCCAGCACCAAAACTTTAGAAACCCCTTCTCTTCTCCTCAACTGTCAGGGAAGGACCCCCACCTCTTCCTGACAGCTCCCATTCTATATTTGCAACCCTGAAACCCCTGTGTCAGCCACTCCTCAGGAGCTGTTCTTCTGAGCCATGCCCTGTGTTCAGCAGGCACCTCCTATATTCTGTCTTCCCACAGACTCTGGGCTCTGCTGTAGACCCACAAAATAAGTAATGCCCTGACACAATCTACAAGGGGCCAGCTGCAAGCTGCAAAAACTCTAGGGACACCATGGCACTCTTTGGGCAATGGGGAAAGGTGATGAGCCATGCCATACCCTGAATGGCACTATGCCTTACATCCCTGCTGCTTTCTTGAGAAGTGCTAAAGTGCAATATGCAGATGCATACAAAATGCTCACCCTAAACCCTACAATATAATCTCATCATCAACCCAATTAAGAGAAACAGTATCAGCAACTCACACAGCATATGGCAAAACTGGTGGAAAAAACCACAGGTCCATCTTCAATAAAGTCAGGAATTCTAGGAAAATTCAGGACTCCTAGAATAAAGAAAAGCACACTATTAAACCATCTGGGCATCCCCTAAACACTCATCACAAAGTTACTGACCTGAAAAAAAGGGAAACAAAAAAGCAGCATACAAGTCAGTTTTCTACTACACAGGTGGCAGGATGTGTACTGGTCCTGAGGGTCTTAGCTCAGCCTTCTTATCTCTGCCTCCCTAAATGCCAAAACACACCTGCCTAAACAGCTGAGCCTGCCCCAAAGCTGCAACCAAGTGAAGGACCAGCAGAGCACTGACCCCAGAGGAGCCCAGCAGCCAAGCAAGCTCCTCAGCCCAGCCTGTGGCTCATATATCCCGGGCCCCGCCCACTACCCTTGGGCCCTGCCCACCGCCCTTCCCACAGTCCCCTGGGAAAGGGGCGGGGCCAAACCCCCAGAAGACATAAAGGTGGCCACAGAAGCTGCAGCTCCTTTCCTTCTGCCTTAAGTTCCCATCAGGCAAAGCAACAGCCATTTTTATTTCCATTGGGCACTCGCCTGTGGTGATTCTCTTACCACTTTTGTTTGAGTGCCATCTACTTGTTGCTGTAGAGAAGAGTTCTGCAGATGTTGCTTTATTTTTGCAATCTTCAGATATTTTTGTGGTTAATTATTAATCGTGTTTTATGGTTTTGGAAGAATGCTGGAAACAGGTGATTTCAGAAGACTGATGAGCACTTCCTGGATCCTGGAGAACTAAAGTGCCATTGAGACGAGCTTCGGAGGACTGAGGGAGATCCTGGAGGACCAAAGTGCCATAGAGAGGCGCGTCGGCTGACTGCGCGGCGCCCGGGAGGACCAAAGTGCCATAGAGAGGCGCGTCGGCTGACTGCGCGGCGCCCCGGAGGACCAAAGTGCCATAGAGAGGCGCGTCGGCTGAGTGCGCGGCGCCCGGGAGGACCAAAGTGCCATAGAGAGGCGCGTCGGCTGACTGCGCGGCGCCCGGGAGGACCAAAGTGCCATAGAGAGGCGCGTCGGCTGACTGCGCGGCGCCCGGGAGGACCAAAGTGCCATAGAGAGGCGCGTCGGCTGACTGCGCGGCGCCCGGGAGGACCAAAGTGCCATAGAGAGGCGCGTCGGCTGAGTGCGCGGCGCCCGGGAGGACCAAAGTGCCATAGAGAGGCGCGTCGGCTGACTGCGCGGCGCCCCGGAGGACCAAAGTGCCATAGAGAGGCGCGTCGGCTGACTGCGCGGCGCCCGGGAGGACCAAAGTGCCATAGAGAGGCGCGTCGGCTGACTGCGCGGCGCCCCGGAGGACCAAAGTGCCATAGAGAGGCGCGTCGGCTGACTGCGCGGCGCCCCGGAGGACCAAAGTGCCATAGAGAGGCGCGTCGGCTGACTGCGCGGCGCCCCGGAGGACCAAAGTGCCATAGAGAGGCGCGTCGGCTGACTGCGCGGCGCCCGGGAGGACCAAAGTGCCATAGAGAGGCGCGTCGGCTGACTGCGCGGCGCCCGGGAGGACCAAAGTGCCATAGAGAGGCGCGTCGGCTGACTGCGCGGCGCCCCGGAGGACCAAAGTGCCATAGAGAGGCGCGTCGGCTGACTGCGCGGCGCCCGGGAGGACCAAAGTGCCATAGAGAGGCGCGTCGGCTGACTGCGCGGCGTCCGGGAGGACCAAAGTGCCATAGAGAGGCGCGTCGGCTGACTGCGCGGCGCCCGGGAGGACCAAAGTGCCATAGAGAGGCGCGTCGGCTGACTGAGGGGCGCCCGGGAGGACCAAAGTGCCATAGAGAGGCGCGTCGGCTGACTGCGCGGCGCCCGGGAGGACCAAAGTGCCATAGAGAGGCGCGTCGGCTGACTGCGCGGCGCCCCGGAGGACCAAAGTGCCATAGAGAGGCGCGTCGGCTGACTGCGCGGCGCCCGGGAGGACCAAAGTGCCATAGAGAGGCGCGTCGGCTGACTGCGCGGCGCCCCGGAGGACCAAAGTGCCATAGAGAGGCGCGTCGGCTGACTGCGCGGCGCCCGGGAGGACCAAAGTGCCATAGAGAGGCGCGTCGGCTGACTGCGCGGCGCCCGGGAGGACCAAAGTGCCATAGAGAGGCGCGTCGGCTGACTGCGCGGCGCCCCGGAGGACCAAAGTGCCATAGAGAGGCGCGTCGGCTGACTGAGGGGCTATGGAAATGGACAACCGGAAAACTGCCGGGCACTGACGGGGGCGCGGTAATGCGTAGGAGCCGATACTGGAGCGCCGACGGCCGCTCTCGAGGCCGGGCGGGCGGCACCGATCGCGCTCCAGGTGGCGCGGAGCTCGACGGAATCCCAGCGATCCTGGTTCGCCCTCCGGCCGCCGCGCTCTCGAGACGGTCGCCAGAACGGCCCCCGCGAAGCCGCGCATGCGCACGAGCTGCGGAACCAACGCACAGCGCCGCCGGGGGCGGGGGGCAAGGCGGGCCGGAGGCGGGGCCAGAGCTCATGGAGGAGCGCACACCTGCAGGACCAGCCTTCAGCCGCCGGGCGGCAGCACCCTCTCAATTATTTACACATTATTTATTTAGGGAATTTATATTACCTGTTTGCACTTATGTAGCAAAGCTCCTTAGACTTATACATTAACATTTATGATACAGAATATCTATTTAGACTGTCTGCTTACACATCTATTTTGACACTAATATCTTTTTATAAATACATTTTTTAAAATATTTTTATATTCTAGGATCTTTTAGATAACACAGAAGCATGGAATCATAGAATCCTTAGGCACAGAGGTTTTTATTTTGAACTTATTTTACAGACATAAATATGTATTTATTTTCCATATTTTCCATAAATATGTATTATTATCCAGGACCATGGGGTCCTGGAGGGCTCCGGGGGCGGGGGCAGTGTAGGAGGGTCCCAGGGGGCTCCAGGAGATCCTGGAAGGCACTGGTGGCGCTCTCAGGAGGTGTGGGGGGTCCCAACGGGATGTGGGGGGTAGTGGGAGGTGCTCCAGGAGTCCCAGAGGTCTCAGGTGTCCTGGGGGGGGATCTGTGGGGTGCTGGAGAGGGTGTGGGAGGGTCCCAGGGGGCTACAGGGAGTCCTGGGGGAATGTGGGGGGTCCCATGAGCGTCCTGGGGGAAGACAAAGGGTCCTAGGGGGTCCTGGAGGACTCTGAGGGGCTCTCATGGGGTTGGGGAGAGGTCCCAGAAGGGCCCCAGGGGGATGTGGGGGATACCAGGGGCGGGCTCCAGTGGGTCGCAGAGGGGCTCTAGGGGATCCTAGAGCAGGTGTCAGAGCAACCCATAGGGCTCCAGGAGGGCTTGGAGGGCTCCCAAAAGTCTCCAGGGAGCCCTGGGGGTAACATGAGGGGTCCCAGAAGATCCTGGGGTGCTCTCAGAGAGTGTGGGGGGTCCCACAGAGATGTGTGGGGTACTGGGGGGATATCCCAAAAAGGTTCTGGCGGAGTGCGGGGGGCTCAGGGAGGTCCTGAAAGGTGTGGGGGAGGGTCCCAGGGGTCCTGGAGGCCTCTAGGGGGCTCTCAGGGGGTAAGAGGGTGGTCCCAGGAGGACAAGGTGGGTACTGGGGATTTGCTCCAGGGGGTCCCAGAGGGCTCTGGGGTTTTCCTGGGGGACTCCAGGGGGATCTGTGGTGTCCTGGAGGGTCCTAGAGGGGTTCTGGGGGGAATGTGGGGGGTCCCAGAAGGATCCAAGGAGCCCTGGGGAGAACTTAAGAGGTCCTAGAGGGTCCTGGATAGTCCCAGTCCCAGAGGGGCCCTGGGAGAACATGAAGGGTCGCAGGGTGTCCTGCACTGCTCTCGGAGGTGCAGGGCATCCCAGGAGATTCTAGAGGGTCTCAGGGGGATCCTGGGGAGTTTGGGGGATCCCAGGGGGTATCAGAGAGCTCTGGGGGGGGCCCAGGGAAATGTGGGGGTCCCAGGCTGTCTCTGAGAGCTCCAGGGGGGGTTCCAGTGCCCCCATACCTGTGACGTGGACAGCGACAGCACACGCCCCCAGGGAACAGTTGGTGTGGAGGAGGCAGCCTGCACTGGGGGCAAAACGTGGCAGTGACAGGGGACACTCCCTTGAAGCTGCAGACAATGACCTTAGAGGAGTCGCTGAGCCCCTCGCAGGCCCTCGGGTACAGCTCGCTGTAGGGCTCTTTGTCCTGTGGGAGGGGGCACGGTTGGGGGAGGGACACGGGCATCCCCAAGCACCGGGGAATGCCTTGACCCTCCCATCCCACCCCCTGCATCCCTCCATCACCCCTTAGCCCGTCCCCATCTCCCCCTCACAGAACCCCTCCAACTCATGGCCCACTTCAGGCCACAGCCCCCCTCCCCAAACTCAGGGCTCCCCCAGCGCCCCCGCCCCCCTCCCCCACATCACTGCCCCCAGGGCTCCCTTCAGCCCCCCATGTCCCGTACCCAGCCCCTTCAGTACCATCCCCTCAGACCCCCCCGTTTGCCCCCATCACACTCTCAGGGCACCCCCACCACTACCATCCAGGCCCCTTCAGCACCCCCGTTCCCCCAGCCCCTCTCAAGGCCACCCCCTTGGGCCCCCTCGGCCCCCCAGATCCTCCTCAGGGCCCCCGTGTCCCCCCCCTCAGCTCCCTCCACCACCCCTAGGGGCCACCACAGCCCCCCCGCTTCCCCGAGCCTCCCTCAAGTTCCACCCTCAGCCCCCCCAGTCCCCTTCAGGATCCCTCGGGGCCCCCTCAAGTCCCCCGCCATCTTCCCCGCCGCCCCCCGCCCACCTTCACGCGGCCCAGCTGCCTCATGATGTGCTCGCGGCGGCTCCGCGGGCCGGCCCGGCCGAACCGAGCGCCCGCCCGCCGGGTCCCGCTCTCCGTCCGAACAGCTGCGCTCCGCGTTCGAGCCGACCGCCATTTTTCCCCAGCCCCCTCCGCTTCCAGAGCGCCCCGCCCAGGACGCGCGCCAATTGGCCACCACCCCGCTGCCCGCCTCCTCCCCCCCCCCACATTTGAAGCAGCGCCGCTCCATTGGCCTGTCGCCGCCGTCAATCCTCATCGCGCAGCACCCCCTGCGAGGGGAACGACCAATGGGAGAGCGGCGAGGACATCCGACCAATGGGAGAGCGGCGCCTGCACTCTGATTGGCCCACCCTCCCGCCCATCCGCCAGGGAGCGGTTGCAATGGCGCAGTACAGCTGTACGGCAGACAGGGGAGAACGCATGCGCAATACAGCCGTACGGCAAGCAGGAGGGCGCGCATGCGTAGTGCTGTCGTACGGCAGGCGGGGGGCCGCGCATGCGCAAAACAGGGCGCGTCACACTCGTCACTGCTGCCGAGAATAAGCCGGTACTGCAGCTCGGGGCGAGAGGCGCGGCCGAGGAGGACCCTATTTTCCCCAAACTGGTTTCCGTCTGCACAAATCGAGGTGGATTTGGCTTTCCCGGGAGCCCGAAATTGGCTTTTATTTTCGGCCTTCCCCCGCCGCCGGGGGTGGCGTCCAGCAACGGCCCGTGCGGGGCCGGCGCTGCAGTACCGCGCTTGGGCCACGAGGGGTGCGCCAGCAGCGACCGTGCGGTGGGGCGGGGCCAGGGAGGGTCGGGGGCGTGACCAAGACCTTCGGGGACGTGGTCATGGGGGAAGGGGGCGTGGCGATGGGCGCTGTTATAGCGGCCGGGGGCGTGGTCTATGCGGGATGAGGCGTGGTCACGGAGGGAGGGGGCGTGGCTGAGACGAGGAGGGAGGCGAGGCCAGGGAGGGCCGGGGGCGTGGCCGACACGAGCAGGAGGCTGGGCCGAGACAGGGCGTGGTCAAGGAGGGCGAGGGCACGGGCGACACTGTCCAGGGGCATGGCCGATATTGTCAGGAGGGGTGGCCTGAAATAATCGGGGGTGTGGCCACGGGGTGCGTGCGGGTAGTGTGGTGGGCGTGGCCAGGGGCGTGGTAATTTAGGGCGAGGGGCGTGGACGAGACAGGCAGGAGGCAGGCCCACAGCACACACGCCACTCCCCACCTGCAGGACCGGCCTGCCACCGGGCAGCAGCACCCCACTAATTATCCCGCTCTTGGCGCTCATTAGGGTGATGAGCACTGACCGCTCTCAGCCCACTTTAGTCCAGCCAGGGACCATAACCACTTACCAGGCTGCGGGGCTCCCAGCTCTCGGCCCTGTCCACACTCGCAGCCCAGGCAGTGACAGCCAGCACCTCTGCACCAAAAACCTGCGGAACAGGGGTTTTCCACCCAGAACGAGCCCAAGGGATGCCGCATCACTCAGCGCGGGACACCAGGGCTGGGGCGGGTGACAGCAGCGAGTCTGCCAGGGACCAGGGAGGGAGGCAGGAGTGGCATCTCATCCACAAGATAAGAATTGATGATCTCTGCTTTCCTGCATGAAAATGTTTTTTTTTTTTTCTACTTTCCGGATGCACAAATCCAGGTGGATTTAGCTTTCCTGGGAGCCCCAAATTGGGATATTTCCCTCCCAAAATCGGGGGGGGTGTGTCCCCCAGCACAGACCCAGAATTGTTGGGTTTGGGGTATTCTTGTGCCATGGCGGCAGCTCCTGCTCAGGGTGCGCAGCCCCACAGGGGAAAGTCCCCACTTTGGGGGAATCGGCCCCAAATCGGGATGGGAAAAGGGCGAAAAGGAGAAGGGGGAAGGGGTGGCTTTGGAAAGTGCTTTTACGTCTTCGAGGGAGACTAGAGGGGAGGGCGAGTTTCTAAATCGTTTCTATAAACAGGCTTTCTTTGCATTTTAGAAACCTCATATAGCATAGACATTTACACTGCTGTATCTATTTACACATATATAGACACACTTAGAGAATACATATTATCTGTTTACACTTACATAGAATCTTTGTTAAGAGATCTAGACTTACGTATTAACACTTATTCTATAGAATATCTGATTAGACTAGCTGTTTAGACATATATTTTGACACTTGAATATCTCTTTATAAATATATCTTTTAAAAATCTTTTCATCGTCTAAATTCCTTTATATCATATAGAATCATAGAATCCTAAGAGATATAGGTTTTTATTTTTAACTCCTTTTATATACAGAAATATTATTTTTCAATAGATATAAAAATGAGAGCTTGTTCTCCGTTTCATTGCCTCACAACCAGAGTTACAGGTTTTAACAATTTTTAACCACCACACACACCCCCCAAATTTTCAGACATTTTGGGGCCGTGACCACCCTCTTTTGGGGGGAACTCCATATAACCCCCATATCCCCCACTCACCTGCTCCTCTGCCACATCATCATGCCCCCACTGATACTGCAGTGCTCCAGTTGATATCATCACCCCCCCAGACACACACACCCCTTTTTTTATTCACCCCAAAAACTGAACAAAACGACCAGACCCAGGGCTCGCCCCTTCCCCTCAGGGGGCTCCGCCACCGGCTGCAAACCTGGGCTGGGGCATCTCTCGAGCAGCACCAGACACGTCCAACGAGGCACCTGGAAAACAAAAATCCCCAATTATAGTTCAGCATGCTAAAAAAATAGCACAGAAGAGAGTAGGGGAATTTGGCCAGGCTCAAGGACGGGACAGTATCTAACCTACAGGAGGATTCTAGGGAAACAGCCTGAAATACAGCACAGCCTTCAAAAGCCAGAGCCATCTCAACTCTTAAAGTCAGTATGAAACTAATCGATGCCATTTTCAACATGTTCTTAGTGTTAACAGCAAACCCTCTGGCCGGCATCGGGAAATGCCTGGCCCCTTCCTCCCAGCGCAGTCGCAGGAGATCCATCACCCTGCGTGCATGGTGGCAGGACTGGGCTGGGCTGTAACCAGAGTTGATGCTGGCAGACCCACCGCCGCAGCTACAGCCCTCACACTGCTCACCTCACTCGCTGGGTCAATGCAACCGAGAGGGATGGGTCAAACCATGAAGAGCAAAAGGAACAATAAAGAACACAGTTCAGTCATTCACTTCATGCTGAAAAGATGTGCCTGTGTTTACATACACTCATTAAAAATACTTATACTATAAAAGTATTTGACTTTCCTCTGGCACTCGTATAGCTCACACAGCTGTGAATTGATACCATTACACTATCTCTCTCCAAAATACATAGTTATAATCGGACTACGGGTTTTTTTGCGTGCCACCCAAGGAGGAGGGATATCTGGCCAGCTGCACTGCCCGAGAGAGATGCTACTGGGCTGCCAGGGAAATGCGCCACTGAAAGCCAGGCAGAAATAAAGTACTTCAGAGGACGCTGTCTAAATATCACGGGGAAAAAAAAAACTGTTACATTCAGTTGCCTCTCTTTTTAAAGCTTTAGAACAAATACCTAACAGCTTAAGGACACCTCCTAAATTGTATGCTATACTGGCAGTTGCAGTTTAAACCATGCAAGCCAAGCCAGTTTGCAAATTAAATACAATTTTAACTTCTAAGGTTTCATTTAGTACAGAAAAATCAAGAAGATAAAAGATGCCCCAAATAGTTTTACTTTTTTGGGGGGATGGGGGGAATCAAATCCCCAGTACTGCAATCCTCCAGGCTAACAAAAAAGACCGGCAGATTGGCAAATGCTTTTAGCTGTGCTGAACCTGCAGAGGAACATGTTTTTATGATGTCTCGACTGTTACAACCAAGAACCCAAAGACCGGCCATGCCAGCAACTGTTGGAAGACATGCTGTGCTTGGGCCTTTGGAAGGAATTTTTTTTTCTTTTCCTTTTTTAAAAGAGAATGCAAAGGCTTGTTGATGGAAGTTCGTAAAATGGAACTGCTTTGAATGAGAACCAGTTCCATTTTGGAAAAATTTCTTTCCAACTGAAGTCAAAATGACACACTGTAGGTTACAGATAAAGGACATTATTGGAAGCAACCACTCACCAAAACCGCATCAGTACTCACCGTCATTAGTTACAAGGCTGCTGATGCTTTGTGGGAAACCCTAGAAAACACGCAGAAGCGGTGCTGATTTGTCCCGTTTTGTCCATGTCTCTCACCTTGATTGCTTTTAGGACAGAGGTCAGTATCTCAGTAAGGTTTCTGAGTACTATCATAACAGATTTTGAAAATATCTTTTGCTTCAAAGCTCACCTACAGGTTTGGTGTCCCATCATACTGTAATTTGTGCACACTTTGCCATTTATTTGGCTAACAAAATGCAAGACTGGAAACTTCAAATACCTTCAGAAGGAAAACAAGTTAATTTGTCTGCATAAATTTTCTCGTTGAGCTCAGCTGAAATAATTTCCTGGAAGCTGTTTGTCTCAGACCTGGGAAAGGTGTGCTTTCCTGAATGCACCCGTCTAATCATTTAACATCATGTTCTGCTGTTAATCTTGCTGGCAAATGATACCAGTTTCCCAAAGATGTGGGTAGTGTGCACCACCACCTAAGCACCCTCCTCTGGCTGAGGGGAAGCTGCCAGGCCCAGGCCCTCCTGTCATACTGGGGTTTCAGAGCCGATGTTTGACCACCTCAGCACACAACTGCGGATTGCCGTTTGCCCCAGCACATTCACACAAAAATGAACGCTGTCCTTTAAAACATTGGTGAAGGAGAAAATAATGCTGGAAACGGTGTCTGCAAGCGGGCTGTCCTGCCTGGGCGTCGCGTTGAGGCCTGGTCGTCTGTGTCTCCTGCCCCAGCCTTTACTCGGGATTGTTTCCTAATTGGTTAGAACATTTTTCAATTAATGATTTCCGAACGAATGTTAATACAAACTATATAAAATGAGCATAATTTTCTTCACCTGTATTTTTGTTGTTGAGCAAGTTTATAAAAATAAATTGTCCACCAAAGCTGCTGGCCCCGACGCGAGCGCAGCGCCCTCCTCCCCCCCGCAGCCGGCCCCGCGCGCGCCTCCCGCCCGCGCCTCGCGCCCGCGCCTCCCGCCCGCCACCGCCCTCTGACGGCGGGAAGCGGCGCAGGCTCCTCCCCCGCGCGGCCGGCCCGTCTCCACCGGCAACGCCGTAACGCAGCGGTGCCGCCGCCGGGCCGGCGCTAGGCAAGCGCCGGGTGAGTGCCGGGAGATGCCTTGGCCTGACGATGCTGAGGGGGCTTGGGGGATCCCTGTCACTGGCGCGGTGGCAGCCCGGGCTTTCGGGACGTGCCCAGGCTGGGGAGGAGGGGAACGGGGGAGCCTTTCCCCGGGTGAGGGGAGTCCCGGCGGACGGGGTGGCGCGGGCTCAGGGTAGCTGAGGGGCCTTTCCCGGTAAGGTGAGGAGAGTCCCGGGGGACGGGACGGCGCGGGGTCGGGGGGGCTGAAGGGCCTTTCCTGGCGAGGTGAGGAGCGTCCCTGGGGACGGGGCGGCGCGGCGGGAGGGCTGCTCGGGCACCCGCTGCTCAGCGGAAGGGCGCGGGGCTCTGGGGACGGACTGAAGCGAAAGCGAAGTGAAAAGCAGGATTTTATGATCGGTTTTGCTCTGGTTTATTGCCTAAACCCGAGGGGCAGGTCACCTACGCGGCTCCACAGCCCGGCTGTCTCCCGCTGCCCGCCCCCTGCTCCCGCCGCGGCTCACACTCGGACGTACAGGTTTTGCTTTGGTTAATCTTATTTTCTGGTTGAGCTGTGTAGCTACTGTCCTAGCAGCTCTGCATAGATATCGTTAACTGCGTAAAATCCCGTAACAAATAACTTGCAGAATAGTTCCTAAATGTTTTTGCTATAGATGCCTAATTGTAACTTCTCTTTGCAGTTATTTTTTAATTTGCTGTTGTCTCACATGCAATGTGATTACCATATAATTGCTGACAATACCTTTTCTTAATAGTGTATATTCCTGAGGATGTAAGCTTTTTAGTCGAATACTTTGTCTTTTTGCTTTTTTTTAACAAGGCTAAATGTATTGATATAATGGATACGCACATCAGGAAAATGGCACAGTTGTTGGACAATGATCAGTTTTTTGAAAAAGCTGGGTAAGGTTACTGCTAGTAAATCTTGTTGGGACTTCTTATGTGGATATAGAGTAAATAACTGTAGCTCGTATAAGCTATGTACTATGTCACTTCAAAACATTTATCATACAGCAGGTGGAATCTGTGAACAAATGTCAAAATATAAAACGGTTCCCACAGAAAAAACTTGTAAAGACTTATGACAATACGGAAATATTATGGGTAATGAAGTCATCCCATAAAATTCATTGTCTTGTAGGGTGACCACAAAATCCAGTCTACAGGGTGCATCCACCATGGCAAGATCGTACTATATCTGATCTGGGACCAGCTAATGGATTGCTCGTAACACATATCAACAAGATGCAAGATCTGCTGGTAGGCGATTTTTCCTGCTAAATGAAGCAACTAGAAAAGTAACAGATACCCACTATAAATACAGAGTGGGGAATAAATAAGCTGATAGGCAACTGATATGTGTCCTTACGTATATTTGCATATATGCACAGACAATTTCACTAAAGTCATGAAACTACATGTAGTTTCTCTGTAGACATGAATCAGTCTGTGAACAAATCAGGCAAAACAATAAAGGCGGATCAACTGTTAATGCTGCATTTTTCCTTAGAAAAGTGGAAGACAATATATACCCCTTCAAACTCTGTGAGGTTGACTTTGGAGGTGGTTAATTTTTCTGCCTCTCCGGTAAATTGCTGGTAAATCTCTTTTATTTCTTTTACTAAACTCTCCTATTTCCTGTCTTCCTTCCTGTCTCCTCCAAACTGCACTCTCTTTCCCCTTCCTTTAGGTCACAATCTGAGGGTATTCTGAAACTTTCTTTTCCTTTGCATCCCACATCAAAAAGAGCATGCCAGTACTTAACATTATGTTGTTCTTGGATATGCACTGCCTACCAGCTGCCATCCTTAGGACTTTTTGTCACATTTGAACAGCACATTTCATTTCTCATACTGCATTTAATTTTTTCTTATTTGATTTATAGAGAGTACAAATGAAGAAAATACAGTCTAAAAAAGTGCAAACCACAGAAGAATGGCTAAGAAACTACAGTGTAGAATCCTTACAATTGACATTAAAGCATCTGATAAATGAAGGCAATATTATTTTGTAAGTGCGACACTGCCCTTTCTTTAGTGAGTCCTAATTTGTGTGCACCTCTGATGCTAGTTATGCATAGTGTTCCAGGAATTCAAGAAACGGTGTTGAAGAGATAGAGTTTGCAGAAGAGACTGTTACCAATTTTGAGTCCAGACTTTCTGAGTAAGTATCCATCTTGTTTATGATTCTGATCTGTAACTGATTGTATATCCCCACCCCCCGTGATTACAGGTACTGCCATAAATCTTAATTTGTTATCTCTGGGAACTTCAGAGTATCTCAGCATCGAATCCTTTTTTGCTGAAATTTAGGGTAGGTAATAATTATATGTCACTACAGCTGAGGGTTTTTTAAATTTTTTAATGAAGATACCCGTGAAACAGGTTTTGAACTGAAGCAGTTAGCTCTTTTTAGAAAGGCAGCTAGTGAATGGTTGGATTTTCACAGGTAATACTGCATATTTGCGGGTTAGGTTTACTGTAACTTGGATTAGTTTCAAGTCATGGGTCTTGTCACGATATGTGAAAGTTAAAAATTTTCTAAGTGAATTTTAGCTGTATAAATCAAGGAAACTTAAATTTAGGAAAACATTTAATGAATAAGCTCAATAAGCTGTAATCGTAATGGTTTTGCTGGTCTTCACAATATTTGTTAGACTGTTCCTAGAAGTGCCACTACTTCAGTGTACCTCACTGTGTCAGTCATGAAGATCCAGAATCTTCAGAAGCTTCACCTTCCGTACTTGGGCACTGCACCATCTAAGTAAACTATCTGCAAATATGGTTTAAAAAAGTAGCTTTTGTGTTTTGAAAAAGCAAGAAGTTTTTTCCCCCTTTAAAGTGTTGATTTAAACTTTCTGCCTGCCAAATTATAAAATCTATGCACATGGTATTAAAAATAAGTTGGTTGAAGCAAAACAATTTCAGAGGACAGCAAACGCTTTGTTTTACCTTAGGTTATACGTATTTTGAAATGAAATTGTTGAAAGTTGTGCTGCAGTTAGTCCGGCACTTCAGTGAGTGTGCTGCCTTTCAATCACAAGGTTATATTTCATGAGTGTCTTAAGCAGTAGTGCAATTTGTATTAAATACATCTCCTGACAATAACCCACGTGACGAACTAAACTCAGTTTTGCCTGAGTTTCTGTTGTTCACACATACATATGATGAAGCCAGCAACTGATAGAAAACATTTCAGTGATCCAGATTTTCAGACAGCTACGTATCTAATCAGTCAAACAGCTTTAGGAGAAGTATTTAAATGGTTAACCCTGCAACGACCACTTGTATAAGAACACTGAAAACAGTGTTTTTAAATACTTTTTCTCACAGATTTTGCATCTGTGAGAAAAAGGAGGTGATGAAGACAAAAGGTTGATTGTTACAGTGATACGAAATGCAAGAGAATGCCTTGGCTAAACCCGAGCTTTGCCTTTTGTCAGAGTGATTGAACTTTACCATCAGCGAATTCAGTGGCTGTTGCAGAACAGCAGAAAGGTAACTTTAACTTTGCAGTATGTTTTTAGAAGTGTATATGGCATTAAAGAATAAATTAACTTTTGAATACTAGTGAAAAGTGGCTTCCGGAAAGCTTATGTATTTTCATTATTTACTGTGAGTTACATGTGCAGTGATACATATCTTGACAATGGATTGTTTTTCTTGATCTTTTATTGGTATGCAGTTCTCTGCTTTCTAGATCTAGTCTTTTTCTTTCTCTTATCAGTCTTAATCATCAGGACAATGCTGAGCTTAACCTCTGACTGGAGTGGAGCTGTCTTGTAGTCCATTATGCCCTCTGTTGCATAGCTGGTTAATAACTTATTGTGCCTAGCAGTGCTAATGCTCAGGAAGGGGAAAGGGGATAGAGAAAGAAGCATCATTCCAAAATCTAGCTTCCACAAAGTTGCCTCATTTAACCTGAAGGGCATGCTGTAGACAAAGTTATTTTTTTATCCTCTCAAATAATTAATAGGTTGTCTTGGGAAGGAGGGACTATGATTCACTGGTAAGGATAAACTGTGAGACAGCAGGCCTCTCTTTCCCCCCCCCCCTCCCCCCCCCCCCTTGGCTTTGTCACTAGCACTTTGTGCTTAAAAGCTTAAAATGAAAAACCTAATATTTGATTTTAAATGGTATTGTACAGAATAAACAATAAAATTATCAAACTTTAGATAAGCTTAGTATTTCCAATGACTTTTGTCTTTTAAGGTGTTTGGCCTTATAAAGGGAACCAAAGTTGGACTTATGGTTGATATGTCTCATATGAGTTACGGACCTAGACTACTGGATTTTCAGAAGGACCTTTTGGTAAGTCATAATAAAGCAGACTTTGGCAGTTATAACATACTAATCAAGCTTTTGTATAACTACAAGCCAGGAACTAAGTAGAAAAAAATCTGCTTAAATTCATAATATACAGTACAATAGACGATTTCTGTTGTAGAAAAGTATGTTTTAAAGGTCTTTGAAAGTGTAGTCTTTATTAATGTCTAGATCCAAACTCCAGTATGTCCCATAATAATAATACTTTCCTTATTAATATTTGGAAGTTTCTCTATTCTTGTAGTAGCATTCTCTATGGAATAAACTTGCCTAACAGCAACAGCTGTAAGAGCTCGAACCAAGTTCTACGTGGAGCTATTTATAGTAAATATAGTTTCTTTATGCCTTTATGTTTTGTCACAACAAGGCACACTTCACAGCTTTGGTCAGAACCTTGGTGACTTAATCACTTCCTGAAGTCCCAAAAGAAACTTGTCCTTTATTGTGCTCTTCATTTTTATAAAACTTTTGTAGTAAGGAAGAAAGATATGAGGAAGCTGTTGTACAGTTTCATTCCCTGCATTCAGGGATTATTTAACCTGAATTTATATTATCTGCATTTTTCATTTTTGTGTTTTAAATAAAACTCCTTCAAGAAAACTCGATTTCCACATAGTCTGGTTAGCTTAACCTTAATACCTGAACTGTTGTTTAGCCCTACCTGTGAATATGTATTAAACTTTTTTTAGTAATTGCTTGGTGGGTGAATATGCCCATTCTAGATCACGATGTTGTTTCATGTGCTTGTCAACTGAAGAGAAAAACTGGTACCAGTACAATAAACATTCCCTGCCTCCTGCCCCATTAACAAATTGGCTGGATTACCATAGGTTTGCAGGTTTTGTCTCTGTACTCCTTACCAAATATGTGAATCTGTATGACTTTTTCTTGGAAGGTTTTCAGTGGTAGCTGAAAAAATTGCCGTCAGCTATTTTTAGGAAATTACTATTTTTACTCTTTCACATAATAACTGTACTAAACGGCATGGATAGTAATGCATTAACAATTTTTTATTTATTAGTGCTTAATAGACGAACAGCTATGTTATAAGAAGCAATTGTACTGCCTCTCATTCAGTACAGAAATTTCACCTCTGTGGGAGAGTCCAAAAACCATCAATGTTCGTGTGTAAGTAAGTTAATTTCCCTGAAAAATAAAGGTGTTTCAAACAAGGTCTCAATTTAATTAGAGCAATCTCTTGCTGATAATAAATAGCGGTTTTGGTCTTGTGCCCACAGTGATTTGTGAGCGGGGAAAAAAAGCAATTAATTTTAAGTGCTGTCAGTGATTTCAAGCTGGCTGTTCATGCATAAAATATCTTATCAACTCCTGTGATTTGTAGCAATTTTCATGATCTATCGTATTTAGTACCTGCATGTTAAGTGTACATATTCCTTTCCCCCCCCCTCCCCACAGGCTACATGAAGCGAGACAGTGGATACAACAGCTGGAGCCTGGTCAAGGCTGCAATTTGCTGAAAGCCTTAAAAGATGTCCTTACGATGAAAGAACTGAATTCTCTGGTTCTTATTGTAGGAAGCTGGTAAATTAGTTATATATCCTAACAACCAGATTTAACTTGATTACAGAATTGGTATAAGAATCTGAACTTGATACAAAAATAAATACAAAATTTAACATCCAGTTTTTTTGATTTTTAATTCATACCATTGAATTCCTTTATTTCTTCCTTTTTTTACCGTTTATACATCTTCTCTTTTCTGATACAAAGCTATGTTTTTCCTTTGCAGATCGGTTATCACAGTAATCCATTAAGAGTCTGCTAGCTCTAATTTTACATCAATAAAAATCCTTCAGCATCATTAAGGATGTCACTGAAAGGGTTCACACCTCTAGGAAGATTACATGATGGGCTAGATTTTGCTGTAAAATAGCATTAAGCATTTAAACATAGCATTCTCTTTGTCATCTTAAAATGTCTGATTAAATAAATGAAACCAGGGTGAGATTACGTAAATTATGGACTTAAATTCTGCAGTTCTATTGTCATTGTTTGAAAATTTGCAGTACTGGAGTCGGAATTGTAAGAAAACGACTACACTAAGGATTCTGGTAGTGTTACCGTACTTCCAATTTATTCATTGTATTTATTTTAAATGTGCAGAAAAGCAATGGTGTGAGCTTGGTGAGCTTGATATGTAGGGTGATTGAGATTACATTTCAGCTAATTTACTGAACACACAGTGTTCGCTTAAAAGGTTCCAAGTTTTGCTTAGGTCTGCTTTGAACAGAAAGCAGAAGTTTATAGTATGTGCAAGTGAAAACTTCCTTAATTTCTGTCCCTAGCAGAAGTTTAGCTGGAAGAAAAGGTTTTTACTAGCCACAAAGAACCATCAAAACTCAGGGAATGAAAGCTGTGTGGGTCACTAACTTCTAAACACAAAGCAAAGTTTTACTTTTGTGCCATTGGAAGACAATGGACATCCTTACATACAGTTGAAGATCTGAGTTGAAAACTTTTCCAGCGCAGTTTGTCACAGGCCAAAACTACAAATCCTGACTTTTAGCTTTCAGGGCTAGCAAGGAATAATTTAGAACATTTCATCCATAAGCTGTTATGAACTGGAATAGAATCTTAGTGCTTTTATTATCGATCAGGTTTTCAGGACAGAACCAAACCCCGGTAGTAGTACCGCAGTAATGGTTGAAAGAAGTAGAGGAGGTCCAGTTATGCTAAATGACTGGATTACGTTCCCATGATTTGTTATTTAGTTCCCACTTAGTTTTCTTCCCTCTCTTCTTCAGTATGGTCTTTTTTACCCACTTGATTACTATCATTGTTAATATCTTCTTTTTTTTTTTCCCCCCTCATTTATTTATTTGTATCAGCCCTGATCAGACTTTGGAAACATTGTCTGACTACGCTCAGCAGCGTATGCTGGGAAGAAAACTGCAGACTCACGCTGTTACATATGATTGCAGCAATCCTGCTTCTCTTGTAAGTAATTGTGTTAATACTTACTTCGTTAAGTGTCCTGTCATTTGTTTCCTATTCAGCTGCAATGTCTTCTCTCGTATACTTGCGGGAAAGCTAACCTACTCATTAAAGATTTCTTGATGTAACGTATTTTCTTTAAAGCAGATTTGCACACATGAAAAAATTTGTTTGGAGCATTCAGCTTGGTTCATACTGAAGCTAGAAGTGGCAGCTAAGTGGTACTGATGGGCTTGGCAGCCAAAGGGAAGCAATTATTTCCAGATAATCATCCTGTGTGTTTACAGAGAAGACTTTGGGGCTAGGAGCTCTTTTGCAGGTGAAAGCAGAAAAATAGGGGACTTCAGGTAGGGAATACCGCACTAAGGACAAGGGACAGGGATCATAGAAAAGGCAGGGACTTGCGAGAGAGATCACGTGAGTGTGGCAGTCTCTGGGATAGGAATATTTTTGTATGGAATAGCAGCAGTGCAAGACCTAGCAGCATTGCTCAAACTACAGTGTTGATCATGAGCAATGGTTTGGATGTTAGCGGTGAATGGAGGAAGAGGAGGACAGAAGGATAATCAGTTACTTTTGATTAGCTTCTGCATAGAAATTTGTTTTGCTTATTGATTGCGTGTTTAAGCTTATCCCTAAGGCATGTAGTGACTTAAGTGGCAGGGAAGACATGGTTGAAATCCTGGTTTGAAGAGAAGATTGGATGGAGTAAAGGTATTACAGTTATGGGGAAAAGGATTGCAGTGGTAGGTGGTAGGAGAGAAGGAAATGGGAGAGGTGAAAAAAGCAGCAGAGGATTTAAGAAGTAATTGTGGGCAGGGAAAGGAGAGCCTGATATTTATACTTGTAGACTTCAGTTATATGCCTTTGATCTGATTAGCACAAGCCTGCCTTCAAAGGAAGAGAAAGTGACTGGCATTTTAAGACAAGGTGAATGAACTTGACCCTTATTACCTACTTTGTAAATTTCTTTACTGAGTTAGTTTTTCAGCCATATTAAAATAAGACTGTTAAAAAAACAATGGAAACAATTACTTTGGCCTTATCACTACATGTACCTCAAAGATTCTTTCTCTAATTGAGAACTGAATACCAACAACCCATGTTATCAAAAGAGACCACCAAATCAAAGTAACTATTTCTCTTCCTATTTATATACGTAGGCAGTTCTAAAGAACCTTGCAGAAGCTCTAAGAGGCTGTTATCATTGCTACTCTTCAAAAGGAGAGGTAGGTAACAGCTAGGGAGGTAACACATTTTTCTCTCTTTTTGATGATTCTTCACTTTTAGAAGGTAAGCTTATTATCATCTGAGTACAAGTTTATAGAAAGACCTGGTGCTGAAAGTCTCTGTCTTAGAAGTGCTGAGAATGTGGTCAATAAACCTGTGGTTAATTCTTTCTGCGACTGAAAATGCTTTCCTAAAAGTGCAATAAATTTTGCCAATATTGTTCACTGACTTAAAGCTGATGAATAGGATGAAAGCAGTGGCTTATTGTAGACCGATTCAAAATGATAAAATAATATCTTGTTTATAAAATGATGAATAACTTATATGCAGAGCATTAGATATATTTACACTCAATTCTGCTATGCCAGTCTTGTATAGATGTATGCACATCAAAGTAAGAAAGCTGTATTTGGTTGATGTTTGAATAGTAGTTAACTTATTTTTCCCTCTTTGTTTTCATATGCACAGAATTTTGATAGCAGTGATGTTCATCTGCTGCTTCAGGAAGCCCAGAAGGCTAAAGACCTACTCAAGAGCATCAAACAGATTTTTCAAAGAAGAATTGGCGGCTCACTTATTATTAGAATAGCAGATGTATGAATCTTTTTATTTTCAGATGTACTTTGAAGTATCAGGGGTAGAAGTTTTTAGTCTTCACAATATGAAAAAAAAAACTATATGAGTAATCAGGTGTTTTGATAAGTGAACTTTGAATATTATGTATTGGCCATCCATTGTAAAAGCGAATTAAGGCCAAAACCGGTGAAGGAGACATTTTGCTAGACGTTCTGCAAAATGCAGGAAGTTTTATAAAGCAACCAAAATGCGATGAAAAAAAACATTGTACCATGATCATAATGGGAATCTAAGACAATTGCTAGCCTAACTGTATGCATGATCATTTAAATGAAGTTCCAACAGTCCTTTAAGTAAAAAGATACTTACTCCTACCTGATTGAGGTGGGCACTTAAATCAGCCGCAAAATCGTAAGGGTTTGTCCAGATCCATTCGCAGTGTTGAAGGTAGGAAGCTACAGTCTGTCTGTTACACATCTGTCTCTGTGTTCGTCCTAGCTTATTGGCACCATTTTGTCTGTAACAATTGTCTTGTACTGTTTCTATTTTTGTGCCTTATTTGACCAACATACCAGACGTTCTTACTTTGTTTGTCTTTTCTGCAATGAAGTAACTTTTAAGTGCTCTTGAGGAAATATGGATGAGGAAGAAAAAGTCTCCTGTGATTTTTCTTTTTTTCTGTGGAGTGTTTGGATAGTTTCTAGTTCTGCTTTGATCTGGTAGAGAGATTATATACTCATGTCTGTCTTTCACCTTGTGCTGATAGTCTTAAGTGGAAATATGCATCTCTCTTTTGCCTTATTCTCATCTCTGTACTTCCATAGAATCATAGAACTGCCTAGGTTGGAAGGGACCTTTCTAGGGGCCTGGAATTTTAGAAGGTGGCTGAATTCACCTATGGTTGCTAAAATTTACTGCTAAAAATTTGGCAGCACTGTTTTACAATCTGTGAGGTTTTTTTTTTGTTAAAAAAAGTAGTCTGTTCTCTGTCACAACTACCGTAGTCAGTTGTGTGAAGCGACAAATGTGATCTGAAAGAGGGACAAAAAGCTTCTATTTGGTATCCTTGCATATCTGGTCATCTGACCTGAGACGTCCCAGACTTTGGATTTAGGGTGAAAAAAAATATGCTAAAACTTGGAAGAGATTTTCTTAAAATCTGTTTTAGGTTTCCACAGAATTTGCAGATACAGCACCTTCCAGTTTCTTACCAAAGCCTCCAAAGCACAAAGGACCATTAGTTATTCAATCACCATGCGTCCTGGCCAAAACCTCAACAGACTGGTTAAAGACAAATGGATTGAAAGGTAGTATAGCTAAAGCTAACAGGTGTGAAACGTGAATTAAAGACAGAGTATGTGTTTTATTTAGTTTCTTTGTTTCTTGTTATAGCTAAAAAGTTAAACCTTTATCAAGTTTTGGCTCCCAATGCCTTCTCTCCTGTGGAAGAATTTGTACCTATTCTTAAAAAAACAGTATCATCAACTCTACATGAGGTAAGTGATGGGGACCCTTTCTTTTTCTTGGTTTTCTTTTTTCCTTTCTATTGCTACATCTTTCTAATTAAAATCAGTACTTTATAAGTTAGGGAAATTCTAAAGGCTTTAAATGAAATTTGAGTCGTAGATTCAAATCAGATACTTATGCCATTCTTAAGAATGATTCATGAAGGAATTCCATGTCAATGTAGTTTATATAGGCTTCTGTAAACACATACCTGTATTATTTATCCTTCTAGAAAGCAATGACGCAGTTTGAATGGTATGATGGAACTGTGAAAAATATCCATGTTGACCTGCCAGTATTATACAACTATCAGGTGGGTTGTCTATAGTGATGTAGCCTTGTCAGGGCTAGATTACCACCTAATTATTCCACATTAATTGTCCAGTTATATGAGTACTGTGCAGACAGCTGTCCCTGTAAGTCTGCAGTGATCTGGTCAGACTTGGGACCCAAATTCTTCTGGTAGTGAGGAAGGAGCCTAAGTAGGAGAAAGAGTCATCAGTGCTGCTCATAAATACAGCAGTGTGTATTTTGCAATCTATGTGTAACAAGGTATTTACATTATTTTACGCACGTATGTGTGAATCCATCCGCATGTACATTGAAAGGACACAACACAATACTCCTGTTTGCTTTAACAGAACTGTTCCATTTCATGTTGGTTTAGCCATCAAAAAAAATAATTTGCATTTTATTTTCTCTCTTTGAAAGTCAGACAGGTTTTATGAAGAAGAATGTCTAAATTGTTACTGCCTAGACCAGGAAAGTCTCAAGGCATAGCAGGAACGTTCTAGGAAGCAGTGTAGGAGCAAGCTTTGATGATTGTTGCATGACTTGAAAGATGTTGTGTGATATGAAAGTATGTGCAAAGGCACATAACGTATCAGCAAACCAGAGCCTCTTTCTGTCATCGCGACCTAGTCCCTCAGATGTGTAGGAGAGTCAAGGCAAGGGATTATTTTGAAATAAAAGTTTGATCTTAAATTATCAAATAATTGACAAGACTGGTTGAATAAGAGAGTAAAAAAATATAGTGTGACATAAGTTTCTTTGTAGGTGAGCTTCTCTCAACTCCATGAATGGATAGATGGAGATGGGGAGAACGGTGAATTAGGGAGAAAGGTGGATTAAGGAGAACGATGAAAAAAGACAATTCCAGATCAGTGATGTTGATTTCTGCGTGTGGGGAAGATGGCAGAAGCATATGAAAGTCTGCAGTTTGAAGAAAGTCACAGAAATAAAATTAGGTTGCCTTGATCAGGACCTTGCATTAGACTGTATTCTAGGTTTGGATAATGTGTATATGCATGTGAGTTTCTTTCTCCTGTGTAGTTTGGGGTGGATCCTACAGCATCCAGCACCCACTTGACTTCTGTTTGAAATCCTGATATAATACCTTAAGACCAGTAATGTCGTACAGTCCATATGAACAGTCCAGTAGGATTTGGAGATATAGTTTATATTCTGAATTCAGCATCTGATCTGTACTTTTCAGAGACAGCACATTAACCTTTTAATTGTCTAGATCCATTACTAGTATTGAAGTTAGGAAGCTACAGTCTGTCTGATACACATCTGTCTCCGTGTTGGTTTTATCTTATTGGCACCATTTTGTCTGTAACAATTGTCTTGTACTGTTTCTATTTTTGTGCCTTATTTGACCAGCATACCAGACGTTCTTACCTTGTTTGTCTTTTCTGCGATAAATAACTTCTAAGTGCTCTAGAGGGAATACAGATGAGGAAGAAAAACAATCTCCTGTGATTTTTCACCCTTTCCACATGGGAAGTAGCTAGTAGTCTCCGTTGTAAAATGATGAGATCCTAATCCAGTAAGTTCTGCATGATTGCCAAATGATAATATTCTGCAGATGGTCACATTAGAAGTAATTCACTCTAAAGTTACTCTTTTACCAAGAATAGCATTTTAGCCTTGATAGTGTTCCCACAACACTCTTGCCATGTGGGGTGTTGCAACACTCTTGCAAGACAGAATGTATTTTTGCTACTACTGTAAATGTCAAGGACAATGATTTCGATGTTTTCAGCATAACCAACCTTTTTTTAAGAGTAAGAAAGCAGAAATTATTTCTGCTTACTTTATAAAAGATTGTCATACTATTGCTTTGAAGTGTCAGTAGAAGCTGGATATTTGTATTTCATGTTTTAGGAAATGCTCACCTGTTCTTTACACTTTAAGTGACTTCTGAAAATTGTGCCAGCATAGCATGATAAACCACATTCTCTTAAATTATTCTGGTTTATCCCCTTCATCTATGGTTTGCATGAAGGTTTGTTTTGGTTTTATTTTTCTCTCTTCTGAAGTTAGGATGGTATGAGGAAACTACACTCTTCAGGCATAGCTGGGCATGTGTGCACAGTGCATGCTGCAGCTTTGGTTTTGCAGCTTTATGTGCAAGGTGAAATACTGTGGAGGGATTTGAGTCCCGGCAAAAGCAAGAGGATTGTATCATTGTGCAACATGGTATGACGAGCAGAGGCACCCAGAGCTTTCAGATCTAGGGCTCCACATTCTACACTAGGGGCAAGAAAAGAACTGCTTTCATCCTGGGGCAAAAAGTATCAATCACAAAATGGAAGCTTTTAAGCCTTTTTTGCTCTTAGTTATCAAGAAATTAGTGGGAAACTATTTTTATGAAGGGGCTCAAGAAGGTTGAGCACACCCTGTTATGTAGGCTCAGAAAGCAGGCTAGAGTTCAGGAAAAAGGTGGTTTTGTCCAATGATGCCAACTGCCCCATTTAGTTTGAGAAATCTGTGTAATACATATAAAATTACTACTCCGTGTCTTCCAGTCTGTAACTGTGTGTATAAAGGCTGTTTCTCAATAGTCTTTCAGGCTGTTAGGAATCCCAGTACTTTCTGTAGCAAGCAGTGTGGAGTTTGCCTTGGAAGATTGAAGGGGTTGGTGAAAATGATTTAATAAGACTAAAAGTATAAAAATCACCCAGCTACGTACTCTGGCCCTCCCTTGAGACAGCGAGGGAGATGTAGATGATAAATACAGCAGATGGAAAGTAGGCAGGTAAGTTTCTTTTGTGTGGCATGCGTCCTGCAGTTTAAATTGTAATCAAGTGGCAGAACAAGGTAATATCTCAGTGGCTGTCTCTGGTAATGTAAGTGAATTTTTCATTGGGTAACTGTTATGGTTTGAGAAACCTGTAACAATTTATTGTCATTTAGATAATTATTTTATCACCCAGTGACCCCTCCCCACCCAGGAAGGGGAATCAGGGAAAACAAGGAAACACGAGGGTTGAAATATAAATAGATTTAAGAGGATAAGATTAAATAATTAACAGTAATACTAAAGAACCAGAACTATTGATCCCAACACCAATATAAAATAGACAAGGATTATACTCAGCCTGTTCTATCAGCAGGAAGTCGTGCACTCACAGCAGGAACGGCCAATGTGGGACACTGCAAGCGCTGCGGCTTCAGGAGGAAGGGAAGGGCTCAGGGCTCCGGCACTGGAGCAAGGAGTTCTCTGGACCGCCACCATCAAGGGACAGAGAAAACTACCCAGCAAACTTTCTGATCTGTATTGAATGTGACATTCGTGGTATGAGATAATGTTGGCCAGCTTGGTTCAAATGCCCAGGTCTCGCTCCTCCTCATCTCTGCACCTGAGAAGGCTCGAAAACACAGAGACCTTGAATCCCACATAGCCTCCCTGGCTATAAAGTAAATATTTTCACAAATTCAGACACTAGAGTCTTCTAGAAGTGCAGTTTTCCCAAGCATTAGAAGAGAACTTGGTCCCGTGTCTCTTAAACCAGGACAGTAACTTTTTAGCAAGTAAATGATTTTTAAACTATGCAGGTGGCATTGGCTTTGACATCTGTCTTAAGAGAAGCTTTAAAAGAGAGCTTAGAAACTATGTTGTAGATAGTGTTACTGGCGAATTCATTAAGAACAGTAAAATCCCGTAGAGGTAATAGATTTATGTTAAGTATTGCTTGCATTGCCTCAAGTAAGAGCAGCTTTTTATTCCAAGATGTGTTCATTTGTGTTAAGCAGAACAGGAATTGTGTCAAGCACAACAAGATGGCAGTTCAGTTTGAAGAAAAGATCGGTGCCTAAGACAACACTCTGTGTCGTCTTCTCTTCCATCCTGTCTCCCTCGAGCTATGTTGCATACTGCTCTCTGCCATCCCCTATGTTCACCTTGAGTGTTTGAACTGGCTGCACAAACTGAGTGTCCTGCTTTGCGTTTGCCTTCAGCCTGATAGTTGCCCAGCTTTCTTCAAGAGGATAGCAAGGCTGCTAACAGAGTTTCTCCTCAAGCTTGCAGATGAATTAAGAACACTGTTAGGTCGGAGATGTTAGGATTTTTGGATATTTGCCACGGTGATATTATTAAACAGATAACCTGAAAACTACTGGCACACAAGGAAAACATTTACACTCTATGCGATATTGAGGATCTTTGCAGACTTCATTCATTCTTTTAAGTGTGGAAGAAGTGGCGATACATATATATACAAGTAACATAATGAAGGTTGCTGGAAGTTTAACAGGCAGTAGTGATTCTTGACATTTACCTCCTTGGTCAGAATGCAGATCATCAGAAAGTGGGACAAGTTTAATGAAATAGAAGCTACTTGAGGATACTTGCAGCCAGGGTGTGTTATACAGTGGTCTGTTCATTCTTTTTCTTTTCTCTCTTCTGTACCACTCCACTAGCAGTCCTGAAAAAGGGCTATGAGAATGTTTGCAGGCAGGGCAAATATTTCTGTAAAATGGAGGAGGGATGAAAAATCTTTAGAACTCTATAGTCAGACCACAAAGGAGAGTGTAAAGTTTAACTGGCACACATGAAGGCAGCTTCTGGCTCCTTGATCACTGGTGATATGTGTTTGAAAATATTGTGTTTATTTTAAATTATGTGCTTTCTTAGGAACAGTCTAAAATTGCTATTGAAATAGTAAGCTTGCAAAAACTGTATTTTGAAAATTTTTTTTCTCTTTTTCATGTGCTTGACCACTATTTTGGGACATGCTAGTAAGGGGAAATGTGAAAAGGAGAGTTCAGACCTTTAGACTCCTTGTTGCTTTTTTATTATTATATGTTTTTCTCATGGACTGTATGCTCTTATCTTTACTAAAAATTAAGTGCTGCTGTCAAAATGAATGAAAATCATTAATTTTTTCATTAGTATGCTGACATGTTACTTCTGGTTAGCATTTGCCAATAAGAGACTTACCTGAACTTTTTTTTTTAACTTAAATTTTCTATATTTTATCCATAGAAGCTCCTTGCTAAAATGGTAAGAATCTATGAGAAACGAATTGACTGGCTATCTGTTGCTAGCAGGAGAATATGGGGAAGTGTTTGTGAAACAAGGTATTGTACTTTGATAGCCCTTTTTTATGTCTTTGTGACAGTTCTAATTTGCCAGCCTTTGCTTTTGCATGTAAGTCAGCACCAAAGAATACAGGGCAGAAAATAGTCAGATGAAGAGACACTAGTTGCAGATATGACCAGGGTAAGCAATCCATTTTTGAAAACAGGTATTGATATTCAGCTCTTTAATGATCCAGTGAATTTACTGAATCCGGTGATCATCAATCAACACAGAACTGCAATTTCATGAGACAGAATGAGACTCTTAAATTTGAGGTATCTAGCAAGTAAGTCACACGTTTCAGATGCGTTTTGGGTATTGAAGTACAGAGATGGAAGAGGACCTGTTTAGGGTTCAGCAGCCATTATGGCACTACACATGCCAGTACCTTGATTATTGCATAGCTTCAAGATAGACTTTTCCATTATTGTTACTATTTTTTTAAAACCTCGCCTTATGTTTTGCAGATTTTTTTTAATATAGGTTCAGTGTTTATATGTTTTCATACATATCTAGAAGATATTTTCCCTAGTGAGAGTACAATGAAGATAAGAATATGTAATTAAATAAGATCTTTTTTTTACAAATAACATATTTCTTATATAGGGTTGTTATACTACTTGATATATCAGTGACAAACTCCACATACATCATCCATATCCAGCATTCTTTGCGACTTTTACTTGAGGAACAAATGTCAAATAAAGATTACTTCAATATTATAGCGTAAGCAACTATTTAAGATTCTTTTAAAATAATCGTGAAACATTGCAATGAAAGAAGTTCATTGTAGTTACTACTGGGCATATTTTAGAATTTTTTAATTGTATTTAAGTTTTATGATGAAGTAATTGCAAGAGTAGCACTGGTTTATCATTTTTGGATAGATGTATGGATCAGATGCACAGAGACCAGATTAGTAATGAAAAATGACTGTTTTGGGGGAGGCTCCCTGAAACTGATTGCATCATACCTGCAACAAATTTTCTTCCTGCTATATTGTTCATAACAGTATCAGTTCACGTGTCAGAAACTTTTACTGGAAGAGGATTCTGGAGGTGTCTCAGGTACCATAACTGAGAACACCCTTTAAATTTTACAGTAACTCCAATACTTCTTTTAATATGTAATAGTCCTAAAATTCTGTACTTGATGCTAGTAGCCGGAAATTCATATATGACACAGCTGCTGAGGGGCAGCTGGGCAGATTTCTGAATGGCAGGTAAAAGCAAGAGACAGCAGCTCATGGATTTCCAGACCTGGAGGGAGAGCAGGGCCGTTCCCTCACAAGAGAGGTACAGGCAGCATCTGAGGGTTGGTGTTTTTTTGTCACGATCCTTCTCCCAAGCTTTTACCAGCTCACTTAGTATTTTGTTCAGGAAATAAAAATGTTTTTTGACATTTTGAAAATCTGACAGCCCCTGAGTGATGGGTAAATGTGAATAATTAAATGTTTGAAATAGAAAATAGTTAGCATCAGGCAATTTTACATCTGTAATACCCAAAATCACATTTTAATTTTTTTTTTCAGTGAATTTACTCTCTCTTTTTTGTTGTAAAGCATAGTCTAAAAATTAATTTCTGTTATTTTTCCATGAAAGATTTGGGAGTGATGTTGTGCCTTGGCAGCTGGAATTGGTTCCTTCCCAGCCAGAAAACTTAGAAAATGCTTGGAGGTAGGATCAAATAACTTTCCCATACATCTGAATTAGGTGATCGTAGGTACTATGAAACAGATAAACCAGAGAAACAGATTTAAACAGCGTTGTGACCAATTTACAAAATTGATAAATTTATCATATTACAAAAGTAGTTTGCCATGAATTGTTGTGCACTAATTGTTTGTGATGGTTTGCTGTGAAAACAACATTATCTATTTCATATGTATACAGAATATATATGTGCACAGATATAGAAGTCTCTGTATAAGAAATGCACAGGTTATGTGAAGAATTGGAAACTGCTTCAAATTCAGCTGGGTTGTGAAAGTTAAACTGTGTTTTTTCCCCAGATACACTGAGAACATATGTCAGGTTTCTGTTTGTGGTGTCACACCCTCAGTGGTTTCATTGTATCTCTGTTGCTTCATTTTTATTCCTTTAAGTTCTATTATATTATAATTTTTCTACATAAAATTAAGGGAGAATTCTTTCATCTCTATGCTCTGAATCTTATCGTAAAAATAGTTTGCCATGATGGCAGTACAGAAACTAGAACAAATAATTCGGGTTATTATATAAGCTGGTTTTGCCGTCTGTCAAAAAATTTTAGACTCCAGTGCAGTGTTATTTAGGATTCTTAGTTCTCTTTATTGCTTTAAGCAGAAACAAAAGCTTTTGTTTCTTCATTCTTTGAACTGTAAACTTCTTTTAGGTGGGTGTTGGGCTTGCAGTGCAAAGGGAGTAGAAACTTCATGAGTGCTCTCAGGAGAGCTGTGGAAGTAGACTTCAAAGACAAAGATAAACACAAATCACAAGGACTTTACCTGCTGACTACTGGAATACCTGATCAGGAAACAGTAAGTATCGCAGGTTTTGCAACTCTTTTGTAAGTTCCTATGCAGAATTAATCCGACTTGTGTTTTCCTCTCGTGTTTTCCTCTCGTGTTTTCCTCTCGTGTTTTCCTCTCGTGTTTTCCTCTCGTGTTTTTTCTTTTGGCTAGTCACCATAGCTTGTTGGCAGAATACTTCTCCTTTACATATCTAAACCAGCACAACTATCAGGATCTCAAACTTCCATTTCTGCAATCACTATTCGTGTGTTGGAAGTAGCAATTATTATTAATATGTGAATTGTAGAAAATTCAAGAGATGTTTTTAGGATTCCTTTCCAACTCCAGATCAGACCATCATTTCACTGCAAGTTTCTGAGTTTAAACAAACCAACTCTGATTTTTTTGTATGATGCCATTTCCTTATAACTCATGGGAACAAAGGCACAAATAATTTTATGGTGGAACTCCATAGTACGCTATGTAGAGACAGCTCCTATTTTTAATGACAGAAATCCATTGCTTGCATATATGTTCGTAGTGCACGTGCTCTACAGCTGATAAGCTGTGTGCACAGCCTAGAGTTTCTGAACATATGGTAACCCAACTGGAATAACCATGCGTGCACAGTAGGGTGTCTTTTGCTTTTGTTACCCAACTTCTGGAAATTCTGGGCAAACCTAAGAAATCATTAAAAACCCATGTGGATAACAAGAAATCACAGGATACGTACAAAAAGGCAAATGAATAGTTCCATTCTTACTTCTTTGCTTCAGTGCATGGCTACCTTGAAGTCCATGACCTTGTGTCTTTGATTCCCATAGCTGCTCCATCTCACTTCTTGGCTGCGGCAATGCTGTTGCCGTTGTCACTAGTAAGAGTGACAGTTTTTGTATGTATGCATGACTTGAGGAGGCATTCAGCTACTCAGGATGTGTTCCTGTAGTGCAATGCTCAGGTTGGGAGTGTTTGTACATCAGTTCAGGAACAAATGGAGCAGATGGAAGCTCATCTGAAGTAGAGGGTCGCTACTGATTTTTTTCTTTTTTTTTTTTTTCTGTTTTCTTCTCTGTCTTGCAGCACACAATCAGTGCATATGTTTCTGAGGTTTGCAGAGGTTTTGATTTGCAGCTTCATGTCTGTCTGTTCAGTGTAATGGAGGATGTTGACTCCAGTAGGATTATTCCAGCCCGCTGTGCTAACCCAACTGAAACTGCCGTTGCTTTTAAAGAAATAGTACAGGCAGCCAATGGGAGATTTCATTGGTTTGGAGAAGCAGGTATGTGAAAAGGAAAGTCAGCACGTACTTCTTTTTCATTGATGAAATAATATTTATTAATGCTTTTTTTGCCCCCAAATCAAGTAGTTTACTTTTTAGGATGTGATAATGCTATACTAGCACTGAGATAAAAACAGAGGTCCTAGTTTGATTAAGGCTTTCTGTTGTATTGCAGAATATTATAATGCAGCCTTAATGCAGGAATTTGAGTTTTATCTTTTTTTTTCTATTTGAATTTGCTGTTTTTCTGCTAGATATTTTAAAGTTGCACATTTAAAATATAGTTATTAATGTGGTACATCCAGTCTACCTGGCATACAGAAAACAAAGGCTTTTTGATTCTTTTCATTGATATTTGGTATGCTCTACAAATTGTTTTGCACTTTAAAAAAGATATATTTTCTACACTTAAAAAAAACCCCACACTGATTAGCATATATTGATTATCAGGTATTTTTGAAAGTGATGATATCACTGTTATTGTGTCTGAAATGGAAAAAGCAAACAGCTACTCCCAAAAGGTATGAATTATATGTATCTTTTTAAATTATGTTTTCCTTCAGAAAAAAAATTCTATGTTTTTCTAGCTGACAATGCAGAAGATTAGACAAAATGCAAATCTTTGTAAGATGGGCAGGAATGCTCTAGAGTAAATGTGGACTAGAGAGCACTTGTACAGTAGCACTGTGGTGATTGGTGTTGGAGTGGCCATGATTCCTTGGGAAATGTAAGGAGTTTACAACTGAAGTCATTCTCCTTTTTGTTGCCAATCCCATGATGAATTCTTCTCAAGTAGAATTAATTGTTTGTTATAATTATATATATAAAAATAAATGTATTGAAAAGTAATATATAACAAATAAACAAATACATAATATTATGTTCCCGTAAGTCACAGTGGAGTGAGGGGTTGTCATTAGCACAATACATTTGTTCAATTCTAAAACAATTGTTTTTTCAAGTGTAGTAAGGGTGTAGAACTGGACCATATCTCTCCATCTTACACGCACATGACTTTTTCCAAAGATATCTAACAATATTGCCAGCCTGGCAGTGCATTGTTGCTTCTTGCCAAAGTGTGACTAGAAAGATATATGCAGTGAGACACATGTCCAGAGGTCTGAGTGCCTTGTTGCATGCGAGTCTGTCACAAAAGTAACTTTAAAATGAAGAGTTGGTGGATATTCAATGGGATCTTAAAATATTTTTTTTATCCTTTAATAGTTGCGTATACCTGGTTCATCATCTTCCAGTTTGTTCTGGTCTTGGTACGCGTAGTGTTGCCTTTTCTTTTAGAATGTTTGCTCGGAGCAGGGAGCGTTTCCCTCCTATGTGTTTGAGCAAGCACAGCACAAAGGGGTTTCTGTTTGGTTAGAGGTGTTAAAGCATTACCAGATTAATTTGGTATGAATTTTATTTATTATTTAAGTAATAAATACAGAATGACTCTTTGAAATGTCATTTACTTAAATTTCACATATATGAATTACTAAACAATCCGATATTCTGTTTCAGTGTGCATTCCTAGCGGAATCCTTGAAGCAACGTTCAGTAAATCAGTCTGTTGGTCCATTTATACCAGAAGGAGACTCAAATGTGCTTCTGAAGAAAGAGAAAAGAAAGCCACAGAAGTTGCTGTCCCCTAAACCCACAGCTCTTAGTCTGGCTAGAATGGTTTGAAATGGTCCCGTTTTTAAGATGCTGTGTGTTTTAATTAGAGATTCTACCCAGCTATCAGATTCTGCTCACTGTGAGAGAACTGCTCAGGCTGAAAATTTGAGGAAAGTAAAACAGCACTGTGATAGTACTCTGAATTTACATTTTAGTTTGCATTCAAAATGCTACATAAAGATAAAAGTACATCTTAACTAAGTAATTAATTATAATAGAACCACATCGTAGTGTCTAAAATTGTCTAAATAATTCCTCCTCAGACCTTAAAAATTTAGTGTTTAATGAAAGCAAAGGCAAAAATGTTTAATGGAAGCAAAAGCACAGAAATGTGCTTTACTGAGTTACGTCTGTTTTCCAAAGCGTTCTAGAAAGTACCAATGAGACAGCTGCAGCATGTCTTTGGCCGCACAGAGAGCCAGCATAAAACGAGAAGTAGGATTCAGGATTTATTTCCTGCCTGCTGTGCTTATTTCCATGTTACACTATGGAGTCCTTTGGGATTTTGCTAATGTTTTCCTTGTTAATTTTGGCTGTGTATGCACCTGTTTTGAGTGGGGTGTGCAAATCTCTAATATACATAAGTGGCCAGTGCCAGTGCTTACCGCTTTGGTGTACAAATGACTAGATCGAGAACTTCCTGTTGCAGAGGATGTACTTAACTTTTGACCTGGAATTTTCAGGTCTCATCTTTGAAATGGGAATGGCACTCTTAAGTGTAGGTGTGTTCATGTTGCAAAGACCTTTGTAGGTGTGCTCAAACTGGTCTTCCGTGCTGTTTTATGAACACCAGTATATTCTCAGCACCTCTTCATAAATGCAGGAAAAAAGTAATCACTCAGAGATATGAATACATAGCATAGTTTTACAGGGATTAAAGTTGTAGAAAACTGGTACCGCTTTGTCTGTAGATGTTTGGTGATATTTATAGTAGACCTGTATGTTAAATTAGACGTCGGTTACTTGAAGGCTCTGTGCCACAGCAAAAGTCTGACCCTACAATAGGGTTAAACAAGTGTTCATGTTTAGCAAAAAGGAAAAAATTTTGCTAAACTAAAGGAAAAAATACTAGGTTTCCAATATTCAATAAACTGAGGAAAATACTATATGTTATATTATATAAAACAGTGCTATTACCATACTAGACTGCTCCTTCAAGTGGCAAAAATGGTCCGAACTTGTCTGTCTGTAGATGTTAGTCTTCAGTTTTATGGTAGCAGATGAAAATGGCAACTTAATTAAAACAGAGCAATTAGTTACTTAACCTAGTAAGAAATAACAAATTAACAAATCGTCATGGCAAACTGCTGACTTCTCAGGAGAGCCAGAATAAAACAGGAATTAGAGAATAAGAAAGGATAGTTCAGTTTTGAATAATGCAATTATGATCCAACTGAAATGCTTTTTTTTTTTTTAATTATTATTATATGTGTTTATAGTGTATTAAGGACAACCACGGTGCAGAGAGAAATGCTTCCAAAAGAGTACTGGCATGGCGTCCTACTAGTGCTAAAGCAGAAATTCCACCAGGTCTGTATGGATTAGGGGCTTTTTGTCTTCAGTTTCTTTTGGGTTTTGCTTAAAAGACAATATTAGATTAGAGGTTTAATTTAAGTCTTTAGAAACACTTGCAATTTTAATCTTTAATCAGCCTGATGGGAAACATTGCCGTTGTTTGGCAATTACTTCGGTATGAGTTTTAGCTGTGATATATCTAGCTTTCTTCTAGGTTGTGAGAAGAAGGAATGTTGCACAGCTGTATAACTATTTCCAGGTCATACGATTGAATACCCGTCCTATATCAGGAAATGTCAAATGTGTGTGGTGGAAAGAAGAGCCCTGCTTTTTCCCATGCCTGAAGCCGTAATTAGAACCTCACTTCTCTTGGTTTTCAATTAATACTCCATTTTTCTTTTACAAAAGCTCAACTGTTCCGAGATTTATTATATTGTTAGTTCAATATATATTTTTTTTCTAATATTGTTAGATGCCATTGTAATTAATATGCTGTTCCACTTGATTTATTTATGGTCTAGTAATGAAGGAAAATTACAACACAAATGTCAGGTTATCTGAATTGCTGACTCTTGCAGCTGCTCCTGGTACGTGAAGCAGCTCTTAAATTGGTTCCAGTCACTGTTGGTCCCTTAAAGTCCAATTCCTTTCTCCTCCATTTTTGTAATTTTCCCATGTTTTTTCTTTGCATCTTTGCTAACATCTGCAAATTTTTTTTGTTGCATTCAATTTGAGTCTTGACTTCTACTGATTTATTGAAATCAGATTGTTTATATGTAGCAGTGTTTACAAATCTGGATTCATATTTGCAAATGAGGTGCTTTGTACAGTGTTAATTGGCTTTTCCAACAAATATTATGTTTATTCTAAACCCCTAATCTTTTCAAATTATGCCCTGTGACGTTCTTCCTGATGGTAATTTATAAATTTGTAAAGGTTTTGATTCCATTTCTATGAACGTAGCATACGTAGTTCTACAATACAGATTTTTCTTATCCAGTACCGAAGAAAATCGAGTCTTTATAATTATGGTAAGAGGAAATCATGAACTGAAGAACAGAGTTGCATATAGGAGTTATATCTAGCTGAAGTAAGTCAGCAATTTTTTTTTTTAATTTTATTTGTAGCACAAACAATAAAAGAATGGCCTCAGACTGAGAATAAAAGAAAGCATAAACCCAGGAAGCAGCCAGAGTTTTCTGTGTCAGTATTTTATACTGATAAAGGAAGAAATGTGGGTATGTGTTACCAGGTTATGGTGGGTGAAGCCTTTTTATTATCAGCATTTTTCATGATAAAACTGTTAGGCTGTTAAGTCCCTGATAATCAGTGTGCTTTAAATAGTGAGTGGAAGTGAGTTTCACTTATCAAATAGTGGTGCGGTTTTTTGGTTTGGTGTTTGGTTTTTTTTGAGGATGAGTTTGGGAGCAAAAACCCAGTTTGCTCTGTTTTGGCTCTTCTTTTTGTTTTGTTTTGTTTTCTTTGGAGAGGTGTTTTGTTGGGGGTTTTTTGGGTTTTGTTTTTTTTTTTTCTTTTTGTAGTCATTTGGCATCTTCTAGTCAAAGATGCTCTAAGGAAAAATGCTGTCATCATCATTTAGATGATTACAGAAGTTTTGGTTTGGAATTTTTTGAAGGTGACAGTTTTTAAAAATAAGTAATTTTTTTAAGTACTTTGATATATAGAAACTTTGAATTTTTTTCAACTGTGGAATTGTGTATGAAATGCTAGTCTGCAGGTTTCGAGAGGGGTTGTTCTTTTTTCTTTTTTTTTTTTTTTTAATCAACAGTCATATGTGATTTAAAAGGGCTATGATTTAAACCTAGGGCTCTCAATAGGACTTTGTTCATTTTCTTAACTAGGTACAGTATACCGAAAGTATCCAAGGATAATGTGCATAAGAAAGTCTGTTCCCTCTGTTACATTGCCAAAAAAAGAGGAAATCTGTTCAAGCAAGGAGGTATTTTGCTCCTTACTAATAAATTCCCATTTCAGAATTATCCATGCAAATTTATGTGAACACGCTAATTGTGATTCTGCACAATGTATTATTACTTAAACTGTTCTAATATTTACTAACAATCAATTGCTCCATTTGTTTGTCTTACAAGTGGCTGACCAAGTACAGTATTAAAAAGCTTAAACTGGAATTGCCCAGACTGATGTTTGGTCCAGGCTGTACTCACCAAAAGAAAACTGTGAAGTCTCTGCACAAGAAAGTATCAGCAAAATACTGTACAATCTTCCCTAGTGTAGAAATCAATGTAAGCTTTTGCAGTTGTCATATACCTACATCATTGAAAGGCTTTGTATTTGTGTAAGACAATGCATGTTGGTCAGTGTTTGTGGCTTGCTAGTGTGATGTTCCCTTTACTCTTCCCAGTTCTTCTAAGTCACCCTTCTGTTTGACAGCTAGAGGTATTGTATTCACCACAAAAAATATTTAGTATGTTTGAAGTGTAAACTGCATGGAATCTTTAGCATGTATAGCATCTCCTCTGCTCATACGGTGTGAAAAACAATTTTAAAATTTTAAGTAAAGCTTTTAAAAGTCACGTATGAATTGAAACTGGGAAAATGCTTGATTTTGATTGTTAGGGTTTGTGTAATGACTGCAGAGAAGCATAGAAAGTTAAATCCAGGATATTATTGCTCTATTATATCTATATAACTGTCAGAAATAATGCAACAGATGCACCTGTCCAGTCAAATTATGTAATTTTGTTACCCAGCACAACTGTCTGAGATGAGAAGTAGGCTTTCCTAATTTGGGTAAACCAGTTATTTAGTAGCAACAGAGTCGCCGAAATTTTCTTACACTATTTCATAGAGGAAGACAAAAAACTTAATCTCCTTGATTTGTAATGCAGATATTGCATACATAGCAGCTGAGCTCAGATCTCCTGAAGTAAGTTGCTCTTGTACAAACTGAATTTTTCCAGGGAGTTGTGAAACATCTGCAGTTTCAACCTAAAGAACTTGAAATCTACACTGAACAGCTGGAAAAATTGTTGCAGCGGTACATCGAAAGAATACAGTGGCTTCTGTCAGGTATTGGTGTGCCTCTGTTTTACTATAAAGAACAACTTAAACATACGTGCCTACTATTTTTTGTCTGCTATTTCTAATAGAATAAATCTGTACCTCAAATATGAATAAGGGTCATCTGTTTTGCATTTCGTTGAAATTTTAAAATGTATTTTTATGAATATGAGAATGCAAGAGAATTCAGCATCTGTGTAGCTGATAAACATCTAGCTTGCTGTGAAACAATGAGAGCTGTGATGTAAGTTTTTCCGTTTTGTATGCTGTGTTCATGAATACAAGGTTCCTGGTGCCAGAAGCTTTCTATCAACAGAGTATATACAATAACATATACAAGAAAAATTAGCTTTTCGGTTTCTTTTGCCAAGAATATGCCCTATTTAGAAATTCGGCATCACTGCTGGTGTAAAGTGTTTTGATCCCTCTGTTGCTCATTTTTTGGACAATAGTTTAATTTTTTGCTGGATTGTAAAGTAAGAGCTACAATTTAGCAACTTGTTTAATCCAAGTTGCTACAATTGGCCAGTAATTAATGCTTGATAGTGTTAGATTTGAAATGGCAGAAGACTTTTCTATTGTTAAGCTTTGAACTACCTAGTTGCCACACAGATTAGAATTTATTACGTAGAAATGTGCCCAGAATTACCCATAAAGAGTGAAAATTTTACAGTATGCTCAGTAAAATAATGTTCAACAAAATTAGCCTATGTAATGACACTTAATCAGTTGTAATGTTCTGGTCCAGGAAGCCGAAGATTGTTTGGTACCATTTTAGAAGCAAACATCTGTGTTGTGATTGATACATCTGGTTCCATGGACCCGTATTTGCCACATATCATGAAAGAACTTACCTCACTTATCTGGGAACAGCTGAGAAAAAATGAAGTCAGGTATGACGAACTGCTGATAAAGACTGAAATCTGCGCTACTTCTTATTATGTAATAAGATTACTTCATCATTACAAATAATACAGCACTGAAACCCAATACAAGTAATTATTGTGTGTTAGTGCATAATACACGACATGAACTGCTTTTTCTGTTCTTCTTTTTAACCAACTTTTAATTCTGAGCTCTGTAAGATTTGAGCCTCATTTGCCATAGGCTGATGCTGTTTATCCTTTTGGGCTCAGCATTCCCACAGATTTTCTGTTCATGCAGTGAGATATGCTTTTTGACTCTTCCAAAGCTGAAGACCTTAATCCAGTACTCTAGGCTCTTGGTTGTTTTTTTTTCGTTGTTTTTTTCCTATTGGGTTTGTGTTTGTGTTTTGGGGTTTTTTTTGGGGTTTTTTATTTATTTATTTCAAAACTGGCTTATCCGAAGTGACCAATAGTATTGGTTAGGGTTAAATGTTGTGGGCCATCTTTCTCCTCAGGTTTAACCTGCTGAGATTTGCAGAAGATACAGAGAGTTGGAAGGAGTGTCTTGTAGAGGCAACTGATGAAACCTGTCATGATGCTGTGCAGTGGGTGTCCAAATTCCATGCTCATGGTAATACATGCATCCTTATGGCTTTAAAGGTTAGTAAATTGTGTACCGCATTTTGGAGACTACATCGTGTCTTGTGGTGATAAAACACTTCCATCTGACTGATAATATTTTAGGAAAATTATTTTCATCAAAGCATACAACATTTTTATATGCAAAACACTGAACAGATCTGGAATCAAGCCATTGTTTCTGTCCCCAGTGCTTGTAGATACTAGAATTCATTGCTCATACTGAGTTTAAAAAAAAAAAGTGAAATATCAATAGTATCAATGAGCCAGTTGCTCAAAATGATGCTTATGTACAACTGTGGCTGTGATATGTTTGCTCTGAGACAAACAGGAGTTTTAAAAAAGCAGTGTTTGTTGGAATCAGATGGGCATTGAGTACAATTCGTGAACTTCAGTTACAGGTGAAGAAACTTTTCTCCTATAAAACTTCTCAGTTTAGAAATTAAGTAGTAATAATAATGTAAAACAGAGACTGAAAGAACTTGCAATTTCACAAGATTTAAAACCTGAATCAAAAAAGAAATGTTGCCTTAAATAAATTATTCTTCTTCCATACACCCTTGCAGAATCTCCTTATAAATTTTATGGAATTCATCATGAATCAAGTCCAGTAGAAATGTAAGGCATGTCTGTATTACAAAAATGTCCACTGAGTCAATTACCATAACAAGTTTTTATAATATGAAAAGGCCAAGTCCTCATTTTCAGACATTAGACATCTTTAACTCCCACAAAACGTGATGTAAAAATCTTCTGTCAGCAGTTCTCCAAAACCAGTTAATTTGCTTATTTCAGTGAGTCAGTTTTGGGTGATGCCCTGCTTATGTATATATATTGTCTTATGCTACAGATTATCTACTTGTTTATTTTTCAAATTTATATTCTTGATCTCTTTCATACTTAGTGAAAAGAATAATAACTTGATTAATGATGTGGTAAATATTAAACTATCTTAAATCATTGGAATAGTGTTTTCATTCTTAGGTATAACCTTTCATATACATGTGCTAATTATTTAAGCTTATTTTCTGCTTTTCAGAAGGCTCTCAGTTTCCAAGGTATAGAGGCACTGTATGTATTGACTGATGGAAAACCAGACACCAGTGGCAGACTGATTTTGAAAGAAATTGAGAGATTGAGAAAGAAACAAGATATTAAAATCCACACCATTTCTTTTAGCTGTACAGACAGGTATATGATACTTTTGAAGAACAACAAAAAATCTTTAAAATTACTAGTTTATTTATTGTCAGAAGGCTGTGTTATCAAAACGGGCCATGTGCTCAGTTCACTGAACACCAGGATTGAGCTAGACATTCATGCACGTGGGATCTGGGAAGGCTTTTCTGACACAGGTAATTGTCACATGGTCTACATTTCCCACAGCTAATGTCCTTGAGAGAGTTGCCTTCACACAGAGAAGTGATCTGCATCACTAGTCTGCAGCACTGAGGTCATTCCTGTAGTTCTATCACTAGCCTATCACACGTACATCCCTGTAGAGGCATAAAAAGTTAATACGCTGACCGGGACTGGAGTCAGGAGCACTAGGAAAGCGCTGATGCCAGCCATGGTGATGGGATGTGGGTTAGAGATACATCTCTGGATGTTCCCTTTCAGCGATCTTTGCATGGTCCACAATTGGGGACCGTGGGACAATATCAAAAAGTATGCGCTCCTCTAGATTCTCATTCATGGCTGTAGCTGTGGGACGCAGGGAGCAGATAGCCAAACAGGCCACCAGCTCTTCAAGCTTTCTAGAATAGGTGCATGTCTACTGTGCCACTTCAAAATGCAGTAGTCATCCCAAGTCTTCAAGACTTGAATTCGTGGAAAATGACAAGTACTAGAGACTTAGGCAAGAGAATAAAATACAGGGCATGCACAAAATGTTCTTTCCCTTTATGGAGTCTCCCAGCTCTTGTTTTTCTTCCCCTGTGTAAAATATTACTGCCCTTTACCTGACAGCCTGGCTTCTGGATTTCTTGGTTTAGTTTCTTTTTTTGGTTCTATGCTGCACTGAACCTCTTGTCCAAAACTAGCCTCTCTTTGAAGGTTATGACAGCTAAGCAGTGTATATTCTCATTACCAATTGACAATTAGAAATGATAGAGACATTTATAATCATGTCCTCCAAACTATTTGTTTTGATGTCATATTTTTTGAAAAAATCTCAAATTCTTTTTCTATTGCTGTTGCTTTCAGAGAAATAATTTTCATAAATAACTTACTACTTTGTTGTTAACAGAAGAGCTAATGAATTTCTGAAGAAGCTTGCTTCCCAAACAGGAGGGCGCTACCACCGCAGTTTTGGAGATGCAGATGAACAATTAGCAGCACACAGAATGCTGACAGAGGGGCTTGATGATGAAGATGTATGTTAAATGGATTGGTTTTGGTTTGGTTTTGTTTCATTTCAGCTTAGTTCTTCACCAGTAGTCAAAAATCTTAATACCTGGCTTTGCCACTCTGCAAGCTGCCTTGGTTACATGACCAAACCCATGAAAGAAGTATACAATGCAATATAGTTTTTGAAAGAGAAGCAAAAAAAAAAAAAAAAAAAAATCTTGTGTCTGCACACTGTGGGTTTTAAGCTAACTTTAGCTTTTACTGTACTTTCTTACCATCTTGTAACCATCTTCTTTACCATCTTGTATTTCATTCATGTAATTGTAAAATCCTTATACAGTGTTTAGCACATAGTGCTCCAGCAGGAGACCTTGGGGATTGCCACAGTAGAAAAATGTGTTAGTGAACCGCACCATATTCACTCCACAGTTGCTCTGTTCTACCCTTGTAAGACCAAGACCACCTTTGCAAATAGGTAGTCGTAGGGAGACTTAGAATTTAGGCTCAGTTGATTAAGTTGGTAGAAATTAAAAATAATAAATAGGTGCAAGTTCAAGTAGAATATTTTAATTCTGTTTTCAGGATCCAGTTTTCCCTTACTTTGAAGGAGATGATTTAAAGAAACTTACTCAAGAAGCAGCAAAAGCAAGAAGTTTCTTAAAGCAGTCAAAGTCTTTGAGGTGAGTATTTATCAAGAATCTTTCAATAATTGCTTTTTTATTTCATGAAAGGAAGACAAGAATATCTGACTTCCAGTGTCTGCTGTTTAAAAAAGAATTGCTGTTTCTTTCCTTGTACTGTCAATTTTAATGTTTTTTGGGGGGGCTTGGAAAATGACATGCAAGGAAGCTGTCTGCTTCAGAGGGATTTAGTTTTAAGGTCTTACACAATTAGCTACCATCACAGCAAAGGATCTGAGCAGATTCTAACAACGTGTTAAACTTCAGGGCTGTTGTTTTCTCTCAGTTATTGTCCCTCCATTTCTTATGACAAAGAGAAGTTACAGTAAGTTGTTCCTCTCCTTGCTGAGTTCTGTCATCTGCCAAACCAATGTATTCCGCTTCATATATATTATTAGAAGAGAAAATTGACTCTTGTTAATGTGACACAATGTTCTTTTTAGTACCTCTTCCTTTAGTATGACTTCTTACTCAGAAATGCAAATTGTATTTTCCAAAATCTGTACGGGCTGCTTCTATTCTGCCTCATCCTGACTTCTCTAACTGCATCATGATCCCTTCTCTATCTGCTAGAATGATGTTTTCTGCATGGAATAATGTGAGCTCTTTCTTTTGTTCTCAAACAGTCCCATTTCAACCCATTTACTTTCCATGTTACCATCAATCTCCCTTTCTTTTTGCCTCTAAAGACTTGTAAAGTTTCTACTAACCTTTTTCTGGGAAGGCTAGTAGCCTAAGCCTTCCTCTTCACTCTTACATTTCCTGATTTTATTGAAGGATCTGACAAAATCATCTCCTCTCAATCTCAGTCTTTTTCTGCTTTCCTAAGTAATTTGACTCTTAATCTTTTTCCTTTCCCTATTAAGTCTTGGGCCCACCAGAATTTGTCCTGTGTCTTCCCCTCTTTCCTTCTTTACTGTAATTTTCACCTTCCTTTTCTCTCCATAGAACAAGAATGTTCTGCCAAGTCTTCAGGTTTGTCTCCCTTGCTTTTCTCTTCCTTATCTTCTCTTCAGCATCCTCCCTCAACATGAAGTTTCTTTTGCCCTTTTGTATTGACAGTCATATAACAGATAACAGTACAATGTATCCCAGATACATTGGGACAGACGGAGGTATCCCAGCAGACTCCAAACGAGTTAAGTCAGTTCCGGAAAGCAGCTCAGCCCTGATCTGTATCTCAGCAGACTGAATTGGCTTAAGTGGCACACCATTCCCTGCTGCTTCTGCTGTCATCCAGAGCTAGCTTTGATACCTGCCTAGAACTGGAGTGAAGGACAGTTAGATTGTATTGATCCTTGTGTTTCTTCATCGTTACACGTCATAACTGCCAATCCAGAACCAGAAAGTACCATTTCAATAGTTATAGCAGGCAAAAGTACTTGCAAAGAGCTTTAAAATGCATTATACCTCCTCAATGAAAAGACTTTGTGTCACACAAGAACATGGCTAAACAAAGATACTTTGGTATAAAGTACATATAGTACAAAGTTACTATATGTCTCTGTGAAAAGCTGCTGTAATTCTTTGGGTTTTGTTTCTCTTCCAAACAGGTTATTACTTCAAAAATGGAATATAAACCAAAAGGACGATTCTGGCTTTTAAAAAAGTGCTCAGGTAAATAGTCACCACAAATAGATCAAAGTTTATATAGAGTTCATATATTTCAGTAGAAGCATAATATTCCATAAGCCTAATGTAAAATGTATTCATTTCCAGCAGTGACTTTTTCCGAAGTTGAAAACATTTGTAATGATTTTAGTTCTTAGCTGAGCTAGTCCACAGTATAATCTAATATACACAAAGAACAGTTCAGAGAGAACTATGTTTTGGGTGAAAGGAGCAAGGCAGATGTGTATTTGTAGTTATTAATGTTTTAGCTCTTTCTAAGAGCAAAGAGCTAAGCACATTAGAGGGTTAGGATCAGATGTAACAATCGCTACCTGGGCTGAATGATTTATCTGTTAAACGAACAGAACACGGCTGACTGAAAAAAGACACTACTAATAGTAAAGACAGCCTCAGCAAACACTGGGCTATTGTGACAAGGTTGTGGGAGAGGCAACTAAACAAACGAAACCCCTCACAGAGCCAGCCTGCTGCTTTTAAATTGGCAAAGTACAAATTACAGGAAAAGAGAAAATGCTGGGTAGAAGTACTTTCTCAGGTTTAAACAAGACAGAAGCATTTATCACAGCTGTTTGAGGTGAAAAAGTGGACATGCAGACAACTACAGAGGGTTGTCCTGGAGAATTTAGGCCTGCCGAGATATTCATCAAGGAATTGGGTAAGGCGGATGCATATCGAGACTGTTTTTTAAACCCTTGTTTCTATAGCTGTAGTTTGTAGTTTGGTTTACAAACATTAATTCAAAGAGAAGGGAAAGAAAAAAAAAAAAAAGCCAGTCAGACCTGCTGGTTAAGAATGCTTACTTCATTGAGAATGGAACCTGGAGCCTGGTCAAGTGTGTGCAGAATTCAGCATATAAGGGCTGATCACTAAAGAGAAATACTTGGAGGGGAAACAGGTACGTAACTGTCCTGTAGTAGCAAGAAAGTTGTTACAGGCATGTACAGGCAGAGGCTAGCGTTCTACAACCATCTCTGTCTTTCAGCCTTCCAAGATAAGCAGTCTTGCTTGTAAAGTGTGTAAGAAGACATTCCTGTTAATTTACTTCAGAAAGTATGTAGCATTGTAGCATGGTTAAACATGTAAGTAAGGAAAATTGAAAGTTAATCAAGTTAATTTATATTGGTTTTCCATTACCATTTTGTCAAGGGTGATGGTGAGCCTATGCAGTTTATATTTTTTCAATTGTGTTTAAAAAACTATTCATGTGCTTGACTTGTAGGATCAAATTATAGATGAAGAAAAGATGCTGAAGAGGTTTGGAGTGGTACAACTAGCCTGCTTCTTTTCAGAGTGTGCTTAAAGCTTCTAGCTTCAAGCGGAAAGAGGGAACATGTATTCTTTGTTGTCGCTGAACTTCTGGCAAGAGGAGTTACAAATGATAAGTGCTGCTGACTTATTCCATTTGCAGACTTTGCAGGACTCAAAGTAAATCAAGCCCTGAACTCTCTGAAGTTTAAATATAAGTAGAGGATATTTCTTAATATAGCTAATACAAATTTTAAAAGTGTAATGTATTTCTAGTGTAATTAGGAGTTATACAGGATCACAATTTTTGCTTCTTTTCTATTCTACTGCATCATACTAATAATTGCTTCAATCGGTTGGTGGTAGGTCCAAGATGTCTTTTTTTGGCAGTGGTCTGAGACTTCTTTGCTGGTGCTTATTATCCCTAGCAGATGGGACAGATGGCTGTGTTACTACAAAGAGAATTCTGTATGCCAGTTTTGCATAGGCGGCCAAGAAATAACCTTAGTGCAGAAAACAAAGCTTGGAATGAATGTGTTTGCCAAAAGAATTTGCTAATAATTATTTTGCCTCTTTGCTTTCTATGTTGGCAGTAGCGAAGGATATAGACTTGATGATTCAGAAATCGTCAGACATGTAAACAAGTAATATCTTATTGCTGATAAAGCCTGGTTATGTTCTGCGTGACCAGACACTGCCAGTCTTCTAAGGAATTCCATTAAGTTCTTATGTGTTTCCTGTCCTAGAGAGATTAAAAATATGTTTGCCAGTACCATATAAGAAAATCCAGTTTATTGCAGTTAGCTTAATGAGGCATATATTTTTCCAGTTGATTTATTAAAAACACTTCTTTTTTTTAATGAGGAACTCTGTAATGACAGCTCATGAGTATTTTGTAGGTGTTTACGGTTGTCTTTCAGAAGGTTAGGAATTAATCTCAGGTGATTAATGTATGTAATATTTAATGAAAATGGATTCAGACTTCAAAATTCAGACACTTGGCCTGAGTTTATTCAGGAGCCATTTTATCTCCTGAGTGCCAGCTGATGGGAATGACTGGATACACTGATATGGGAGATAGTATCTTTTCTGTCCTTCCGTCTGTTTTGTCTCCATAAAAAAATAAAAATTATTTCTATCATAAAAGTCTCTTTGGTGTTGTATGCTCTGCAGCAGCTGTCTCCTGCATTCTACCAGCCTGCTGTGAAATACTGCAGTTAAAATGGTGTTTTGTGCTATGCCTCACTTTCTGCGATTTTATTAGTATGTGTGTTGGTATGTGTAACTGCTGAGATGCTTTGATATGAAAATGTTAATTGTAAATGAATAGGATTAGTTACATTTTTATTTGGGATATATAAATATTAGATGATGATCACTCATAAGATGAGTGGATTTGTACTAATAGAAATGTTAGAACATTAAATCCAGGTGGAAAGGATGAGGTTTATGTATTGCCGGAAAGAGATTCTTATTTATTGCTTGGAGGATAAAAAAGTCACAATACTGTAGCATAGATTCTGATATTCTTATAAAAGTCCTTTAAAAGAACCTTAAAAGGAAATATATTTGTGCAGGTATATTAAATTATATTAGAGACTTTTTGTGAAATAAGATAGTAATGCGCAAGTCAGATTTTGCAAATGTGGGTAAGCATCAGAGTATTTCAGTGTGTTAGATTGCAATCTGTTACACCTCCCATTTACAGCCTTGGTTTTTCCCTGTATAGTATTTGGCATTCAGAGATTTTGCTCATTCAAAACTTCCGTTTACGCTGTGTCTCTATAGACTGATTGTCCATGGATCTATGTAACCCTAAATTCACAGCAACCTACACTAATACTCATCTCATCACTCAGTAGTTTGGTTTGGTTTAGACTGGTCACTTGTTTCCCTGGGCAGAGCATAGCAAGTTTCTCTGGTTCTCTTGAGCGTGCTCCCAGGCTTAAAGTAGGCGTTAGGAATTCAGGAGTCTTCTCTTTGCTGGTGGTGGTGGAGCTAAGGGTTTCTAAGTCTCCTGTTCAAGAAAAATGCAACTGAAAAGTAAGGAACAAATGTTGACGTTAGAATTTGTGTAACCACAGAAGCTATAGAATAGTCATGTGTTACAGTATTTAGCCATTGCATCCCATCCAACTTCACTACTTTTGTAAGTGTTTTCAGGCTGTGCAGCCTCTCTCGGTGCTCCCGAAGCCTTGTTGTCTTGCAGGCTGCTCTGCTCGGAGCAGCTCCTTCCTTTAGTTTCTGTCTCCTGCCTGTTACCTACCTGGAAACGCCCGTCCTACCTGCTCCCATCAATCCGAGGGCTACTTAGTCAGGAAGACGTTTTAAGGAGATGGTTCAGCTGTGGTGACCTGATCAATCAAGTGTTCTGTTAATGACGTTTCAATGTTGAACTGTCAGGTATATGTCATTTGCTTTCCTGGTTTATTGTTCCTGGAATGCAATTTACTGTATTCAAGACATAATAAAAGAGGAGTTTTATAATTGACAAAGATGCATATTTTTCTTCCAGCTTGTTTGTAAGCCATGTCATTGCTGTGACTCACTGAATATGTTGATTTGCATGCAATGAATTAAAGACAAGTGGCTAAACCAGTTGCTACCTCAAAGTACGTGTTCTGCCACCTATCAGAAGAGTGCTGGTTTTGCAGCAAGAGTGGGTAACTTCTATGCGGAACAGCTCATGTACTGCCATAATTCACAGTCGAATGGTATCTGACTGGCACCGTGCAAAACAGATCCTCCTCTTCCATCCACCCTAAGCCACCTCGCATGCCCTCATACCTCCTCCTCATACACAAAATTGTTTTGGGTATGAAAACAAACCATGTAGTAGTAGTGATAATCTGTACTTCTCTCTTCCAGTGCAATAACCATTAGAAAACCTTTGAATTAAAACGAAACCGATTAGGATTGGTCTTCAATAATGTTTTTAAAACCTACGTATATATAGCTCCTGTGGGGTTTTTTTGTTTTCTCTGTGAATCCTATATGTAAGAAGCCAAGTTGTCATCTTTGCTCCTTATATAGAAACATGCCTTTATTCAGTACAAGCTAATGCTTATTTTTATTTATGACGCATTTTTATTCTTTGCCTTCAGATATTGCATGAACTGTCTCCCTTTCTAACAAGACCTAAGAGCTGATAAAGGGCATGTTCACTGTTGCTATTACAAGTTGGTTTGTTTCTTCCTGGAATTACACCCTGATTTGGCAATGCAGTCTCACTGTTATCATTTCATTTGACCTGTAAATCAGTGTAGCAGGCAAAGCAACCATGAATACAAAGTAAATGAGAAAACATAACTTGAAAAGCATTTTATATGACACATTCCGAGGCTGTGCTTTGAAGTATTTGTGTGCTTTATTCCTTCCATGAGGAAATGGTGAAATACGTAGAATCGTAACGCACATAAACAAAGTCACAAGAAAAAGGAAGGAATAGAGTGAGTATATTTATGTATGTTAATGAAGAACTGTGGGATTTAAGAAGAATCTGGTTTCTTAAACTTTGCAGCTAGCCGTCTGAAGAGTATAGTAGCAAACCTTGAAGCTTCAGACTTTTTTTAGCAGGAAAAACACGCAGGAAAAACAGAAATGTATAGTTGCATTGCTATACAGAAAAAATGTCTTTACAAAAGATAAGCTATTGAAATGCATAGTGATGAATGCTTACTATCTTTGCCTAACAAAAATCAGCGGGACCTTACTACCCAAATGATCTTAACTTAGTCGTAGCATACAGTTATTCTTTTGCTGTATTAGGCATCAAAAATATGCCTTTTGTCTAATAACAGGAACGAGGATCTGCATCTTCTTTTCCCTTCTGGCATGGACTTACAGCGGGACATGGGTAAGTTGCTTTGGCTCTGTATCTTACTTTTCTAACTTGGCAAGGAATGTGAAGAACGTTATAGTATCATAAAATATTTAATATTGCATTTGAATGATGCATACTTTGGGTATTAAATTACATCTGTTGTTGCATTAATATTGTGTTGGGAAACTTTTTAAGGACAACTTCATTCCTTTGAAATGTTTGATATGTTTAGCATTTGATTACATGAAAAAGAAATATTCCTAAGTTTCCTTTCCCAAATTCAGATCCCATGATTTCTCTTTTTGAAGCAAAAAATTCTAAGCACAGAAAGGTATGATGTTTAGAGGAGAGTTCCATTGTTTTCCTCTTTTCCATAACAATGCGAGACCTGATGGAAATGCTTTTTAACACTTTCTGCCGTCTCTCACTCAAAACGTGAATACCTCACCATTGTCACTTCACTTCTCTCAGCTCTCTGTTGTTTTAGACTCAGTCCTTGTTATGAGGATGATTGGTTTTGTAGTTACAAAGAGCTAAGTACCCTTGGTCAAAAGGTACTTACACCCTACAACAGACCTGTCCAGACTTCTTTGGGGCTGCAGAGAGGATTGGTGATTTGGTGCGCTGTCTAAACGTGTCTCGCCACTCTGAGTTCATGTGATTGTGTCAGTACATATGACTGGGCATCTGGAGGTGAACAAGTGCACAAGGAGGTGTTCAAACACATGACGAGCTCGGACAACTCTACTCATTTGGGGCTTAGATATAGAATTTTTAATATGTCAAATGAAGAGCGGATATTTTTATTTCAGCAAAACCCTATCCTTGAGATAGCTTTAAGAGAGAGCTTTGTCTCTTAAGCTTTTCTGCTATTCTTCTGCCCTTGGGCACTGCAGAACACCCCATCCTGCCTATGACTCATGGCAAACATCCGGCTGTCATTTTAACTGAGACAGCTGTCTAGCTCTTCATGCTTTGGTCACGTCTCTGTTAAAGGCTCCTTTCTGCATAGTGTCTTCCACACAATTAAAAACCCTCATTTGGCTTCCTATTACCTCCCAGCTGGAACATTGCTCCTGTTCTGCGGCCTGAAAATGCAGACCTATGAAGTTAATGGGACCTGCTGAATGAAAGGGGCAAAGCCACATCTGTTTCCTGGGCCATGACCTAATACCTCTCTGTGGTCCAGTACCCAGCTCCGGCGCCCACAGAGCTAGATGAGGACAAGAGTATCCCTTTGTATACTGGAGACATATAGTGTCTTGTCTGTCTTATGCCCTGAGTTCTACTCACTCAATTCAGATTTATCAGTGGATCTATCAGTATGTGATGTGACATCAGCTTGTGTAAGCTTACTAGATTCCTCTATGAAACAGTGCGATTACATTTCAACATTGCTTTACAGTCTGGATGTGAGTAACATTTTGATAAGCCAACATAACATTTCAGAAATGTGGACCTTCTCCATGTAAATAAAGAGGCAAACTCTCCGACACCTTGCTGTTGTGTTTTTATGCAGTCATCTCCTAGAAGTACTGGAAGTTTTGTTTATTTCTGTGTGCCTACATGAACTGTGAGTGGTTACAGGAGAAAAAGTAGAAAAGGGTGGTGTAGAGTTGTGATTCAAGAAAAAAGCAAGCTTAACTCTTAATGCAGGAGCTTTGCTTACGGTAACTTTAGCTTCTTTTTCTTTCAAAAAGACTCAGCGGGATGCAGTGAATAAAACATGGCCACCCCTCTTCTTCATTAAAGATACGAGAATAAGCGTAACAAGAGAGGTACAAAATACCTGTTCTGAACACCCTTCTGAGGTGTCCCCTTCTGGCTAAGTTGGAACCCAAAGCCACGTTTAAATACTCTTTGTTGGTTTTCACTGGGCAACGTGGGGTTGATATGCTATGAATAAGCTGACCAGCTGCTTTGACTTGTGGAGGAGTTCTGTAGTAGACCAGGGATAGAATAGCCAGTTTCTTTCTTGAATTAAATGGTAAAAGCTATCAGTGCTGTGGGCAGCCCAAAACAGAGAATGTGGTATTCTTGGGGGTTTCACTCTGAGCTGGGTTTGCCACTCATCTGGAAATCTGAGAAGTGCCGATTAGCTTGACAGGTTCAAAGATTCTAGTTCTAATGCAGACCACAGGGACTTACATACGTATATGTTATGCTAAAATATATTTGCCTAGGTGTTAGTTTGAGTTCTTGTCAGCACATGAACATTAAATTACATTCAAATTGCAAAGCCGCCTATGAACTTGAGATATTTCTAACATGCCAACATTTAAAATTGTAGTCATTTATATTTAGATTTGGGAGTGTTTCTTCAGCATCTTAACTACTGCTCTGAGACCTAATTTTAGACACACCCATTTAAAAATGTTGGCTTTGATTTCTCGTTGTTTAGTTTGCAAAAGGATATGTGTTTTTAAAGTGCTTTAAAGTCTTAGGATCGGAGAACTTCTATAATTATTAATCATTTAATTAATTATTCATTTTGAACGCATTATTTAATAGTAGATCGCCTTCTCCTGTTCTGTTGTGTACCAGTTAGTTTGATGGTTGTACTTCATCCATCTTGGAAGCTGGAGAACAACTCGGCTGAGCCTCTTCGCAAATACATGAATTGATTGGGGGTGAAGATAGAAAAGTCAGGATGAAACTGCTAAGTACCACTGCCAAACAAGATTTTTGTTCCTTCTCTTTATAGAAATTTAGATTGAAAACTGTAGGTAGAAGGAGAAAGTGTTCCCATTCACTCTGCTGCTGGATGAGATGGATCCTACCAAAGTTTCACGCAACTGAGAGGGGTTCACTTTCAAACATTAGTGTTCAGAATTTCTTTCCTGTTTTTCTTTAGTAAAGACCCCTTTTCTCTGTACTTCTCAAAAACAGTGTGAGATGCCTTAGTAATCTGGCACCATTTATCTACAGAATGATGGTACCAATAGTATATTTGTGTTGTCTAGTGTCTTATCAATACTTTTAGCAGGTAACAGTAAGAGATACCATCCTATTTAGAAGGGTCTGTTGTGGAGAAAAGATTTCATTTTTTTCCTGAAAAGGAACGTAAATTATGTACAAATTAAGCCCTGCCCTTTTTTGGCTCCTAGCCCAGCCACCAGCTACAAAGGGGCAGGAACAGCAAAAGGGCCTGGGCACACGTGAACATCTGTTTGTCTGAGAGTACCGGATGCCCTTGTGTTACTAATTGGCCAGCAAAGAGAAGTCTCGCCATATTACTTGGACAGGAAGGACTGGGAGAACGCTGACATCCAGGATTCTACAAAGGGTACTTACTACTTCTTTAGCTATTTTAAAAAAAACTTAAATGTTTGACTCTAACTTTCTATGGGAAGTAATTTCTGCATTTCTAATATTTTGAATGACAGCAGGGGAGCTAAGAGCAACTCACACCGCATGCGCTGCATAAGATGTGACTATGCTCATCATGCAGAATACATAAATAAATCAGAATAGTTCCTACAAATTTAGAGAAACAAGGAAGTTACTGATACTGGAAATAAGTCTTTTCTTACAGGAAATTGTTTACATTCAAAATTTTATAATAGTTTTCTAATTCCATGAACGAGATTAATATATTAATGCTAATAGTGCTTTTTAAGAAAGAGATTTCTAATGAAATCTTCAAACTTTTTGATACAACCTCCAGCTTACTTAGAATATAAGGAGATATTAATGACAAGTATTCAAATATATGTCATTTTTCAAATATGTCTTTTTATGTCATACGTGACAAGCTTGACCTTAGTTCTCTTTACAGTGTATAAAAAGGTGCTTTTTCACAAAAGTCAAGGCAAAAGAATTTTACATGGCTTAAAACTACTGTGCAGGAGAATCTAGAGATGGGAATTTAAATCTGCTTGATTGAACAGGAGAGGCATGCTTGTTTTAGTTTTATTATATTAGTTCTAATTTAAATTTTATTTTGGAAATATGAATTATTTTTCATTTTTGAAATGTCAGGATATTTTTCAACATAAGGAGCTCGTATTTTCCACTGTGTTATGCCACTCAGTTAATTGAATTTAGTGAGCTGGTACTGGTGTTAAAACAGTGTAACGGCATGGAGAATCTGGTACTTACTTCCCTGTGTCTAAAATCTAAAAAACAGCACATAAAATAATAAAAATATCACAAAAAAAATTATAAAAAATTAACTAGGCAATAGCAAAAGTAGTCCGTAACTTTGTGTGCTGTGGGTTGCATTTTCTGCTGCTTTTCTAGTATTTCTTTCACCCTGGAAGCGATGCAGCTGCCAGTCACCAGTCATGCCCAGTTTCTGCATAATCTCTGCTCAACCCTGCTGTAGATGACTGAGAGCAAATGACGCTTAGCTGCCTGTGCCCAGCCGGTGGAAGATGATGCACTCCCGTGCGTGGGGATGTTGCTGTGAGCACCCACTCCAACTATGAGAAAACATTAATAATCTGTAGGAACTGGGTCTATTTTCCTGTATTAGACTGGCAGGCACCCGGTTTGGCTCCCACTTTACAGTGACTCGATTCAGATGTGTTTATTCTGGATTTCTGTTTGGGGCCATAAGAGCCTAGATCCTAACATGCAAACGCCATGCAAGGAGTGAGGACAATAGGGGCTGTCTATGTGGGAAAATTAACTGGACTAATTTCTTGGAGTATATTGTGATCTGGAATACCGGTCATTTTAATTGCAGAATATGAGAGAATTTCTAAAGAAAAGTGATTATTGTAGAATAAACTCATTTTTAATACAGAGCAAGGAGTACAGATGAGTATCTCCTGTAGAACTGCTTATCACAGAATGATATTCTAATTGGTTTTCCCAAGCAGATGAACCCACAGGGCAGGTGGCTTATCCTTTCTGTTCCTTGCCAGGTTAGCTGTATATGACTGCCCTTATGAGGACAATATGGACAAAAGTTAGTAAGTACTGGGCATAAATCTAAATGTATTTAGTGTGTAAACAGAAAAATTTCAAATGGTAGCAAATTTTTATCATTACTGAAGAACGGTGACCCAAATGTGAAATAAAGTTTTTAAAAGCAGAATCAATCCTTTCTTATATTCCTTATCTTTTTTTTTTTTTTCCTGACTAGTAGGCTAACATCTATTTGGCATTAATATATCAGAAGTTAGTGAGTTTTCAGGGATAAAATGTTTGATATACCAAGCATTCAAAAATGTAATCATACCTGTTAAGGTTAGGTAATCATAACGTCTCTAAAATCCTGTAATTTCTCATCATTTCTATATAATATGAAACTCGTCGGTATGAGGAAAAGACAAAATCTTGGAATATAGAAGTATTCAGACTTATTCCTCATTGCGGGTAGAAACCCCATCACCAAAATGATGAATTTATACATTTTTAAACATGTTAAGATAATAAAAATATATACATAAAAATAGTATAGTCACAAAAGGAGCATTGTAACGTGAAATTTACTGAAATTACCTGGATCTCAGAGTATTATGCAGGAATTTTCAAGAGATCTTCTATCTTGCAGCCGTGATGCAAGAAGGATCTACAGAAGAGCTCCACAGCAGCCAACCGTGTGAGAGCAAACCAAATGCATGCGTTGGACCACTGGTTAACGGAAGCAGAAAGACAATGGTGACAGGAGGTGGAGGCTATCTGGGATACAATCTGGGATGTGCTCTTGTCAGGTCAGGAATTGCTGTTGTTCTGTTTGATGTGCGGAAGCCTCAATGGGAAATTCCAAATGGAGCAGACTTTTTCAAGGTAGGTTGAAATTACATGTTTAACAGCAGTGAAAGAAAGTTATGCACATTACCAAGACTTCTTAAGGAGTTTTGATAAGTGTTTACTGAAAAGCCTTTAAGGACAGTAAGAAGTCATTGTAAAAGGTCCTGAAACGCATGAGTAACTGATTAAGAGGTAGCAAACAGGAGTCCAAGTGGTCAGTTCTCTCAGTGTTACCCGTGAAGTTATGAAGAGTCCTGTGTTGGGAGGTGCCATTCAACACATTCATAGCTCACCTAGGTGAAGGAGTGAACAACGAAGTGACAAAGTTTACTGCTCAGGGAAATTACTTTGAGTAAAAAGGCGAGAGAAAGGGCAATAAAAGTGATCACAAATGTAGAATGACTGCCGTGCCATGAATGATTGAGGAAACGCAGGCTTTCCAGTCTGGAAAAGAAATTACTTGGGAGCAGGAGAGCTCTACGAAGTGTGAGCGGTATGGAGACAGTTAAGGACTGACTGTCCTTTCCAGTACAGGTAGGAAGGGCCATCAGGTGAAATGAGTCATCAGCTCAATACAAATAAAAAGTTATTTTTTCATGCAGTGGGTAAAAGGCACATATGAAGTCTTGACAAAAACTTACTTCCGCTGGAGATTACTAAGTAAGCTAGCTAAATTAGGCTCAAGAAATCTCTGAAAGAATATACTTGGAAACTGTAGAAGTATTCTGGAGGGAAGTGTCACATATGCTTTCCCTGTTCCTGTTCTTCCCAGGGCACCCATTTATGAGCACTGATTCCTTTCGATTCTTAACAATTCGAGAAAATTATTATGTCTGCAAAAGAGGTGGAATAAGAGAGACCTCAAATATTTAATGGCTCAGCCATCTGTGGAGGACAACATCCCCCCTGATGTGGGGACCACCAACTCCTCACAGCTGCTTCATCCACTCAGCTTTGGGTTCTGGCTACGCAGTGGGCACTAGCAGTTTGTATGTGCTCCTGTCCTCTTGCACAAGGTCCAGCTAGACATTGGGTACCATTCAGCTGATCTCATCCGAGAGCTCTTCGACACCACCAGTAACACTAGAAAGTTGATGGCAAAGCTGAACGTGATCACAGGATCCTTGTCCCAGGGGCTATTGAGGTGATGACAGATTTTCTCCTTCTAACTGCATCGCCGTGTGGGACAGACAGTAAGGGAGGCAAAGGGCGATGCGTGATACTGTTCTGCGTGGCTGCGAGCGGGCAGAATACCGAGCTAAGCAGACCTTTAGTCTGACTCAGGATGGTTGGTCTTTTGTTCGATTTCACAAACAGCTTTTACAGAATATGGGAGAGAGATAAAGTATTATTGAGAAACCAGTCAAAAACCATAGGCTTGATTTGATAATGGTGTAAATCCACATAATTTGATTTAAGTTGGTTGACTGGTGACAATTTGTGTCTTTTAAAGAAGACTCGAGATCTGACAAACTATCTTCTGAGAATAATTTTTTTTTATAATCCAATTTTAAAAGAATAAACATTACAAAGTATAGGTGAATTTCCTAGAAAATGGAACTAGGGAGTCCTAGTAAATAAAGTAATAAGTCACTTCAGAGATCTGAGCCTTGATCGGTGGTTTGGAGATTGCTAATGTTGTTTATACTGGATAGCTATTTTAGCATTTGATTGAAGGTAAGAAGAGTAAGTCAGACATATTTGTGAAATACTTTGGCAACCTCAGAAGAAAAAAATTGAGAGTTAAAGACTGATTAGATGACGTCTTAATATTGCATCCAGCCATTTCTTTTGTGATCATTCTATCAATTTCATTACAGGAAACGGAATAATCTCAAATATTTTGAAATATCATAATTATGAAAAGAAAGGTGGTTTATTTTTCTTGACATCTGTATGAAAGTGGAGTATTTTCATATAGTATTGCCCGGTATACAAAAACGCAACACAATATTCGAAGCACAGCGTAGCATTTGATACTAGATGTAGTGTCTGTGTATTTAATATAGTACAGTATGCAGTACTATATAGCACTTCATATAATGTGATTGTAATACACAAATGTATACTAATACAGTACTAAATGCATATCGTGTGTACTCTTTTGTTTTAATCTTGTACAAAACGGTAATTAAATTTATCATTCAATAAACCTTAGGTGGGCAAAGAGACATTTGTCCAGATTGCACAAGTTGGATCTCAGGGTGCTAACAGAAAAGGGGTTCTCTTATTTGGCTATTCCATGGCAAACAGCTGAGCCCTTCCTGCTGTGATTCTCCAGCCCTCGAGCATGTGCTGCTCCCATTCAAGTCAAACAAGTTTTGCCAGTCTGCAGGCTGAAGGACTAAGTGTGAAAATATGTATTATAATTGAAGCTAACAAGAGTCATATTTGTTTTGCAACAAAATACTAACAAAAATCTTAGTCATGGATTTTTCTCCATGTTTATGTTTTATTTAATGCTAGTTAAGTATTGTGAAAAATAGATCAGAATCACTTTAGATTTTCATTAAAAGCCATAGTTAATACTAATTCTGTAGAGAATTTAATGAGCTCTATTAGTCAAAAATCCATTCTTTTCTCATTTTACAGGGTGACGTGAGGGATTATGATGCAGTGTTCAAAGCATGTGAAGGAGTTGACTGTGTTTTTCATGTGGCTGCGTGTGGAATGTCAGGATTAGAACAAGCAAGTACAATTTTCCTAACACTTTCTTTCTTTATTCTTGTGAAAGCGAAAATTTGTCTGCATGTAGCAAAGAATGTGATTATATGGTATTTATGTCAGGCAGAAGTTAGTTATAAAGGTCAGGTCATCCATGCAGGCAACAAGGCAGGTATTCCTAAAATAATAAATGTCAAAGCATGAAACTAATGTACTACACAAAATACTCTAGAAAAATGAGATCATAGATTTAAGAGCTTGGATAAGAAGGCATATCCTTCTTCTCCAATCTGAAGAAGTGTGACAATATTGCTCTAGAATTAACGTTGATGCATTTTCTTCTTGTGAACGCACAGTCATGAGGATACAGACTAGCAACTCGATATATAGTTATGCTAAATAACAGTGATATTCACGGAGGGTGTTATAAAAAAAGTCATGAAACAACTAATTTATTTCTAAGAACAGGACAGATTGCCACTGGAACAAGAATTTGTGAAACCTTTCAGGGAGCATAACCCCTGCTTGTAAAGCCTGTTTCTGTATCGTGGATTATCTGGGGTGCGACAGAAAAATTAAGCTTTATAATTTCCTTCCAGATGCATTTTATCTTTCATTTTTCAACTTTATTTATTTATACACTGAACAAGACAATAAAAATGAGAACCGCTAGGAATCACTGTATGTCAGAAGGACAGAGAACTAACACCTACATCACAAAAAGGCCACAGCTGTTCTAGATCTGGCGATTGTAAGAATTGTATCGTGAATGTGACATTCGATTAATTAGATATTGCGCAAACTCTTATTTCTAGCTTCAAAAGAAAGACCAGATTGAATCCATCAATGTCGGAGGCACAAAAATAATAATTGATGGTATGTACCTTGATGTTCCTTCTTTGCATCTGATCCAAACCATGAATTAAAAAAACTTCTAATTGGATGTTTTCTGTGTTGATTTGGCAGTAAAATGAGGCTCTTCTCTCCCTCCTTTCAGAGTAGGATGTAAAGCTAGGTGTGCAGGTCCCATTAAAACCGGTAGGAGATTTGCCACTGGTTTGAGAATTGGGCGTAGGTTTTCGACCTGGATTTTGTTCCTTGGCAGACCAACTTAAACCCTCCTCCATGTACTGGTTATTTTTTCTCTTTATTCTGTGTAATGGAGAAGTGTTATCCTCTTTCCTTGTAGAAATAACATGAGAGATATTGTACTGTTCGTTGTGTTGTAAACATTTGGTAACAGGAGCCATAAATGTGGTAAGTATATTTAGCTATTATTTTATCACCTTAATATAGAAAATCCTCTATCCTTTCAGATAGATCATCTATCTAAATGGGATCTCTTTTTATTATATACTGATTTTTGACTACTGTCTCTGGAAAATGTTAGTAGATTTCTCTCTGTGTATTCAATTCTAGAAAGAACATTTCAAAGTCTATTGGAAATACCAAAGCTAATTTCTCTTTGCTTTTCGCCAAAAAAAACAAGCAGCAAAAAAAAAATCAAAAAGCAAAATGTCAAAAGCAGTTTTAATTTAGGCCCATTTTCAGGCTGCCTGTGGATTACTGTAGATTATTACTGCAAAAAGCATGAATAATTATAGAGTGACATGGTAGGCAAGTAAAACTCTAAATGAGTTGGAGGGAAGAGGTTGCCACATATTCCCTTCTTCTTAGCCCAATCTCTGAACCCACATAAATACATCATGTCAAATTTCAGCAGGCTCCCAACAAAGCAAGAGTCTTGGGAGGGGCGTGAACCTGTTAATCTACATTTTATTAATAGATATTTTTATTGGGTTTTTTTTCCAAATACTTACAACATGGTAATTACATTCATTATTTTCAAAATGAGCCAATGAGCCAACTGGACTGACTGCACTGTAGATTCTAAAAATTCCTGACTTTGAATATTCACTTAAATTTTAGCAGCATTGTTAAATCAAAAGGGAAGTTAAGTTATTCAAGTTTGCCATGATAAATATGCAGCAGAATTTAGACATAACGTCTTAACACCTGACTGAAACCCGTAATTAAGACTTTGTTTTGTAAATAATACTAATTTCGTTTGTATTTAAGGTACTACTGATTATACACTAACGGCATGCATTTCTTGCTAACACATCATTTGTCACTTATGAACCGACTGAGACAAATACAGTTTTGTCACACCAGAGAGAGCTAGAACATTTTCTTAGGTGACTTGACTTACCTGCACAGGCATCCGTGAAACTGGGGTGCCAGAAGCAGTACTGCTTGTGCGCACTGCCGAAATAAGGGCCAAAATAACGCTCCATGGACAGGCTGCTCTCCACAGCACTACCCCCGCAGAAAGAAGCAGGGAGTTTTCAGTGCTATTTGATCCAAACAATTGTTCTTACTCATCTTCTTTTTATTCAATTTGTAAAATGAACATGTATTAAGAAATGCTTCTGAAGTAAAGGAGGAATTTTTTCCCCCCCGCCAAGATAATTCCTCTACCCAGCTGAAGACTGCGGTCCAGTGGTGATTTGGTAGTGGCAGGTACCTAATCATAAAATGTTTGGTGACCACGATGTGTAATATTTACATAGCAGGCATCTGGGATGAAAAATTCCAGCTGAATGAAAGATAATATTGTATTAAATAAGTTAAAGGTAAAATAGTACCTTTTTATATAGGCGTAATGTTTGTTTTCAAAAAGAGAAGCTGCCGGTTCGTGTGTAGTTTCTCACTCTTTATTTTTGTTTTAAAATAATTTATGTTGTATACCATTGTAGCCTGCAAACAAAGAAATATCCCTAGACTGATATATACCAGTACAGTGAATGTGGTGTTTGGAGGGAATCCTATTGAAGAAGGAGACGAAGAAACTGTGCCATATTTTCCACTGGAAAAGGTACTTTGTTCATGTGATACCATGGCATTTACTGTGCTCTAAAGGATAGATTATTGAAGGCTGTTCTGTTCTACTATAGATCACATCAAATTCCATGAAATTATTTTTCATTAATAAAAATTGACCCACGATCAGTGAAGAAATATTCAAATTATAGTGGCTTTAATCTGCTATAACTAGACAGATGTGAGATGATAACATATTTAAAGATTACTAACAAAAGTGGAATGTGACCTTCAACAAGAATATGTTAAGAGGAAGGGCTTTCAGGGGACCATCCACGATGTAAATACTGAATATTATGGCCCCTGTGAGCCTTTGCATTGAAGAGTATTGTTAAATACCAAATTCTACATCTTTATCACATGTCTTTTTGCGTCTTTGAAGTTCCTAAGCCTTGCTTTCTTGCTGCAGGCCAGGTGGTAGTTACAGTCACCTCAGGGCTGCTCTGAAATAGCATTTCCTTCTTTACCGTGACCATTTAGCAAATATTTTCTAGCCAAAATCTGAAGCTCGGTGCATTCTGGCCACTCTTCCCCTTTGTTCTTTCTGGCGCCCAGCACGCTGCCCGCAGTTAAAAGCCGTCATTTTAGAATGCGCATCCCGAGTCCAGCATTCCTAACTGGGTCTGACTGCGACTCTGTTGGTGCCTGCTGGGACACCGAGTTGGATGTGTCAGCTTGTGCACAGCCTGCGCGGCGCCCCAGACTTCTGAGAAAGCATTTCTGGAATTTGCCATTAGTGGCATGCGTCTGAGCCCCTAATCGTATGTTTTCTCTAATGGGGATCATGTAATAGCGAGCAGCAGAGGTAGGTGGGGCATGGGGGGAGGTGGAGCAGGTGGATTAAGCCACCTGAGAGTCGAAAAAACTTCCACGGTGGGTTTTTTATGTATATATTTCAATATAAAGTATGGCAACATAAAATTCGACAGATACATAAATAGCCTCATGTGGGTAACTGATCGCTAAATGAGCATGTACTAACTGCGTCCAGAATCCTGTTGTTTAAATACAGGTGGGTGCAATTTTTAAAGTTAATAGTAAAAGATACAGTTGGGAGATAATTATTTATAACTTCCCACATATCTCCAATAAGAAATGGAAACATTTTTAGGAAAGTCGGAATTTTTAATTTCATATTTAACTTACTGTTTTAAAAAATTTTTTCCAATTCAAAATGGATGTTTTTTCAAAATAAAATTATTATTTTATGACCCACCAGAACATTTGGCTTGATATTAATTATTTCAGTACATCCAGCACAGAAAGTGAGTTAAGTAAATACTAGTGGACTTAAATTCGCTCTGAAGCTAAACTTGTGCAACTAAAATGTAAGTCTGATAAGTTTCTTTGTCATAAACAAAGTATATTTTTGCTATGTCTTGATGTTATTTCTAGTTTGGTTTTACTCATTTGATGTCTACAAGCTGGCTAGATTAACCAGTTATCAGATATAAACAGGAAGTTTGCCTTTACAGATGCAATAATGTGATTAAAATGTTGATCATATTCTGCCTTTCTTTATAGCAATTTAATCATTATTCTAGAACAAAGGCAATTGCAGACCAAATGGTTCTTGCTGCTAATGGAACTTTACTCAAAGGTACATAAAAAACATTTGGGTTTTTCCTATCATTAGTAGTGCTAATGGTTATTCCATTCTCTGATTACTCCTTTATCAATAAATAGTATACTTTAAATTAATGTAAATAAGGATTTATTTTGTTTGTTTCCACTCCTCCCTTTGTGGATTATTAATTTTTTTATGTGTACAGCCAGACAGATATGAGATTATATGCAAACAATAGATGGGAGAATTCAGAACATTTAACTTTACTTCTTCAAATCATCTTAAAAGTTTACCAATTCTACAATAGATACAGTATTTGTGCTTTTATTCCCCATTCACCTCAAGATTCTCTGATAATACCAATCTCTAAGCACTGCCCAATAGGTCATTCTCGTAATCCTGAAAGTCTTGCAGGTGTCTGGCTAGAATAATTGCAGTTTCTTAAACAGATTGGCAATATCACAGTCGTGTTGACTTACAAAGTCACACATGCATGAATAGCTGTGGCTAAAAAGCTGTCTGTACACAGCAAGGCAGATATTTATCTTTGCTTTTACGTACATATTTTGCTATTTCTAGTGATTTCTCTGAACTGAAAAGCTGGCAAACAAATCAGGCGGGGATTTAATTTTAGCATCCTTGGTTAATTACTGAGCAAATGCCTACCACCTGTTACACTTGCTAACATAGAAGGTGTAGTTGTGCCTATTCTCAGGAGTCAGAGGAATCTGCTTACTGATTCACACATAGAGCTTAAAGTATTAATTTTGATTTAAAATTGGCTAACTCATTTGAAAGCCTCTGTTTAAGAGACCTCTTCTATTCCTTTGTGATGCCATTGAGCTGCAAGCAAGCAAGGTGTCTAAATACAGCAAATTGAATGATCTTCTTCTGGTATTGCATGTGTCTACCTCGATGGACAAATACGTACTTTATAAAGTTATATCTATAATAAATAGCAAAAGTCAATCCAGTAGGTGGCATACCTGTAGGAAAATTTTATTTATCCTGGCCCTATTCAAGCTCTTCTATGGTCAGAGGGATTCAGTTTTTCAGGCTGCTAAGACAGGGTGTTCCACTGCTATTGAATCAAATTTTATGCAGAAACGAAAACAAGTTAGTAGGAAGCTGAATCGCGTAGAATGGTCAGACTGATCCTTTACTTTCACAGCGTGAAACTCGGGTAATATATGCCAGCCATATCAAAGCTATCTGAAAATCACACTTTGTTCTCTCTCCAAGGAGGTGACAAGCTCCATACTTGTGTGCTTCGTCCGCCAGGCATCTATGGACCAGAAGAGCAGCGCCACCTGCCACGAGTAGCCGTATGTGTTATGTAGTCAGCTCTGGAGGACACTACAAGTAGTTGTAAGGGCATAACACAAGTAGAAGTATCATGATTACAGTTCTTAACAATTCCTCCGGGAAGACTGTTGGGAAAGCTTGGTGACAGGTCATATGATGCAAGATAACAGCGTGATATGAGCATTGCAGAAACGGCAAGGATCAAGCCGTGCTTTTAAGTGAAAAGAAAAAGCTGCAAGGCTGAAATGCCGTGGTAGAACTATGTTCGCATCCCTGATTGTTTAATGGAAATACTGCCTTTCAAATACGCACTTTAATTTCAGCCAAGCACTATAACGTCATCATGTTTTAACACTGCGTATCGGTGCAACAGTCCTTGATTTATAAAACCACCAACTAGTTGGCTTTTGTCTTGTGACACGTTTCTTGTGCTGTAATTGTACGCAAATAGAGCAAATTGTAAGTATTCAGGCTGAGTCAAAACGAATACATGATACTGGGTAATAAAGGAATAATGTAGTTGTTTCATCTTTTCTATTTCTACAGGTAAATATCCAGCGGAGACTATTTAACTTCAAATTTGGGAATCACAAAGTTCAGATGAACTGGGTTCACATAGGAAATCTGGTACAAGCTCACTTACTAGCTGCTGAGGCTCTCACCTCTGAGAAGGGTTATGTAGCTGTAAGTAAACACTATAAACATTGTGTCCCAGTAGCTTTAGCTTTCAAATAGGTTTAATTTTTGATGTTTTGAGATCAGAATTTCTCCAAAAGGCCATGTGCTAAATTCTCAGAAATGGTATGTAGCTCCACAAGCACATGGACAGTGCAAATGCAAATACATTCTGCTAATACTTCAATGATGATTTTTTCTGTTTTGAAAATACATAATTTCCTGTTTGATTTGAGGAAACAGTAATTTTAACCAGGTTAATGTATTCACCGTTATACATATCTATGTATTCTGTTACTCTTTTGAAAATAGGTTCTGATTCTAGATCATAGAATCACAGAATGGGCTGGGTTGGAAGGGACCTTAAAGACCATCTCGTTCCACCCCCTGCCCTGGGCAGGGACACCTCCCACCAGCCCAGGTTGCTCCAAGCCCCGTCCAACCTGGCCTTGAACCCCTCCAGGGACAGGGCAGCCACAGCTTCTCTGGGCAACCTGGGCCAGGGGCTCACCACCCCCACAGCAAAGAATTTCTTCTTAATATCTCACCTAAATCTCCCCTCTTGCAGTGTAAACCCGTTCCCCCTTGTCCCATGGCTCCCCTCCCTGCTCCAGAGTCCCTCCCCAGCTTTCCTGGAGCCCCTTCAGGAACTGGAAGGGGCTGGAAGATCTCCCCAGAGCCTTCTCTTCTCCAGGCTAAACCCCCCCAGCTCTCTTCAGCCTGTCCTCACAGCAGAGGGGCTCCAGCCCTCCCAGCAGCTCCGGGGCCTCCTCCGGCCCCACTCCAACACCTCCGTGTCCTTCTGCTGTTGGTGCCCCAGCGCTGGAGGCAGCACTGCAGGGGGGTCTCACAGAGCGGAGCAGAGGGGCAGAATCCCCCCCCTCGCCCTGCTGCCCACGCTGCTGGGGATGCAGCCCGGGCTGTGGGGGGTTCCTGGGCTGCCAGCGCATGTTGCCGGTGAATGTTGAGCTTCTCATGCACCAGCACCCCCAAGTCCTTCTCCTCAGGGCTGCTCTCCTTCTGTTCTCCGCCCAGCCTGGATTTGTGCTTGGGATTGCCGTGACCCAGGTGCAGGACCTTGCACTTGCCTTACTGAACTTCATGAGGTTCGCACGGGCCCACCTCTCCAGCCTCTCCAAGTCCCTCTGGATGGCATCCTGTCTCTCCAGCATGTTGGCTGCTCCACACAGCTGGGTGTCGTCGGCAAACTTGCTGAGGGTGCCCTTGATCCCACTGTCCATGTCGCCGGCAAAGGTGTTAAATAGTGCCGGTCCCAGTACTGACCTCTGAGGAAGGCCACTCATCACTGGTCACCACTTAGACATCGAGCTGTTGACCACAACTCATTGAGTGTGGCCATCCAGCCAATTCCTTATCCACCGAGTGGTCCACCGAGATGCGAAACATAAAATTTAATGCAACCACGCCATCCTACATATAGTGTTTTTCTAATTGTTTTTCTCTGCTTCTTTGTAACAGAGTGGTCAGGCGTATTACATACATGATGGTGAAAATGTGATATTTTCTGAATGGATTGTCCCTTTGGTATGGATTGCACACGCGTTTAGCTCTAATGCGCTGTATGGGCCCTGGTCATATCATTAACTAAAAGACCGTACTAACTAAATGAAATTCAGTGCACATTCATTACTGAATTATTTAACATTAAAGTCAGTCCTGTTGTCCCTGCGTTTCCCAAAGATCCACCGGCTTTAAGGGAGGTTTTGGATAGGCATAACTGCCTTATTGTTTTGAGAGAATCTAGATGAGAGGTACAGAACCTGCTACAGAGCAGTAGCATTTCTGTAAAGCAAGCTCACAGCGCACGAGAAGTTCTACTGTTAGCATCTGGCATAGCTTTTAAATTCTTAGTTCTGCCATCAACTGCAGCACAAAAGGGAAGGTCTTTTAGAACCATATCTTAAAGCTAAAAAGAGGCAACATTGTATTGTCATAAACATCAGGCTGGGATTTTAGAACATGCTAAATTTTTTGACCCTGCCATGCCAACACAGAAAAGACTTTCAGGAAAATGACTGCAGTAGAATGATGGGCCTGTGTCTGAATGTCGTTGAGCGTTCCAGTCTTGGTGACTTGCTCCTTGGAAATTGCATTGTTTCTCCTTTACCATCCAATTGCATTTGAAGGGTGGGAGGTGGACACTGAAGAACGAGTAGCGGGTTTCAGTTGCATTTCTTACTGCCAGTATTGGTAGGAGGATTAACTGGAAAAAAGTTTAGTTACCTGTTTTATCAATATTCATTTTTCTATTTTCATGCTTCATTGACACCCTCAATTTGATACAAATTCTGTTGCTATTTCCTTTTATACTCCTTCTAGTTTGAAAAATTAGGCTACAGGAAACCCTGGATACATATTCCTGTTCTCCTGGTTCACATAGCAGGTAAAAATTATATAATACATACTTAATTATTACGCTATTTATTTTTTTAAATTTGTTTTCTTATTCCTATAAAGCTACGTAATGATTTTATAAAATTCAGGGACACGAATTATAGGTGTTATATAACTGAACGTTAATTAATATAATAATCATTTATGCCATTTGGCATTAATTATGCCAGATAAACTTTAACGACTATTCATAAACTGAGTCTATCATGTACTTTCTAAATTAAACACTGTCTTCTACCACCTTAATTGCATCCTCGGATGTCAGTGGGAATCACAGGATGTGCAATGTCAGTATTATCTCAGTTTATCGTTATCCAGCTGTCTGATTAAGTAACTTTCTGTTTCACAGCCACTGTGATGGAATATCTGCACCTCATACTAAAGCCGTTTTTTAGCTTTACACCTTTCTTGACAAGGAATGAGGTAAATATATAAAAAGAGGGAGTGTTTACACATTTATGACCAAAATGCTCATGAATTATGTCATACACCGTTTGGAGGCATACAGGAGTGTCTGCAGTAGAGCTCTCTCCATAGGGGCGTAGTCCACTCAGGGCTTACACCCTCATTTTGTAGCCTGATTTTTCCATCCCTTATAAAATCATCAGAAGTTAAACCTTACTTGAAGATTAGATGATCCAGAGAAACATCCTTCAGGTGCAAGACAGAACAACTGACATGGAGCTGGCACAGAGGAGAAGAGGCACTGCATGGTCATTTCCAGCGAGCTGTCCTATGCTGTGGAACTGCTTGTTACAAGAGGGTGGTCCACGAGCACAGACCAAGAGTCTTGGAGCAAAGTGGTAGCAGCTATCAAAATACCAGGCTAGCCAGTAATTAGAAAGTCCACTAAAAATAATTCTAAATTGGAATGAAAAGTCAGTTTTCTGCAAAAAAATCCCACCTTCTGGACAAATTCATTTTGATCTAACTTACGGTTTTGTACAGTATTATGATTTATAATATAAGCCAAAATGCTGTAACTAATCTATCATCTAGTCTCTTACTGTATTGCAGCATGTAACATAATAGGACACCGAATGGACCTCATTAACTTCTGCTGTAGCTTTTCAGTTATTCCACAATTCATCTGTTTTTACACTTGCTTCAACGTTAGTTCTACATCTGAAGCAGGAATCAGAAATCAGTGAGACTGTGCAATGTAAGCATTTCCACAGGTACCATGCATTCAGAGCTGGAGGATATAACTCTCCAAAAGTGCATGTTTTCCACTCCTTAGGTATGCCTTTCTGCAAAATTGAGACACCACACCTCTCTCCTCCAGTACATTCATCCAGTCCCATTGCGCGTTCCTCTGTTGGGAAGAGATAGTTTGAGGGAAGTGTGCTGATCTCTTGCATGGGATTTCCTTCGTTCATTATCTCACGTTCACAAGGGAGGAATCAGTGTCATAAACTCCTCCTGCACCCAGTCCACCAAGCTTTGGCTCTGGACAGCATCTGACTCCAAAATTTATATATTTTTGCGTGTCTAGCTTTATTCATGTTTTTAATTCCATTGTAATATCATTGTTGACATATTTTCATTCAAGTTCTAGAAAATCAGATATTAAAGTCATTTTTGTAACTGTCCTTTGGATTTTAGGTGTGGAACGTTACTGTAACTCACACTTTCCGAATAGACAAGGCACGAAATCAACTTGGTTACAAACCAAAGAAATTCTCATTTGCTGATTCTGTGGATCATTATCTGAAAACAAGACCTACTTGCCGAGAAGATCACACGTTTCTTAAAATGGTGTTTGCTTTTGGCATTTTGTTAAGTTTGATCATTCTTTCTTTCTTCTAAAATCGAATAACGACCCACCTGTTCCAGAAAACCTAATTTTGTTTCTGAGTATTAATAATGTGGTCACAGTACATTCCTCAGTCTCTCTGGACTTTATTATTCTTATTGTTATGATGACATCTCTCCAAGCTCATTAAAAAAACAAAACAAAAAAAAACAACCCAAAAAACCTCACAAAAGTGAAAACGCAGGACGCATCAGGAAATCTTCCGAAAGGACAATGCGGTGTCACAAAATCAAAGGAGTTCACCGCTAATGGGTGCAAGAATAGTTTGAATGGATCATCATTAATGGATTGCTTCATGCTGAGAATGATTTTCTAAAAATGATAATTCAGGAGGATAAGAAATTGGAAGAAGAGGAGCCATTGTAGGACTGCAGTGCTATAACAAGTGCAGTAGCTCCCATGAAGAAAGGGCTGACTGAATTCCTCTGATGAAGCCGCTGCTACAGCTACTGTATGTTAGTATGAGGAATTATGAAGACCTGGGAAATAGTAAGGCAAAATATGAAAAGTAAATATGTATAAATAACGGGTGGTGAGAGGACTGGAAGTCATATTTATGTAAAATAGTTTTATTGTTCAAAAGTTTTGTAAAAATGCATTGTAATGTAATAAATAACATCATTTGTGTTTGTAAATCAAATAATATCCTTTCAATGCAATAATAAATAATACCTAAACCCAGTACTGGTTTTAAGGAGCCTGTGGGAAGGGGGAGGAAGGGCACATAAGACCTTATGTGTTGTTGCTGCTACCTTGCCTTGTAAGGGAAGTCAAGTTACCCTGTCAGTAATCTGGTACCAGGGCTGGCACGCTGCTCCTTCAGCAAATTGCCATTTCGGGGTGAGCCGGCAAGCCGAGTGCTAAGACCTCTCTCTTTTCCCATGTCTTAAGACGTATGTTAGTTGCTTCCTGCGTGGATCATGCTGCCTGAGCCACACGTGCTACATGTGCACATACCATGCGTAGCCCAGATGAATTTTCATAAGGTTACCTGTTGCAAGGATTTCCTCAGGCACCAACTTTGCTCCTGCCAGGAAGCAGCTGCTCCCTCTCCTGCACCCCACGTAGATCTGGAGAGTTGGACTTGCTAGGGTGGGTCGTGGAAGAGAGTGACAGAAAAGCTCTGCCATCTGATTATCTCGTCTCCACTCTGTATTTGTGTATTTGTATTTTGCCTTTGTGTTAGTATTTTACAGGACATTTTAAGACCAGTATGTTTATGGAGACTCGCTCATTGTATCTTTAAATTTACAGGATGCACAGCACAGCTTACGGCAATCCTACAAGAATAAAACTTTATACGTAAAGGATACGGTGACAGGAAAACGTGTGAGAAACCACAATTACCACGGCAGCTTATGTGAGCAAAGAATTGTTTCACTCTGATTATTTTTTTTTTCTTTAAACAAATAGTTCTACCTGCAGTGAAAGCAATAAGGCCTGGTCTCTTACAGATTTGCCTTTGGAGATTGTCCTCGTCCATACAAACTGAGCTCATGCTGTACGTCTTCCCTTAGCACTGCTCAGCCCTCTCTCCTATTCATGACTACCTGTTGTCAGGAAACGTAAAGAACCTCAGTATATGTGAGACCTCTTCCGAGTTTGATTACAACCAGTTACTTCACAGTTTAGCAATACAGAGGTGCAGCTGACTGACAGACAAGCGAGCACTGCGGGAGGTACTGCGTAAGCCTTGTTTCCCTAGAAATGCAGAATAGAGAACCACAAGTGTAAAGTTACTTCCCAGCGTGAGCGTTTTAACTCTATGCAAACATTTAATTTGCTTTTAAATTAGTTATTTATGAATCTTTCATATATTGCTTTTATTAGACTAATAGCTCAGGACCGCATCCTGGATTACACCAACACTTTTCAGAAGCAACAGCAGGCAGTGAGAAGTGCAGGCTGTGGCCTTTTTTGGGATGCTCCTCAGTAAGGACTGACCGAGGAATTTGCTGGCTTTGTGGTTGCAAGTCCCCGTGGAGTCCCACCATTCCAGTCCTGTAATGCCATACCTCTGATTTGTTATTTCAGGTAAGATGCTTTTTACAATACTGTTACAACGGTACTGATTAATACTAACTTCTTCATTCAATTGATTTATCATTATTACAAATACAGTGTTTGAAGTTTTAAGACAACGTTTAGTACCAGTTTGGAGTAGCCAGCTGTCTCATTTCTGTCAGTCTTTACTGAGTCTTAGTTTAAGCTGGCTATCGTTTGAGTTACTTTTGCTCTAACATAATTGCAAGTGTGTCTTTAAATTATTGAAATTTCATATGAACATTCAGACATTGCACACCTATAACGGAAGAGGTAAATGTGTTCAAAGGTTAATTTTTGTGTGGAAAGGGTAACTCTGAAATTCTGCAGCTCCTGACCTTTTTCACATCCTCCCAGGCACGAGTGACCACAGAGCTGAACAGAGACCGACTGCCAGCTGAGGAGAGCAGGGATTTTAGTGTCTATTTTTTTATCATTATGTTTCCTCTTTGGGGATTCCTGCTGTTTTGCAGGTGTTTCTGGTGCTCTGCATCTCTCTAAGCCATGTCCCACCACCGACTATCCAAACGGTAATCAGGAGAGGGTGTGTTTTTCCTGAACAACCTGTTCAACAGGTACCTCAGTGTGGACGGAGCCCCAGCCACGACAGGATGCAGAGGTCGTGGCGGTATGAAGACACATGGAGGTAAGAGCCACTACAGGATGCTGTGGGATGCTCTCGGATCCCAGGGATGCTGTGGGATGAGCAGAATCCGAGGCATGCTGTGGGATGTGCAACATCCCAGGAAGACTGCGGGATTCCAAAGGTGCTGCACGATGAGTGGGAGCCCGCGGGTGCTGCGGGACCCCCAGGGGGGCTGTGGAACGAGCAGGACCCGGGGGGGCTGCGGGAGCCTGTGTGCAGTGGGATGCCAGAGATGCTGCGGGACGAGTGGGCCCCCGGGGGTGCTGCGGGACCTCAAGGAGCCTGGAGCGGCCCATGCCGGCAGGAAGGGCCGCCCCCGCGGCGGCGGGGAGCGCCCGGTCGGGACAAGTCTCCCGCCGTGCGGCGGCACCTCCCGGAGCCGCTGCCCGCGCCCCGGCCCGGGCGGCCCCGCCGAGCGGCCCCGGGGGCGGCGGGGGGCGCGGAGCCGCCGGGCCGAGCGCGGGATCCCTGGGCGGGCGGCCCCGCCTGCCCTGGCCGCGTCCTGTCCCCGGCAAATTTGCAAGTGAGATGCCGAGAATACCTGCGGGAGCTCGGGTGGCTTTTAATCTTTTATAGCGGCGCAGCGACGTGGGTAACTAAGGAAATCGGTAGCTACAGCCTCTAAAATGCCTTGTCTGACAGCGATGAACCCTTGACCGTTGCACAGATGGGAAAGAACCTCCACATTTAAGAAAGAAATGATTCACTATTACTTTTTTCTCAATGTACTCATTGACCCTTTCTGTCACATAGCAATTATTCTAATTCCCCTCCAAGTGAGGGATTTGATAGCCTTGTTCTCCGATACACCTTCTCAAGATAAAAAGTAAGTATCAGACATTCCTCTTTCCCTCTGAAATCCTCATATATCTCAACTCCATCACCGCCAATGATGAAAGCACAGCATATTCTTGATTGACGTTCAGCTGCTGCTAGTTAGAAAGGAGTTGAAAGTACAGCTTTTCTCAGATATCCATCCATCTTTGTGATAAACCAGCGACAAGTGGCAGAAGCATTAAGGATTTCTTTTGCTCTAGGGGACGTTTTGTTCTGCTGCTGTTCTACTTGTCCCTGCTTGCTTGTTTTTTAAGCACAGAAACTTAAATGCAATTTGTTCATCTTTAGAATTTCCCTGACAGTTCAAGATTTCAAATTCAGGTATGGCCCTGTATCACACCTGACCCCTAAAGGCCACCTTTGAGCTTGTGACGCAGGCCAGAATGAATTGAACTAATACCAGGGGATGCGTTTCACACAGGTGGCAATTTCTCTTCTGCTAATAAAAAATTATGGTCTGTACCATTACTCTAATTTTGGCTCATTTGTGGAAAACATTTGAAATCATGTACTCTGCCTTAGGGAGATTTTTTTTTTTTTTAGTTTTTCTTGTATGATTCTGGATACCATTTGGAAATAAGTATTTAATGTGCAACCTTTATTATTTGTTTTCAGGATGCTGTCTTTAATATAGTATACAAACATTTTAAATGCTTGTAAAATGCAAAACTTATGATTAAACAAACTCTTAAACTATCTTAACCCGAAAATTTAAATGGGCCTTTTAAAGGAAATCTTTGAAATCTCAAAATTTTGTAGCTAGTGTTTTGCTTTTGTCTTTATCTCTCTGAAACAGGTTGCATTAAAGTAAAACTCTGCTGCTGTGAAGAGAGCTTGTTAACATGAAACTCACTGGAATCGTCTGCATCCAGGAGCGCTATGGAGCAATTTTCAACATGGAAGAGAGATTGTTACATGTGTCTGGTAATAGAAGACAGTATTTCACTGACAGAAAACTTAGCCTGAGTGGGATAGCAACACCTTGGTGCCAAATCTCTAACTCCAAAGTGACCGGCAATGCTGGAGCACTGCATGAAAAAAGTATGAGAGCAGTGGTGACAGGAGGCGGAGGCTATTTTGGCTACAAGCTGGGATGTGCTCTTGCCAAGGCAGGAGCTTCTGTTGTTCTGTATGACATACACAAGCCTATCTGGGAAATTCCCGATGGAATAGTGTGTATCCAGGTATGATAAATTATATTTTTCACAACAGTTGAAGCTCGTTCATTTGCCTTTTCCATAATGTCTTAGTAGTTTTCACAGAATCCAAATACCTAATTGCAAATTATTGCAAATTTCAAGAGCTGTTTTAACTGTGTGGATATCCCACATAATTTTTGGTCAACTGATTTTAGTATATCTGAAATAAAGAAAACAATGAAACCTGTAATGTGCTTCACGTCCTGACTCCGAAGTACGCCTCAGGTCGCTGCCCTCATCTGTGCCTTAGTTTAATCACCTGTAGAATTAACATAGGGTTATTATGAGGCTTAACAAATGTTTTTAAAGTCCTTCGAGTTCTATCAAAGAAAAGTATGATTATCAACAAGTACTGAAATGGGTCTAGTTTTCAGTCCCAGGATGTACAGTAAGTACATTTATGTACATGGATTCCATCTGTGCTAACCCACTATATGACAAATGCTAACCTGCAGCTTTGATTTCAAGTCCAAATATCTTTTCTTATGTATTACAGGCAGATGTCAGGGATTATGATGCCATATTTGCAGCCTGTGAAGGGGCTGACTGTGTGTTTCACGTAGCTTCATATGGAATGTCAGGAAGAGAGCAAGTGAGTCCAAATAGTTTTGCTTTTTCCTCTGTGACTGCCCACACTGAGTATGAGAGACTTGATACTGTAACACTGCAGGTTAGATTTTATCTCTTCGAATCATCCTGAGAGCCTGAATCCACCTCCATGCTGTTTTGGTAAATTGCTCTGTGCAAACTGGTGTGCCAGCTGCAAGCAGTCTGCTTATAGTACTGTTTTCCTAGTTGTGAAATTATTTCCTTCCCATTAGAGGCTCCGCCAGCATCCTGGGCAGGCTTTTGAGTTGGAAATGGCATTGAAGAGTTCTGGAATAGTGGGAGGACAAAAGGAAAGACGAGGGAGGCTGGTTCCCTCCAAAATCCTGATCCTTCCCTAAATCTTTCACATGGAACTCCAAGGTGTAATGTCACTGGGAGGAATAAAACCTGAACTAGATTATAAATTATTTTATATAACTAAATTATAACAATGGCTGTATTTCAAGTCTTAATGTAAAAAGCTGTAAGAAGCTGCAAGGATGTACCTGATGTAGGACTCTGAGCCACAATTTTTATGATTAGAATTACAAACACACACAGACCCCTTCTTACCTTATTTAATAAAAGGAACTTTAGTAATTATCTGGATACAGTAGCTCATTCAAGGTCTTTGCAATTGAGCAATGCCTACTTGGAATTGGTCATTGAAGTGCTACTGAAACACGGATATTTAACATATTGCTGCAAGATGTATAATCACTGGAAACGTGTGTTCAGAAGCACCGTGATTCTCTTTGCTTCAAGCAGGCTAGTCTGTAAATAGAAGAAAAATACAGGTGTAGTTTAAAAATCATGATTTGACTTCTTGAAGTCTGAAATGGCGGTCTAAATGCTCTTTTTTATAATCAAAGCACTAAACCCGTTACACATTTATAACATGCCCCTATTGAATTAAAAATGTATTATTATTTAAAAATGCACAATTTCTTTTTTTTTCTTTATTTTCCTAGTTGCACAAGGAAGAGATTGAAACTGTAAACATTAATGGAACAAGATTCATCATTGATGGTATGTATCTAACCTTGCCATCGGGTGTTAGTATAGCACATCAAAAGATTATGCCACTTAGAAAAAGCCATTTGGGTTTTATGGCACACACTATTTTTTACCAAATACTTTACATTTTTGTCAGAAGATGAGGAAACTTGTCACTGGGGTTTTTTATGCCTGATTCTGTTAGGGGGTGTCATATGAGAGCCAGCGCTGTAGTTCAGCTACTTCAGCTTTTCGTAATCACCTTTGACCTGATGTCAGAATCCGTATTGATGTAAGGAGTTAGCTGTTTCCATGTGTATTCTGTAGCAGTAAACCTCGTTGCTATCCAATAGCTCGCGCACAGGTAGGGGCGGCCCTTGAAGCAGATGGACTTGTAGCCACCTGGAGCTGTGGCCTGTCTCGGCAGGCTGGCAGCAGCCCTCCCAAAGGCACTGTGTTAGCTTACAGCATCCAAAGGAGAATGTGCCAGGTTATAAAGCAGTTGGTTCTGCACTGCTGAGTTCCTTTTAAATATGCTTTACATTTTAAATCACCCAATCGTAAAATGGAAGGATTTGCTCTTTTAAGATTGGACAGTTTCTCAGAAATAGCTCATATGAACTTTTTTCCATATTGTTTCAGTTTCCGCTAAACTAACCTACTTTATATACTGCTGCAGCCTGCAAACAAAGGAACATCACTAGATTGATATACACCAGTACAGTAAATGTGGTGTTTGGAGGGCTTCCTATTGAAGATGGTGATGAGGAAACGGTGCCATATTTTCCTATAGAAAAGGTACCCTGGTTGTATTATATTTTTACGTTTCCTCTTTGTTTACTTTCTTGTTCCTGAAAAAGCCTGGAGTTTTCATGACAATGTTTTGCCTGATGCCAGAATCCAGTGCAAAGAAAGAAATTCTATTCACAACCTTGACATATCAGTTTAATGTGCTTTGCAGTATTTTTTTGTTTGTTTGTTTCCTATCAAGGTCTTGATTTTGGAAAATAACTCATACAGTGTCCCATTAAAATTAATGAAATTCCACCTGCACATAGGGATTGTGTTATACAGCTTGGTGCCTCTTTAGCCATTTATTATTTATATGATTTTCTGCTTCTCCCTTATTGAAGATGGCATATATTCAATATAAAGCTGATATGGTAAAGCTGCCTATTTTTAGATGGTTTTATTGCACTCAAAAAGGAGAAAGTACTTCTGCTTGGTTTGCATACACAGTTGGTTTTTGTGTCCCTCCTCTGTCAATTAAGTACTTCACAGTCTTTCAAGAAGTAAAGACAGATAGAGAAAATATTAAATAATATTTTGAATAATATATCAAATATTTTCTCTGAGACAGTGAACAGGATAGTTCGGACCAATCGTAATGTCTTCAAAACTTGGCTTTTGACTTTTCCGTTACCTGAAAAAGAAATCCAGATTACAAAGTAGTGATCAGTTACATTCTTGGCAGCATTCAAAGCATACATATATTTATTGCTTCTCAAATGTGCTGAAATTAGTTACCTGGATTTGCATAAACAAGAATGCTCACTTACCTTAGCAATATGTATGTGTCTTATCCTAAACTAATACCCCATGGCTTTTGTATTTTGAGGTATTTATTTCCATCTGCTAAGCAAGAACTAGTGGAGAAGGGATGCCCCTCTGCCTTGTCATTTCAAGAATAGATAAAAACATATTTGCTTTTTCTCTGTAGCATGTTGATCATTATTCCAGAACAAAATCAATTGCAGAACAAATGGTACTAGCAGCTAATGGAACTCCACTAGCAGGTATTTTTGTCTTAGCATGAATTCATAGTGGAATTTACTCCTCGTCTTCTTGTTCTCGCTAATATCCTGTATCAATCCTTAGTGGACAAGATTGTCCAGCAATTATGAAATCAAGTTATCTACGCCCTCTCACAAAGGAAAATATTTTAACTTAAAAATCACTTTTAATTGTTTGTAGTTCCCATAGTGTTTGTAAAAGGTTTCAGCATGGTAGCAATGAGTTCGGTATGTTAATTGAAAAGATGAAGACAGCTATAAATTAAACAAAACCAAGTGCTTCATGTCACTGTATTATGCAACATAAGTAAAACATGAATGGTGATTTAAATTGTTACCCCCCTCTCCCCCCAGTTATAAGTTAAAATCTGAAGAAGCCACCTGATACTACGGCCTGGAATTATTTATTAGTGTTTCCCAAAGTTTTCCATGTTGAGGAAGCCAGTTATACACTTGAATACTTAAGCTCACCTGTGAGATACTATAACTGCCAGTGTAAAACAAATTAATGTAAAGTGCAACGTGATTCTATGTGACCAGGTGATACCGAGCTAAATTTAGCTGTAGACAAGTTAAAGAAAAGACTCTTCACTTGATACTTGCAGAGGGCTATAAAGAGATATAAAGTAATTCACGGGCATTCCATCCCAACAGAATTATTTTGTTTAAAAAATAAAGGGTTTTTTCCTTATTTCCTCTTTTCTCAGCAGCTCTTCACATCAAAGGTGCTCTTTATTTTAGGAGCAATACACAGTTTTGCATTTGTCAATGAAATTAGAACCAGTCAGCCTTCCAAACACCCCATTTTGATTCTGTACCATAGCAGGATTGAGGATTTTGCATGTTTTTCCTAGTAATTGCTAGGAATACAACTACGCTGGCAGGACTTCTCTGAATCTTACCTTGCTATTTTGCATGTTCTGATTCTGCCAACTTAATATCCAACTACTAATGCAACACCTTTTGGTATGTATTATTTTGTAAGATGGTTAAGCTAATTTATTTCAGAGTAAGTTCTGCTACCACAGTCTTTGTTTCATACAAATAAAGATATAATGTAGTCACGCGAAAGTCATTTAAGAATGGTCTTATCAATTCTTCTAGGAGGTGGAATACTCTATACATGTGTTCTCCGCCCACCGGGAATCTATGGACCAGAAGAGCAAAGACACTTGCCAAGGCTAGCAGTATGTATTTTAATTTGTTAATCAGCAGGATTGTCTATGATATATGACAGCATCACTTATTTGTGTTATAAATCGACTGACCTTCTTATTGGGCAGCAATTCAACAATTCAATTGCCTGTTGAGGATATTATAACTTTTGTTAACAGGCAGTATATTATATCTGTAAAGAATGTACAGTACATTTAAAAAGCTTTTTTTTTTGAAATACAAACACTTGTAAGTCCAGCTTTATTATGTAATGCTTACTATAAGATTCAGATATTTCAAATGTCTGTTTGCATGCAACTTATACCAAATGGTTTTAAATATTAATGAAAAGAGACATGGCAAAATATCATATTTCCAGTCTCAACTATTAACAGCTTTCACTATCCAGTGAAACAAGCTAAGGAGTCAGAAGCACCTTCTGGTACAGTGGGTTACTAAAGGGCAAACAGCTAAGGTGCTTATGTTTTACTCTTTTTCACTTGCTGTCTTTTAAATTGTAGGACTAGTACAGTGTTTAGAATATGATCCATGTAGAATTATGTGAGTCAGTTATTTTATCCGTACAATATAAATATATACAATATACAATATATTTTATCAGTACAATATAAAGTTTTGCACAGCTTTGAGGAAAGAATAGATTCAAGCTTACCACATAATAAATATTTTTGTTTTGTGGCTGAGGTAGGGAATTATATTGAAGTAAAATATACTTTATCATCTTCTAAATAAAATAACTTTTAAGAATGGCAATGTCACTTTAGTTAAACCTGAGATGTTTTTTTTAGCCCCAAAAAAATATCGTCTTTTAAAATTTCCATTTAAGACTTAAAGCTTATTTATTATGCCCATTTTAAGGCATGATGCAACCGTCAAATTTTGCAGTTTCTAAAAGGTACCTGTTAAATGAAAAATGTGACACCTACCACTACATTCCATTTTTTCCCAGACAAAGCTAAATGTGCTGAAGTTAAATGTGATCCACTTTTGTGAATACTTTTGATCCATTCAGAACTGTATCTTGCCTTTCCGTACAGTATTTTACTTATCCTTAGAAGAGACTTGTATTTTTTGTAAATTCAGGATGTATTGTGTTCAATACGTTCTTCAGTCCTTCCTCAGGAGCAATATTTTTAGAGCTCTCTGCACTTCTCTTGATTCTTTTTAATGGATCCATGTAATTTTTTTAACTAGTGACAAGCCTACATTTAGTTGGACAAGGAAGTGCACTGTGCCTCATTTTAAAACCCATTTTGCTTTGGTTTCATGCTTGTTTATGTCTACAGAAGAATATTGAGAGAGGGCTGCTTAGCTTCAAGTTTGGGGATCCTTCTGCTAAAATGAACTGGGTGCACGCAGAGAATCTGGTACAAGCTCAAATTCTAGCTGCTGAGGCTCTCACCCCTGAAAAGAACTACATAGCTGTAAGTAAACAATAAAAGCACTGGTTTTCATCTGACAGTGGATCCTGCCACTGTGTCCGGTACTATAGTAACTACTGCAGTAGCAGTAATTAATGTATGGGTTATGGTCGTTTAGCTTATGTTGCTGCCTCTGGTTTTAATTGACAAATGTGGTATGAACAGCATGGGACCTGGCAGCATTGGCTGTGCAGTGTGTTAAGAGTTGGAATATTCAGTTCTGTAAGAATATGTCCATCTTTGCATTTTTGTAATACAATATTTGCCATTTCTGGAAGATGAGCGAAGAACGTTTGCCATGTCGGATGTTCAGGCAGATTTATCCCCTGTTCCCCTGTATATAGATCCAGACTTAATGTTCTGAAATGTGATCATCAGTTCTTTCCACACCACATGCAAATAAAAGCACATTTTATTTGGATTCGTTGATTTCAAAAATAGTTGCAATTGTTTTCCTCCTTGTAAACACAGTTTTTTATTTGATCTTACTTGCACTACCCTTAAAGCGTATTACAAAGATTTTCAAAGTAGATTAAACTACTTTTTTTAAAACCCTAAAAGCAAAAGGGAAAGAGGTAACTTAGGCCTAGCTTACACAGATGGAGTCTTATGGATTTCAGTGAGTCTTAACTAGACTGAGAGCAGAACATGTCCCACCATTTGCTGACTATGTGTCAACAGCACAAGTTAGATACGGCACCACTTTCAGTGCATTTGGTAACCTCTGTATAGTCAATATAGCCATTCTGTATAGGCACATCTGTAATAAATTGTACCACGGCATGTTAATCACATAAACCACTTGTCCAACAATTTCAGTAACACATGTAGATAGTTTGTTGGCTTGTATGTACATCCATGCTTATTTTATATTGCTGTATTATTTTTAAGCTATTCATAAGGAGTGAGATAAAGAAGTCAATATATATATGCAGTGTTATTTTTACTAATTTGTCTCTTCTCTACCTCTTTAACAGAGTGGCCAGGTGTATTTCATTAATGATGGTGAAAAATTCAACCTTTTTGAATGGTTAACTCCACTTGTATGTACAATATCTACTTTATCTCCAAATACATTCATTTCTTTGTCTGTAAACAACTCCAACTTTTGTGCACATATTACATTTGGTATGTTTGCTTAGGGTGTAAGAGTTCCGTTCTGAATGTAGATTTAATTCCTGATTGAAGGTCTGTGTGATTAGTGCTGTAACAAAGCCTACCTAAAATAATGCATTAAAGCAACTGTCTTCGCTGAGATCAAAGAACCATCTAAACCATTATCCTCTTTTGAGTTGCTATTATCTTCATTTCTTGGGCATACATTTGTTAATGGTTGCTATTTTGGGTGGACAAAAAATATAAATCCTAATTATTAATCTGCAATATACATACTTTTCAAAAGATCATTTTATTGTTAACAGTGGGCTCAAACTCATAAATATGTCACAATGTTAAATTAGGTATCAGCCCACTGTGACATTTTGATCAATTATTATAAACTTTTCTCTTTTTTTTTTTTTTTTTTTTTTTTTTTGAGACTCTCACTTGAAAATTACATAGTGTCTGCATGTGACATTTAACTGGAATCCCCTGAAAAATTAAAACTCAAATAGTAACAGCAATGATGTTTTTTTCTCTTTCATCAGCAAATACTTCCACAAATATCTTCGGTATTGAAACTTTAAAACTTGTTTGAGGTTTCTGTTTTTTTCACTGCTTTTAAAATTTCTTTCAGTTTGAAAGATTAGGTTACAGTAAACCATGGATACGTATTCCTACCTCCTTAGTTTATGCATCAGGTAAAAATATTTTATCAACATTTCTCTTTCCTATCCACACTACCCTCATTCCTAAATGCAATATAATGTTTCGGGTTTTTTTTAAATTTGCCTACAATTTTCAGTTATAAAAATAATACGCTGTGCGTTCATCTAGTGTGCAGCAGTTATGGGTGAAGTTCAGCTCAATGCAGTGTGTTGAAACCAAAATGATCTGTTATTTAAGTCCCACAAAAATAGGTTTTATGTAGGACTTAACAGATGTATAACTGTGTGGAGTTAATAGTGTAAATGTTAAGTGTAAAAATCTATGACTTCATTAAATACACTGAAGAGTATCTGCTTTGCTGCATGGGTGAATTTCTTGTTCTCCTGTATCCCGTGCTCTCTCCACAATCAACCCCCACACACAGCTAAGAGAGAATCTAACTCCGAGTATTTTGTTGTTACCACATTTTTTTATGAAGTCTCATGACCTTTTCACTAGACCTGTCACCAGCCCTCCAACCCCTTTTCACATGAGCACCTTAATTCAGGGTGACTGAACTATTAAGATTAAATGCACCCCCTTGTGAGCAAGTAGCCCTATCGATGTTCGTAATGGTGCTGTAAGCTCTCAGGAATGCAATTATCCTTCACTATCACATGCAGTGCAAGATATGCCAAAATCATAACAGTATAGCAATTTACTATTCTTACCTCAAGTAAAAATCTTTTGTTATGCAGCTATGATAATGGAATACCTTCATCTGATGCTGAAACCATTTGTTGAGCTGTCTCCACTGCTGACCAGAAATGAGGTAAAGTCTTCATTTGTAAACTCTCCTTAATTCTCACAGGATGCATACACACATGTTAAGACTGAGGTACAATTTAAGATTTAGTAAAAGGTAAAATCCACCCAGTACTACTTTATGCTCGTTACCATAATCTTTAAAAATATGAGTTTATGCTTGCAATCTGGGAGAGGCTGCTTCGGGTCCTTCCTTCCAAGGCCCAGGATCGTGTATGGCTTTTGATGGTCAGTTGGGCCCTAATTTCTGAAGATATTTAGGCACCTAAGAGAGGGTTTTTATCTGCCTTCTTAAGTACATAAACAAGAGTGCGGAACATTTTTTTTTTGATGTTTTCAAGACTAGAAGATTCTGCTTTGCAGCTTTTACTGCCTCTTTGGGCTTTCAAGATTATCCTTTTGAGTGGACAGTTTTAAAGATAGTGTGACATGTCAGTAGCACATTAATATAATGTTGTGGGTTTTTCTTATTATTTTACATTTCCTTTAACTGTGTCTTTGCTACCATTTACAGATACGTTTCCTATGTATTCCTATCTTTGTATGTTGACTCTTTGGTCTTAGGTACAGAACATTTCTATAACTCATACATTTCGAATAGACAAGGCTCGGAGTCAGCTAGGATACAGCCCAGAGAAGTTTGCATTTGCTGATTCCGTGGACCATTACATTAAAACAAGACCAGAAGCCCAGAATCATCACATCTTCCTCAAAGTTATTCTTACTTTAACTGTTAGTTTAAGTTTAATCTTTCTTTCTTTAAGCTTTGATGCCCTTTCAGTTTTGCATTTTTTTAAAGAAACACAACACTGATTTGCATAAACTGCATGTACTCAGTCACAGCACTGCTACCCGGATCATTCTAATGTCAATAGTTACTGGCCCCCATGCAATAAACTGGCAGTTATTTTTAGACTTAAAACCAAAATTGTAACATATCAGTAGCTGTATTAGTGAAATTAAAATACAGTAAATGATTACAGCCAAATCACTGAAACACTGTAATCAAAATTATTGCATCTGTTTGTTTCACACCAAAAACACAACTTTCCAAATTGATTGTGGAAGTAAACGAGAACCTGCAGAAAGAGCTACAGCCAGCCTGGAGTGTTTCACCAGTGAAGAAAAATGGCTAAAATAAGGAGAAAGATTGACCACAGCTGCTTCCATGGCTCACTGCCTTGGGGTACAGAGGAACAAGAAAAGGGATGGACAGAACAGATTACTGTAAATAACACAGACCACCCATACAGAGGGAGTTCACACTGCGAATTTCTTTTGTGAATTACCTGTATCACTGCATATGAGGGAAAATAAACGTGTACTTGAGACCTCGCTGAAGTCAGTCCTGTGCAGACTGTTCTGGAGCTGCTTCCCATCCTACCCCTGGGGTGCAGAGCCATCTGTTACAGCAACCTTGCAGGCCTAGAAGATACATGCAGGTATGGTTTTTCACCAGTCAAAACTGTGTATTTTAGTTAAATTGGAAGTTATTTACTAAGTTATATTATTTAAGTACATTTAGGTCACAGTAGAGGAATCAGCCACTATGGGTTGCACTAATCTTTGTACTGCTTCCTTTACCTCCTGTAGTTACTGAGGACAACAACTAACAAATTTTAGTTGCTTATCAGCTGAACTTTAGGTACAACTATGGTTTTGCACCTAATTTCTAAAGTATAGCAGTTGTACTGAGTAAACCCCTGCAGTAGCTAGTGAACAATGTGCTTTTATAATTACTGTTCAGATAAAATGGGACTGAAAAGGACAGGGTCTGGAAAGCCACATGCCCTCCCATCCACCACTCCTGCTTGTGATTTATCACAGAAATCTCCCTCCTTGCTGCACCTTTTCCAGCTTGCAACATGAGGAGGGAACAATAAAGAGCAGGATGCAATCAGCAAGAGTGAGCTTGGGAAAGTGCACAGGACTAGGAATGAGACAGGAGAGCTAGAGGAATCAAGGTCGGGGGGGTGGTTATCACAGATGGATTTGAGAATTCAGGAGGTGAGAGCGCTCAGACCTCACTCCAGGTGCCTCAGTCCAGCACAGGCAGGAAAGGGTAGGTGCAGGGCCTGCTGGTTGAGGGTGCAGTAACCCGAACACAGAACTGCCAAAATCAGTATTTCTGATTTTAAGCCAAAAAACAGGCAAGGGGGTCATTGGTACGTACCACAACTTTCTATAATTCAATTTTAGGGACCGTGACTAGCGATCCCCTCGCCCCTCCCCAAGCGCCCGCGGGGCGCCGTGCCCGGCCTGGCCAGCCCCCGCCTCGGGGCCACCCTCGTTCGCTGCCACGGTGGCCGCACTGGTTGGGCGGCGAAAAGGAGCCGCCGCCGCGGGGACAAAACAGCTTGGCAGCGGTGGGATTCGAACCCACGCCATCGAAATGACTGGAGCCTAAATCCAGCGCCTTAGACCACTCGGCCACGCTACCGCCTGCGTACTCCACCGCCCGCCAGACCTCTTTCAGGGGGGCGGCGCCGAGGCTCTCCCCACCCACCCCCTCACGGTGCCCACTCGTCCCGGCGCCGCCACAGCGCCCGCCCCAACGGGAAAGGCAGCTGCTACAGCGCACGCGGCTGCCCCGCCCGCCGGCGGCGGCCTCCACGGCCGGGGCTGCCGGTGGCACCGCCGGGGCTCATACCCCGCACCAGGCCCCGCGGGCTCCCCGGGGCCTCGCCAGCCCCGTCCTCAACCGCGGCCCGGACATCGGGGTACTTTGTCGCTGGCAGGCATGGGCCGGCATCTCAGCAAGGTGCTGCCCGGGGGCCTGTTGGCCGGCAGCAGCAGCGGCAGAGCGCCAGCTTGTCCTCAGGAGTGTGCGAATGCGCCACCCCGGGGATGTCCCTGCTGTGGCCGCGCCGTGGCGGGTAGCCCTTCGCTGGGGCCTTGGCAGCCGCAAGAGCGGGTCTGCCCAGACCTCCCGGCCTGCCCCCACCCCACAGGCAGGACCCCCCCTCCCTGCTCCCACAGCTCCCCGCGGGGAGACAGCCGCCTCCCGGCCCCAGGGCTGCCGGGACAGCGGCCTTCCCACCCCGCTGCCGACTTGGCACCGCACTGTGTCCTCAGCTGCGCTGTTCCCACCCAAAACGGGAGGCCGCTGGCTGCCTTTATCTCGGTGCTGCTCAATGTGGAGCTGCGGGGGCTGGTACAAAGGGCAGCCGGTGGCCTGGGCCGTATACGGCTTGCTGTCCTGCCGCCTTGGTGCCTCACTTACCTGATGCTGCGGAGCTCGGGCATGGTGTAAACGGGTGCTTCGCCTGTCCACCTCAATAAGGGAGTTGGGTTTGGCAACCAGAGCCAGATTCAAGCTGTCACTGGTGAGTGAAAAGATGAATTCTCTTACTCTGAGAGGTCTGCAGGAGGAATTTGTATAATTACTTTGTGGACAGAGATGAAAACATCAGGACTAATTACTGTGCAAATAATACAGAGAAGGTATGTCTACCCTTGCTCTTCTTCCTGTAGGAAGCCATGCGCTGGTGCTCTAGGAAGTTTTAATGCATGTATATTATATGTATATACCATATGGCTGAAGTGAGGTTTATGACCAACTGGATTTACCTTGTAAAAGGGACTGTCATAGGAGTATGTAGGCACAAATTGCCAGAGAATTAATTTACAGGCAATTTTTCATCTGTATTTTCAAATTAGTGCAGATCAAAATTGCTCTGAAAGTCAGTATTGCCTGGGCTGTGCTTCCCTTTTTCAAAACCCACAGTTCTCTAGAACAGCATTTTCTAAAGAGAACCTCGTTTAACATGAGCATACTGGGACTTTGCAAGATTCAGTGCTCTTGGCAAAAATATATATGCATTGCTGAGCATACTAAATTAAAGAGTAATATACTAGACTTGCGGGTCACTAGGTTGCCATTTTATATTTAATTTTAAATATTGTCAAACAAAAAATGTGAATCAAATTCCTTGAGTGTTAAGGATATAATAGACAACATCTAAATATAAAACTAAGACTAGAAGATGCAGAAATTTGGGGCTAATATCTAATATGTAATTTCAGTATACATCTTGCTTTAGTATTTAATCCAATCCTTTTTTATCATCACTGATTGTTCAGAAAATATTACAGAGAAGAGAAACACCAGACTTAAAACTGAAAATAAGTACACCCTTGCATGAGGGTAGCAGAGCTGGCTTATGTAAAAGCATGAGAAATGCGTAGCTTGAGACTGTATACCCTAACTAGCAGGATACTCTCCATGAGGATATGTAGCATAATACTGCCATATGCCAGTGGGTCCCTTTCTGTCCAAAACGATGCTGCGTATTTACATGAGTTTAAAGCCAGTTACTGTTGTGACTTGCTCAGTTGTCCTCGTGTATCACAAGGGTAATGGTATTCCACCGCTATCAGTAGCTTATGATAGCAGATGGTGATTTTTTTAAGCATTATCAACAGACTTTCATGCAGTGGGAACCGAGCATCTGGCTTCCACCAGGCCTTCAGACTTAATTTGACAAGTCTGCCCTCTTCCCAGGCCCGAGGGCAGCCCTGCCAGGGGCAGCTCTCCCCGGGGCGCTGGGATGGGCTGCCTGCAGGCCGAGGAACAGGGAGGCCACGTTCTGGTGCTGATGGGGCAAAAGCACTCCGTTTTCGATAGCTGTTAATACTTACAACAGTGACTGGCAGCTGGCAGATGAATAGGACCTCAGATGTTTTCTGCACAATCCTCAGACATTGTAAATGTTTTTAATGTGAGCTTAAACTCTGCAGGAATTTGAGGCTACCCAGAAATGTGCCTGTAGGAAGCAGTGTGAAACAGCGGCTCAGTCAAGTCTCCACTTTACGCTCTCACATGAGGGCTGCACCCTCAGCATAGTGTTGGAAATCGCTGCCAAAATACAGGTACCCTCAAATTGTAGGCAGCGTTCCTGAGAGAGTACTGCTCCCTCCAGTCCCCAAGCGAAAGCTACTGTTTAATATGTAAGTAATGGTGGTGGTAGGCGGGTGTTCCTGACAGAGAGTCAGAGCACCTGCTCTGTGTGTTTTTAATTAAGTATTAGTAATCTTCTTCCTGAAAATTACCTCAGCACTAGCATTGCAGCAGCATTTGTCAGTGTGGCCTCCCCTCTTTGGAGAGCACAGGGATCGCGCGTTCTTCTGTCTGTCATGCCACAAGAGACCATCTGTCTGTTGCAAAGGACGTACTCGCATCTTCCGTCTTGGTTTTGTAACCCCTGCTTACAGTAAAAAGCACTAATGAGGATTATTTACATGAATACAAAATGCAACGGCAGTGAAAGGGGCAGACTCTGTGCACGCCTCCTGTTCCCTCTCGCCCGGGATTCCCCCGTCTCTAACACCTAACAGTGCTAATCGGGGGTTTTCTCCTCAAATTTTCAACGTTTTTCTCACAGGAAAAAAGTGTCTGGGACGCTCCTCCGTCCGCTCGGCTTCCAGCGGGCTGAGGACCGGCTGCTGAAGCGAGCGCCAGGCACCGCCCCTCCGCGCGCTGGGCGGGAAGGCGGCGGCCGCGCGCGAGGCGAGGGGCGGGACTGCTGCCCGCCTCCTCTCAGCAGGGCGGCTGCGCGCGCGCCTGCCCCGGGCCGGGCGGCGGCACCGACCCGGTAGGCGCTTTTGCGGTGCGGGGGCTGGCACTGTCTGGGGGGGTCGGACCCGCGAAAGCTGTCGCGGGGTGAAGAGCGGGGGGCGGCATGGGTGGCTTTAATTGCAGAAAATGGTGAGCAACTTAGGGAATGTAAAAGGCTGGCGGCCAAGGCGTGAGCTTCTGCGGTGAGCTGTAATGGATAACGTGATGTTTTTGAGTTGGGCTGCACTCCTGCACGTACGCCTGGAGATAACAGTTTAATCCATATGTGTTTCCAGGGCAGTGCAGTTAGTTTTAGGGCACGCCCGGTGTGGAAGTCCCGGCGTCCCGTTTCTATCTGTGGACCAGCCCAGGGGGCGGGCGCGGGGCTGCCTGAGCGCACGGCGGCCTTTGGCGGCCTTGAGGGCTGCTGGTGTTAGGATAATTTTTCAAACGCTTCAATATGCATAAAGCATGGGGTTGATTAACAACGTGGAGTACTGAGTAAACGCTTACAAAAAGTCGGTGATAGTTAATTGCTCAGAGTATTTAAAGCGCCAGTTGAAATAACAGAGCTCTTGATGGCAATGGAGGGACATTTTAAAGTTACCTTGAAAGTTCCTCTTTTGCCCTTTAATACCGGTGTATTTTGGCTACCGCTATTGTAGTGTTCGTTCGTGTGTCTGGCAGAAGTGTGGACTTGGCTCAGAAGGGTTGTTCCTGTGCTTTACTGCTTGCAACTCTAGAAGCCATTTGTGTGTTTGAAGCTGCAGTGTGTTTCCTTGCACAGGGTTTTGAGTCTCAAACACTTCGTTCTCTGAGCTGGTGCAGACGGACTCTCCTGTTTGCTTCGCGAATTTTGCATCATTGCTCTCTAACTCTCTCTGGCTAATGCAATGCATTATCCCAGCTGTGCTTGCAGACAAACTGGGTGTGATTTGTGCCACAGTGTTTGCAGTAGTGACGCACTGGAGGGGACCTGAAGTAAAGGCTTTTCATTAGAAGATTTATGCTTGGTAAGACCTGGTTTGTCAAAGGTAGCCAGTGAGTTGAGACACTTCTGTTTTTGTTTTTTTTAGTCTTGTTTTTTATCAGACCTGTTACTTTGACTCACTAAACCTGTTTTCTTGCTGGTGCATGGTACAGATGAGAATAGACGTTTTCTTCACAAGGGTCAGTTGGGTGTTTGGAAAGCGCAGTAGTTCTGTAACGTGCTACAGGACGTTAACGTAGCGGTGGGGTTGTTCTGCACAGTGTTATTTAGCTTTGTGTCTGTAGTTCATAAAGATGACAACAATATGTTGTAAGGTGCACAGCCTGTATAGTTGTGTAAGTTAAATTTCAAATCTGTATTTTAAAAGAACGTTAATCTGAAAAAAGTGATTTGTCTCTTAAAGGAAAAAACTACTTGTTACTGTTACAGGTATCCTGCTAGATTGCTTTAGCTGATGTATTAAACCAAAAGGGATTTAGTATAATACCAGGGAGAGGGAGGTCGTTCTTGCTTTAATGCTTCCCTACAAGAGAAGGTGGGACTTCTCTGTTCCAGGGCGGTTCCCGTTCCCCTGTCCTGCACTGAAGTGCGGCAGAGGGCTGTGTCTGAGCTGAAACAGTGACTAAGAAGTAGCTGGAGATGCTCCAGTTGTCCCTTCTTTTGCTGACTAGAGTAGAGCATTCCTATCGCTCAGCTCCCTGGGGTGAATTAAGGCAGGTTTCAATGCTGTTCTTTGCTGTCAGCTTGGTTGTGATCAGATTTGCTGATTGACCTCAACATTGAATAAAAATGCAACAGGAAACAGTGGAGTGACCTGGAAAACTCCAAGCAGGATATGGTCATAGGGGAATCGGTTGTATGTTGTTGTACTCTCAATAGAAGAAACAGTTAACAAAAGTGTGTGGCCGAAAGGTCGTTTCACTTCAGTCTGTGTTCTCTTTAGCGTGGTCTGAGCTTTTGATGTGATTGGGTATTAAAGTCATTACAGAAAGTCATTAAATTTGGCAAACAGGTGTTGGAGACCTCAGGAAATGACTCTAAAACCTAAAGAACAGAGTTTCAGATAATGTGAACTATCACTAATTAGAAAAACACGTGAATAGGGACAGATTACTGTTCCGCGAAGGTTTCTTTGCTCTTTGAAGCAGCTAGTGTTAGATGAATCATGGACCTGCTCCACTTTGGCCCTTCATCAACTTTCCTCAATACCTAGAAGCCTCCATAGATGTGTACTTCGCTGTGTGAGTGAGCTCAGCAGGAAAAGGACAAGACTTCAGAGGAAAAAAAGTGCTTTAAGTGCAAGAGTATCCAGGAAGTAGCCTAGCAATGTGGAAAGGGAGCCTGAGCTCTAGAGAAGCGCTGTGAAGCAAAGGCACCACGCTGAACTGGAGGCCGGGGTGCCGGCAGGTAACACCAGTTTCCTACTCAGCCATATGTCCCTAGCCTTCTGCTTGGCAGCACGTGTTACGGGTGATGGACTGAAATGAGCCCCTGCACAGAAGGTGCAATGTTACTCTCCTCCAGGGGTGTCATGGCCACCTGCCCCCCTGTGTTTCAGAGGCGTCTTTGCTGAAGCTGTGTTGTGGGGTGGAAGAGGGAGACTTCATAGGTCTAGAAAATGGCAAACTCTTCTCTTTGAAAGTCCCTGCCACCATGGCTCTGGACTGTGAAGTGTGTAAGAATGGAAACTGTTTGCATGTGTATGGCTGGTAATGTATGAAAGACACAATAGTTGCCTTCTGTAGATTAGGCCTGTAGAGGTTTATTTCTGTTTGAGTTCTGCTGAATCATCGCAAACTGTTTCTTGGGTGGAGGCTGCTGGGCATGTTCCTGTTGTAAGATCTCCAGGGGAAAAAAGTTCCATGATTCACCTATCTTTTTTTTATAACACACGTCTGTTTGACCTGCTGGGCACTACAGTGTCTGTGCTCTGCCTCCCTGAAAGTGGTGTCACTAATTTGGAAAAGCTGTGGTAAGATGGGAGTCTATGCAGAATTGCAGCTTTGATACCCATATGGAACTCCCTGTATTGTTTACTCTAACATTGTTAAGTGTGTCAGAGTGCCTCAATGAAATACTGACCTAGAATGTCACCTTTTGGACTTAGAAATAGTTGTAGGCCATGACCTGTCTGTCTTGCACTGTTGTCTTTACTTTCAATATGCTTAGTTTACTTTGGAGCTAGAACCCAGGAGAAGCCAAACCCTACCTATTCTATTCTCTCAGGATCCAGGAAGCTACTTAAAAGTTGAAATAATCAGTGACAAAATCAAGCTTTCAAACTTCTTTGCAAAAGAACTATTAACCAGGGAGAATATTTTTTTCCTTTAAGCTCTATGCTTAAAGCGAACACAGCTTGGAGGCTTGATGCTGTTGAGCAGAATGCCATATCTGCTGTCTTTGGAGTTGGAAGAGGATTGTTGGAGTTGGAAGAGTCACACAAGACTGGTCTAAATTGAAATCTCGTCACAATATAAGAAATAGGACGGCTGAGGTACCCCTTATACATACCTCCTCTTGTCTCCCTAATCTACTAGTGAGTGCGCTTGGGCAGCTGCAGTGGAATGGCAGGCCTTCTTTCTTGGCCCCTTTTGTACTTTGTCCTAAGGATGTCCCGGGTAGCCTGGGCAACCTGCGTTGCACTTCCAGCAGCATGCTTTGCACTGTGGACTGTTGTCTGTATGTGAGCCAAAAGCCAATTTAAATCTTGGCAGTGGTGGGACAATTTTCTATGTTGTCCTAATACTCCCTAAATCCTTTGGCTATTAATTTGTATGCAATATCCTTGAGAAGACTTGTCCTGAAAATATTTTAAAACCTGACTGTGGTGTTTGAACTAAAACTTCCTTGAGTTTCTAAGACCAGTGTTGTGAAACTCAGCATTTCAGATAAAGAAGAATAAAAATATTCAGAGGAGACAGGAGCATTAACAGATGTCAGCCATAGGCAGCAGGTGGTGTTTGCAATCCCTCAGATTTTATAGTATTATTCTATACTTGGTTATCTTCTTTTCTCAGTCCTGTAGCAATTTAAAAACTGAGTGCCTTCTAGAGAGCCGGATCTAGCACTGAGGTGTTCAAAACCACATGTAGGTACTTGGGGATCATTTTCATAGAGCCAAATGCAAATAAATTTATTTTTTTCTGCCAGTGTGCTGACATCAGTTTCACACAACATTTGCTCTTTTAATAACTCATTATTTTTCTTTTTTTTTTCTCTCCCACCTAGCTTCTTCCCTCCATTTGCATGTGCGTTGGAATAGTGGCTTTTTTAATCATTGCAGGAGTTAAACTGACCTCCCACAACCATGGCAGACGAGGACCTTATTTTTCGTATGGAAGGGATTGATAATGCTAGATCAACAACAGCAAACTCTGGAAATTATCTCAATGCTGATAGTGATGATGAAGACAATTATTTTATCTGTCCAATAACTGATGATCCAGTTTCTAACAAGTCTGCCAGTATCAAAGTTGACAATTATTATAGCAACTTAGCAAAAACTGAACAGTACGGTTCAAGCTCTTCTCCTAGAAACTCCTTTAGCTTTAAGGTAAGTATTGGCTCCAGCCTTCAATGAGGTTTTGGTTTTACTTAGTTGGCATGAGAGATTCTCTGACTGCTTCATCTCCTGTAACTAATACTTTTCAAAAAAAAAAAAAAATCTCCTGTAACTAATGCTTTTCAAAAAAAAAAAAAAAACACATCTGTTTTTTCCAGACCTGCAGTTAATTTCATTAAGCCAATAGTCTTGACGCTGCCATTGAATTGCTTACTGTCCCTTTTAATTCAGTGGGAGATCTTAATCTACAAATGCAGCAGAATTGAGGTGAACAATTCACTGCCATTATGATCCAACCATTAAAAAAGGCATACGTTGATTGGGAGATTTAAAAGATCATACTTCTTGTAATCTGAATTGGAATTTTGCCAAGGGGAGTTAATAATCGATAATATTTTTATTTGGACAAATTAAATTGTAAATGATAAAATTGTAGTGATAGGTTTTCCAGTTATAGTTCCTTCTCAGGGAGCTTTGAACATGTTGACTCTTGTGCTTGGATATGAAGTGTCACACTGGCAGTAGTTCCTGATGGTATACTGGAGCAGTATCTGACCTTTTTAGAATGAACAGCAATCACAGCATTGCAGAGAGGTCAGAGGGGCCTTTGGTGCTTCCTTGGCAGTGTGTCCTGTCCCACGTGGCTCCCCTTGCACATATCAGGACAGGCAAAGGGAGACCAACCCACAGGCAGTGGAGCCTCAAGAAAGCAAGTGACATTCACTCTATAGACTAGATATTCCAAATATGCACCATTTGTGCTAATCTGGCATGTCTTTTAGATTTTTGTCTAGAATGGGATTTAATGTGTTTTATTAATGCATTTCTTGTTATAAACATTAACATATTTATTTAAAAGATACTTCAAAATCTTGGTTATGCCTAATGCATGCCTTTTCCTGAAAAGATACCAGAGGGTTTATTTCAGTCAGCTAACGTATTAAGTAACACATTAAAAGTGAAACTGTCTTGTCTGCAGTAAGATTTTTTCCCCCCCGTTTTTACATTAAAAGGTCATATTCCTAAGGAAGGTGAAAAGTAAAAGTTTAGTATAGACAAGGGGACACACTTTAGTGGATGCTATGCTAAGCAAGTTAAGATGCGATAGGAAGCTTAGTCTAAATTTGTGTGTACATTTTAGCATGTATTAAACACTTGCCTCTGGGTTTGCAGTGCGAGTTATGAGTCACATGGCCTGAGATAAAACTGATAAGGACTTAAGAAATTGCAATTATTTCCTCCTTCCTAAGCTATCATGTTGCTTCTGTAGAATATATGTGCCCGTGCTTTGGGCTTCAGAAGGCCTAACTTGGATTTTTAGCTCCTCTCACAGATAAACTGCAGTTGGTTGAGATGTGGAGCGAGCAAGTCTCCATCTGCTGCTTAAGCTGCAGAAATTGTGACTTCCAACGCAGAGTGAAGCAGCCAGCCAGGACTGACAACATCTTAAACCACTGCAGCCTGGTCTGATCAGAGTCTACCTGTCACAGCCTAAAGTTGGCAATGTGGCTGTTAATAATGAAATGTAGAGACAGATAGAAGAACTACTATTAACTCGCTGCCTTTAAACAGAACTCAGCAATGTTTAATTAACTAGTTAATAGGCAAGACCCTTTTAATGCATATTTTCCAATAAAAAAACTTGCTAACTTACCTCATTAGGCTTGTTCATGGAAGTTCTAAGAATGAACTTAAATTAGAAATATAAATTGAAGAGTGGCTTTTAAGTGGAAATTTTAAAATTTTTTTTTAATTAACAAAGAGAACAGAGACTCTTTGTCAATCATTTGTCTTATCACATGTATTTTCCTACTCTTATGTTTCTCGTGCATCCTTTAGAATGACACACAGCATCGTTCTAAGCACGGCTCTGTGGTTGACCATAGTCGGGTAGGTTAAAAAGAAAATGTGAACACAGTATCTAATAGATGCATTAAGATTTTTTGTTTGGTGGTTTTTTTCCTTTTTATGGCCTTTTTTTGTTTGTGATTTGGTTGGTTGGGAGAACTGCTTGCCTCAGCCCATAAAAGTCATCAAGTCAAAACTAAAAAAAGATACCTGTTAAATGAAATAATGCCCATATTTTGTTCTCTACCCTGAAATATCACTTCTCTTAAAGCACTTAAAGTGCATATCTGTAGCTGTTTCTTCACAGTATTTCCTACTGTGGCAAGAACAGAATGGATGCAGAACACCTCTTAGTCTGTATGGCAGCCACATGCCTACAGCAGGAGAAAAATTGCACTGTTAGTACCATTTCATGAAGTCCAACTTCCGCTTGTTTGAAGATTAGAATACAGCTTTTGTACAAAGCACCTCACAAGATCAAGCAAAAGTAATGAATTTATTTAAATCATTACCTAGCATGGACACAGATCCACCCTTTTGGAGAGGGACCCTACTCAAGAATCATTATACATCGATAATTGACTAAGCCTGGACTTGTTTCTGTCTCACTATTTTTTTCATATGTATTCAAATATGGAAGTTCCCAGCTCCATATGAAATGTGTATCATTGCGTGATCTGAGACAACTTCATTTTGTTATGAAACATGTAGGAAATCTTTCTCAGACTGTCTTTTAAACTTGTTTTATTTACTGTAGTATTGTGTGGCTTTATTGTCAGGGGGATGTTAAAATTGTTTGCAAGGTGTGCATATTTACAGCTGAAATAAAAAAAAAACATGAACAAATTAAATGCGCAGCTGCTTCAAAATCTTCTTTATGTTGTTGCTGACATCAATTTATACTGTATTTCCAAAGGAAAAAAAAGCCACACCAATATTTTAAAAGTTATTGTTTCTGCATACTTGAAATTCAGTCGGAGAGGCAGTAACAAAATCTCAGAGCTGAGTAGTTCTTTACTGGCACGAGTGCAGAGTGGCCTTTTCTCCTGCTTACCTTGCAGAAGGTCTTTGGCACATCACAAGATCATATTTCCAGTTCTCTTGGAACAGTACAACATAAAAAGAGGGGGATCAAAATGTTATGAGAAAAGCATACAAATTGGCTGGTAGAGAAAGACTGTTTTTACTCCAGAAAAATCCTTTGATTTTTTTTACTCTTGACTTGGTGGAGATTGAAATAGCAACTTGTCTGGAATTGTTATAATAATTGACTTTTACAACATTCTGATTTCTTCTTTCTTATGCTGAGCATAATTTGGGGGCCTTGGGGTTTAGAGAAATTTTTTTTCTTTGTCCATATTGCTCTATCGTTAATGGACTTTTTTATGTTTACGCTGTCAGCATATGTTGTTAGTTACAAAAAGTTAAAAATCAAAACAGTAAAAGTGAATTAATATCATTGAAGTGTGACTTATCACTATTTGCAGCATATGTTCAAGATACTTGCAAATTACAACAGATTTTGCAAATTTTACTTGATACATACTAGACCAGATTCTGTTCTCAGTTAATTTTACGACAGTGCAAATTGAACTAAAATATGATGCTTTATATTTTTGAATTATGTTTCGTTATACTTGAAGCTATAAAATGTCAGCGTGTTCTTCCGTACCACTTGGTCCCTGCTCTGAATAGTGTTTTGGGGGCTTGTGTAGTTGCACGTCTTCATAGCGTTGGGATCTTGATGTGCTCTAGAAAATACCATTGTTGTGAGTTGCTGCTGCTTATAAATAACCTGCCAGTTTGTAACTTCTTCAGGAAACCTGGAAACATGCTATTCAGAAAGCTAAGCACATGCCTGATCCGTGGGCAGAATTTCATCTTGAGGATGTTGAGACGGAACAAGCCACTCGTTACAGGTCTGTGGGTCTTTCTGCTTTTGATACTGATGTTAAACAGAATGTGCTGGTTTATGTAAGGGCTGTATTTTTGTTGGGCAGAATATGTGTAATTACATGGCTGAAGAACTTTAAATAATGCCCAAAGTGAGAGTGACTTAACTGAATTTCCCAGGAATACATAAATACTGTTTGTCATCAAAAAAATAAACCTTTTGGCAAATCAGTGTCTCACACTTTCTCTCTCTCATGTACATAGTATCTGTGAGTTTCACCATCTAGACAGGAAACAAGGCTAAAAAGTATTTTCTAGTTGATTTATCAGTGCTGTAAACTTAATCTAATAAGGAAATGAATCCCAATAAAGAGGCAGCATACTTAGTTTGAATAGTTTAGGAAAAAAAGGCAACATAACACTCTGCCTTTCCAAAAATAGCAGTTTCACCCTTGCCTGTCTATGCGGTATTGCTGCATGTGGCTGGAATTTAAATCCTTATAAAGCCCAGAATAGCTCAGCATGGTGTACGTGCTGAAACTGAGTTTGGCCCTTAAACTATTCTCAGTGCTTGCACAGCTTTGCCAAGACGTTTACCCTACTGACACGGGTTTCTGGGCGGAAGGGGTAGGAGTTAGAGGCCAGTTAATTATCACGTAGGATCAGTGTTTGGGAGGCCTCCCTTCCAATCACATAACACTGTCACGCAGTGCTCTTTCCCGTAGACTGCATCTGTCCCTGGTCAGCCACACAGTTCTGAAATAGTATGCATATTTTAAAAGACAAATAAATGATAATATTGGTTTAGGGCTACTCGAATACCCTGTTAAAAAGAGATGTCCCTGATATACCTATTTCCACCTTTTTTGTCTGCTGCAAACTGGGGTGATAAGGGGGTATATGGGGTGTCTGCATGCATGAAGTACTCAGTGGAGGTCGGGGGAATCAGTCTGGAAACAGTCATGTGTTGGTGACTCAACTGCTGTGGTTCTCAATTTGGCTTTTCGTGTGTTGGGAGTTAAGGGGGTGGGGAGAAACCACAGTCATGCTCTGTGTTATCACAGGGTTGTGCAGAGACTTGCTCCTCCAGGTGTTGGGCAGTTGTTGGCGCCGCTGTTTTTCAGAGCCACAGCTGGTGCAGCGTCGACAGCCAGAACCAAGTTTATACAAACTCAGGGTTGGGGAGACAACCTGTCCAGTGTGTAGGGTTTGGTAAAGCTCCTTATGCCCCTAGCGTACTGCCTAGGCATCATAAAGGAGGTTTAATGTCAAAACAGATAACGCCTAATTTGGAGTGTTGCAAAAGTTTAGCTTCTGTAGTGGAATCTGTTCATTGTCGATATGATTCAGTGTCTCTTCAAAGAGCTATACATATTTCTTCTTTCCCACCCGAAGTAAGGAGGGCAAGAGTATGGTGGGAAGACTACAAGTTTTTGTGTTGGAGTGGTGGCAGCACTTCTTAGCAGTCAGATAGAGAGATAAGGAAGGACAGGTGCTGGGGATGGGAGGATTTGGGTTCCTTCTGCATTTTTCTAAGATGCACATCTCCTGATTTTGCAGGTACAATGCAGTTACGGGGGACTGGGTTGAAGATGAAGTCCTCATCAAGATGGCTTCACAAGTAAGATCACGCTGTCCTTCATGTTTATTAGCAGCCAGATTTGTCATTTCCTTCTGTTACTGAATAGTGTCAGCAAGATGGAAAACCCTTGTATAGAAGTTTTGAAGTCTCAATGTCATTCTTTTTTCCTCAGCTTGTCCATTACGTTTTGGTGTCCCAACAGCCTTTTCTCCCCAAAGTAGAGTAGAACATGGAGTCAGCCCTTCCCCATCAGCAACACGAGGCATTTGTTCCTTTCCCAGTGATCTCCCTTCCGTTTCCTGCTGGCCTCATCTCCCTGCCTGGCAATAGTCCTGTTTTGTGTCCTTCCAAATAATTTCTGCTCTTAGGTTATACTGAATTTTTGGTATGTGAGGGTGGAAGCTACTGTTGCTTCCCAATTAAATCATGGGGTGGGTGGTGCGTCGGAGTTGCTTTGCTCCGTGTTACTGATGTAGTATCTGGCATCTGGGTAGGTGATGCTCTGTTTGGCACATCCTCTATGGAAGCCTAAATGCAGAGAGCATGAGGTCTGCAAAGCCAGCTTCTCTGGGCAGTCGCAACAGAGCTGACTCCAAACTACAGAGAGAATTTAGATAGCTTCTTTAAAAGACATATCGCGTCTGCTCCATGGGATATTAAGGAGGGACTTATTCCCAATGTCTTTTCCCCAGATTACTACTTACACTGCTAGTGGGTTTTCACTTTTCTTTGAGTAGACAGATATTGTATAGAGCCTGTTTGAGAGCTGCTTTCTGCAGGATATAAAGGGGGAAGACAGGGTTGCGTCTCTTATTGGTTAGAAATTAACTTTGTGGAAATAGCGATGCTGTGGATTTGTTTTTTTTTTTTCTTTCCCCTAGCCTTTTGGCCGTGGAGCAATGCGTGAGTGTTTCAGAACGTAAGTATCTGCTGGCTTTATCTTTGTTTGTAGAGGGATTTTATACCTTTTTGCCATCTTCTTTGTTGAATTAAGCTGTTGTCTGGGGGGTTGTGGGAGGAGAGGAAGCTGCTCTAGGAAAGAAGGCTCTGTCTGTTTTGGAATTCTTGATAAGTGGGGGTTTGGGTTTGGTCCGTGTTGTGTGTCCCCCCCATTTGAGTTGAGTGGCAACTTCTGCAAAGTCTTTCTACCTCACACACACACTTTTGAGAGATGTGTGGATTAAAGTATTGCATGTCAACAAAAGTTAAAAGCTACATCATGAGAACTGTCAGGTGCAGTTTTGCTTCTGGGCGCATGGGAGCATACTACTGAGTAGTAACCCCTGTGTGTTGACAAGGCAGCGGTTTGCTCTTACCACAGGAGAGGGTTTCTCCTCTCAGTTTGTGTTTGAAAGGCCAGTCCCTGTTCATTTCTGCAGAAAATAATTGTTGACATTAGAACAGGGCATTGTGGTGGCACTGACTCTTTATACTCTGGGTCTCAGGGGAGCAGGGAGGGAAAGAAAATGAGAAGAGGAGGCTTTGGCATGTCCCAGCCATTCATACAGGATGTTGCTTTTTCCCTTGCCCCCTACCTGTGCTTCACTTTTCAGCTAGAATATCTGGTAAATGACTGAGGGTAATGCTGACCTCAGCGCCTGGCTCTGTCCATGCAGGCAAAGAAATGGGAAAGATCGAATTAAAATTCTTGGGTTTCCTTTAACCAATGATTGATTTGTCTTTCAGGAAGAAGCTGTCCAACTTCTTATACACGCAGAACTGGAAAGGTGCCTATAACTACGTTGCCAAGCAGTACATAGAGAGTGTGGGCAGGGATGTGTATTTTGAGGATGTCCGACTTCAGATGGAAGCAAAACTCTGGGGAGAAGAGTACAACCGGCACAAGCCACCAAAACAGGTACGTTCAAAGATCTTGCTAAGCAAAAAGGCAGTCTTGCTTTCCTATTGGATTACTTTTCAAATTAATTTACAGGGAATTACTTGTTCACACTCCATTAAATTTAATTGCTTAGATAGATTCTTCTGCGCTACTGTTTTCCATTAAATGGTAGCTGATTTTTAATGAAGTAAATGCAGAAATTGCTTTATATTTCCAGAGTTTAGAGGCTGTGTGTTTGTGAATGTCTGACTGTTCTCAGCTGTTGACTGAAGACCAAAATAAAATGGTGTTTGTATTGCTCTTTTTGATATTTGCCCAGCTGCTTTTGAGATAACCAGAGATGTCACAGAATTTATTGCCAGTAGCAGTCTCAGCAAGCACTTAACTGTTAGTGCTCCAGGAAGGTAGATTCTTCAATCTTGTAAACCTATGTAAACACCTAACAAACATTGATTTTTAAGAAGAGCTGAAAACCTTAATAACTTTACGAAGCAATTAAACTACAGATTTCTGAGAAGTGGTGAAGAATTTTCCAAAGGATTAAGATACTGTGGCTTTGTTTCCTTTAGGTATCTCAGTGACAATACTAGCACATTGTGTTCAGTGCAAAGTGTTAAGATGCGTGAAACTCCTGGGTGTGTGGAATATCAGACAAGGCTCAGGGTATCAAGAGAAGTTCCCATCTTCTGTGCTAGAGATGTGCGTAAACATGTAGGATTCGGGAAGAGGTGGTTCCACTGCTTTGCTGACTGTATCTCTGGTTCTGGGGTCCGTGCTAAACATAGCTTCGCACTTTTCTGTGTTCATAAGTTGGATAGCTGCTGGTCAAAGCTAGCCATTGTGTCCTGAACAAAACCACTTCCAGCAGCAATCCGCTTCTTAAAAGACAAGAAACTAAAGTGCAGGGATGAGGGACTGCAACTGTCATTCACTCCCAGGTGGTAGCTCCTCTTTGTTGAGTACGTCCGTAGTACGTATCAGTGAAGCTGTCAGGTCCCTTTAATCCACAGCTAGTACTGAATGCCTGAGTGTAACTATGACTTCAAATGAGTGGAAGAGGCAGCTTGTAGGAGGGGTGCTGTACATGCACTGAGGTATCTTGGTTCTTGTCCTCCAGTACTGCAGGCTGTGCATGACACGTGACAAGACGCTTGGGTCAAGAAGTATGGCTCAGGGTGGGCGCCTTAGCAATTTAATAGCCAAAATGAGTGAGTGCGTTTGAGTATGTGGTATGTGGACTATGTGCATTGCCTTCTATATGAGGGTTAATAACTACCTATCTCACACCAGCAAAGTGAGTTATAGAGTGAAGCACACAGAGAGGAATCTAAAAATCTAGAAGTTTTAAATGACATGTAGGGGAAGAGATGTAGGTAAAGTGAGAGTTGTTGATGGTTTCTCCTTTAGGAATGTGTCTGGGACAGCGGGAGGAAGTGAGGTGGAATACAGAAATACCTGAATGGTAGAAATCTTCAGTCCTTTTCTGAAGAGGCGTTTCTACAAGTTGTGCAGTAGTTACTGTATGTTTTGCTCTATGAGTATAGACTCTTTGCAGTGTACTCTTAAGATACCAACAAAAATAAAATAGAAAGCCAACATTTACTAAGAATTTTTTAGAGGAATTTCTTGCGGAAGTGAGCTGTTTTGAAGTGGCTGCTTTTAATTTATGGAATTCTTCCAATAACCTAAGCAGCACGTGACTCTTCCCCCGCCCTCTTGTCAAACAGAGAGATCTGTGCAATTTTTCAGCTTCTTCCATTGGGAAAGTTTTCACAGCTGGAGGATTCACACACACTTTGATCTGAAGACAGTATTCTGTTGGTCATTGTTTATCTTCTTTCCCTCCCCAGGTGGATATAGTACAGACCTGTATAATTGAAATGAAGAACAGACCTGGAAAGCCTCTCTTTCATCTGGAACATTACATTGAGGGCAAATACATCAAATACAACTCAAATTCCGGATTTGTGCGAGACGACAATATTCGTCTTACTCCGCAAGTGAGGCTTTGTTTAATGCTTTCCATAGAGTCTACTGCAGGGAATTTCTTGGCTCTGTCCAGAGGTCTTGCATTACTGCCAAGAAAGGAAACTGCAGGCTCTCCAGTACAATGCCGAATTAATTTCTCTTTTTGCAGTGTGTCTACCCCTTATTTGGGGCCTGCTCTTTCAAGCATTGAGGGCTGCTTTATTCCATTTCAGTGTCTGTTGATTTTAGTTGAGTTGAACGTGGTTAATACTCTTTGGAAACCTTAAGCCCTTTGACACTCAATTATAATTGCAGGCATCAACATATTTCAAATTCTCTTCAAATGAAGGTGGGGAGAGAGACCTCTTGTGTACTATGTCCTAAATAATCTTCTGGTTCTTCACGTAATATACAAAAAGAGGTGGCAGATACCCAATTCGTGTAACTACACATCTAGTCCATTTGCATACAAGCATCTGGGGGTTTTTTCAGCTACAACCTCTAGGTGAATCTGAGATTGCGTATAGAAATACAAGTAAAGATTTCAAATGATTCTTGGATCTCGTAAAAGAACTTTAAAATACTGATGAAAAATGCAAAGTCATCAGCATAGCAAAGGGGTTTTACTGGAGCTTGAGGGTTTTGCTCTTTTCATTTTTTTGTGGTATTTTTAAGGTGTTTGTCATGATGCTTAATGTAAGCAGAGGGTTTATGTTCTGGGATGTCTTTTGTACGCTGGATCAGTGCTATGCTTTCACAGGTTGGGAACAAAATGTTCCATGAGATTTGCTGCAGTTAAAATGCTTGTCTATCACCACCCGTCACCTCCCTCGGGCCTGGCAGCGCTTTTTTGGAGGCCTTCCCAGAAGATTCCTAATGTCTCAGCTTTATGCCAAAGAGAAGGGGGTTTTATACCTGATTCTTGAAATGCTGCATTTCAGTATCTGATATGTGAATGTAGAGCCAGGTCAGCCATTCAGAGGGACTGCCCAGAGGTGGAGGGTCCCCCAGCAGGGGAAGGAGAATTTGTGGGGGTGCTTGCTTATTTTTTTTTTTTCCTCTTCCAAAATGTGGCAGAGCTTTGTCTGTTGGCAGAAGGAAGCAGTGTCCCAGGGCTGCAGAGCTTGGAGATCCACTGGCACAGACAGGATGTTTATGCAGAAGTGATTCTGCACTGGCTTCAGAGCCCACTGTTGTTCCCTCTGTTAGGCTGCTCACCCCACTTCTTAAGGTGAAGACTGTATTGGAAAACAGAATCTCCGGTACAGGAGGGAGGAACAAAGTAGTCTCCTCTCCCGTGCACGTTCCCATTGCTGGCCTTCATCCTACCTCTTTTAGCCCATCTCTGAGTGGGGGCAGGTTGGAGAAGCAATCTACTACATGCTAAAAGCTACTACAGACTAGAAGTCTCTCGTTGCTTTCACCATGATGTTTATACTGGTTATATTTCAACGATGGGTTTATCAGACTTTGCCCATTTATAGGAGGTGAATACGTGTTGCTGTTTTCAGTAGATGAAGGGAGCGTTGTCTCAAACATCTTCTATGGTTCTTTCCAGGCCTTTAGTCACTTCACCTTTGAGCGCTCAGGACACCAACTCATTATTGTTGATATCCAGGGAGTTGGAGATCTTTACACGGACCCTCAGATCCATACAGAGAATGGTACAGATTTTGGAGATGGCAACTTAGGTAAAATCAATGATCCTGTTTCACATGCTAATGGATTCTTATTTTCTCTTGCCAGCTGTCTGCTGCGTAGCCACTACATGGCTGAGTGAGCAGGCACATATCTGAGGGTCTTGCAAACAGATGGGGTTCCTGAACAGGGCAGCTGTCGTGCATGGGCGGGTTTAAAATGAGAGCTGATCTTGACTCTTGTCTCCTGGCCTGCTCTTAAACCAAACAAGTAATGAAGCTAAGTCTCTTCCTACAATGTGAGAGCAATAGTGATGGCCTTTAATTTCCTTGCCACATTGCAGGAATGGATACAGTTGAATGTGGAGAGATAAGCGTTGCATATTTTTAAAGCTCCAAGTGTCCATATGTGAAGTTGTTCATAGGACACAGCAAGTTTTGTAGGCAGTATGAAATTTAGGTGTGTTTCTCAATGATGCAGCCAAATTTATTTATTATTATATCCCATACATACATAGCTTTTGAAGATTTTGCAGTCTTCCTTTCACTCTCTCATGTAGAGAGAGTGAAAAGCCCTTACAGGTGTTAAAGTAAAATGGAAGTGGGTTGAGCTGTGTGTGCTACAAAGCACATTCTCTTTTTTTTCTCTTTTGACTTTTCAGAAAATGCTTTGGGACTTCTAGCTTTTAGTAAGTAAACTGTCATAAAAACTTTGAGTGACCCCTTTCTTCACTATTTTTTAATGCTGTAGGTGTTCGAGGTATGGCCTTATTCTTTCATTCTCATTCCTGCAACAAGATTTGCAAAAGCATGGGGCTTGCACCATTTGATCTTTCATCCAAAGAGAAAGATGCCTTGGATTGTAATAAAAAATTGCTTGTAAGTGCTTGATGAAAAAAGTGTAACTAAGCAGTATAGCTGGTTTATTCTAATTTTAAAAGCCCTGTAAATTAAACTCAATTATGCTATTTAAATGGCAAATATAACCACCTTAATCACTGATGTTGCAGTTTAAAAGACAGCATTTTAAAGCTGACTTATCCACACTTGTCCCTGAATTAATACTGTAGCTTTAACGCATAGGGAACCTTATAACACATGTATATTTAGGACCAAGTATATCTTTGAATGCTGAAATCATTAGTAAGTTTCATATCTTGCAAACCTAATTTGGGGAGACAAAAAGAATAAAACTGCCCATCTTTAACTGATGTCAGTTTCAGCTGATATTAGTGGGACTGAGACTTGATGAAATGCTTTGGATGAAATTCAGTCTTAAACAGAACTGTCTCTGTAACAATGCCAGGACTTGATATTTTGTTGGGTTATAGAACTCTTTAAAACAAGTAGTTATGTATATGTGTGTGTATTTATACCCCTCCCTTTGTAGGGGCGGTGGTAATAATTACAATACAGAGAAGCATTACTCATGGGACTTTCTCGTTAATTTGCCAAGGAATCTGCTCAGACGATTCTCCGTGGCACAGAGGAAAAATGTGGCAGCAGCCGGGTGAGAACAGTCTCTGGTAGTCGGCCTCCTCTGCTCTTCCGCCTGTCTGAAAACTCTGGAGATGAAAGCATGAGTGATGTGGCATTTGACTCTCTACCCTGCTCTCCTTCCTCAGCAACCCCTCACAGCCAAAAGATGGACATGCTCAGTGAGTGAGCCTCATAAGTAACTTCCTTGGCGTTCCTGAATGTTTGGCAGTGACTTATTTTATATTGCTGGTTTTAAACACAGCAGCGTGTGGTATTTAGTCCATAATACTCGTCTCTAGCATTCCTCTTTGAGCAGAAATAAAACTAAAACTACTTCTACGTAGATAATTAATGCACAAATGCTTCTGTGGAAAAAACTGCAGTAACATGATGGTATCTAGAGCTTTCCCCTCAAGCATGTTATCCTTGAGGGGACAATAAGACGCAAATATTTTTCTTCCTAGATTGGCCTGTGTTCAATGAAGTGGATAACTTGGTTCACAAGGACTATGATCAGCTTGATAACCAAAGGGTGAGTGTCTATGAGTGTCTTTCCAACAGAACATGAGATCACAGTTCCTTAACAAATCTGTCTTTAAAGGACTGCCTGAAGGCTTTGTTCAGTAAAAGTGCTCTGCCTGCTTTCATTGCTGTAGGTCGTGTTACCTGCATGCATTTGCTGTTTCTAATGAAGGAAGAAAGGAAGAACATTTTATTTTAAAATATTCTTTTTTTTTCACTCCAGAAATTTATCTGCATCTCATGTATTTTAACAGATAATGAAATTGTGTGTCTGTTCCCCTGCCTGCATGTTGTGTCTTTGGCACTGCTGTGGTATGAAAGCTAAAAAGAATCCCCACTGATTAGGTCTTTGCAAATACTGGTACTGTGGGATGTTAGAAAACATCACCTGAAGAGAGTGCAATAAGTTTGCAATGGGAATTTTCCAACACCGTGGCCTTACTGCTAGGGGCTGTCAGTTACTGTTTTATCTTTTAACTGGCTACCACTGAAGACTGAAAACTAGTGGACTCTTCGTTTGATAAAGTATGTGAGTCCTTGATTTTTTTTTTTTAACATATCTAAGAGAGAACACAAACTTGGACAGTACCTTCTGGGTCAGTAAGTCCTGCTCTGTCTGTCAGAGGTAACACAACATATGTCATGGTTTAACCCCAGCTGGCAGCTAGGACACTATCTGCTCATGCAGTTCTCCCCCCTTCCCCCAAAAAGGCAGGGAGAAAAGGAGGGGAAGGGAAAAGAAACTGGTAGGTTGAATAGAAACAATAATAGAAAAGGAAAATAATAATAATGACAGAAGTGATTCTCACTGCCCGGTGAATTGGTAGCTTCCTGAGTAGTGATCGCAGACTCCTCCCGGCCGACCCCCATTTATATAATAAGCATGATGTCTGTGGTACAGAATATTCCATTGGGCATTCCATCTTTCTGTCTATGCTTCTTCTCAGAGTCTATGGGAAGCTGAAGAGAGTCCTTAAAAAATATAAACATCGCTTAGCAATAACTAAAACATTATGCATTATTGACATTTATTTCATAGCAATCACTAGAAAGAAAATTACCTCTTTCCCAGCTGAAACCAAGACAGTATACATTAATTTTTATCCAATATATCCATCCAACATATCTTATTGAACCAGCAGGTTTTCTCTGTGGGAAATATCAAGCTGAGATCCTTACAAAGGATAGCGCTAATGTTGTGATGTTTTGTTCTTTTCTTCTATAGGATTTTGAAAATGGTGGAGACAGTGGATATCCCAGTGAAAAGAGAAGTGAGCAAGAAGATCTAGATCATAGAGAGAGGGTAAGAATTTAGCAGAGTTGGGCCTGTTCATACTTGAAGTGTTTCTGTAGAGGAATCTTATTTTTTATCCCTCTTGATCTAGACTTCGTAAACAGAGGAAACAGCTGGAAAGAAGTTCCCACATTTTGCAAAATTACTTACTCGTCTTGGGAATGTTAATGACACTTTTACAGGAAAAGGACTATAACACGGAGCTTAATTTCAAACATTACATTTGATTGCATATTGTTGTGGGTTTTTTCGTAAGTGTTCTGTATCGCATTTGAGAAAGGTAGCCAACTTCTTGTCATGTGGAACCCATGAACGTGGTCTACTTTCAGACTCTTTTACCCTCTCTACTTTCTATGACTTTATATGGCTTAAGATATCACAGAACTTAATGTTGTTGTCAGTTAATAATATGAAACTTCAGAATTCCTGTGGGTTAGTTGGTAACTCCTTTAAAATACATACTTTTAAATTAATGCTTTTTGACTTGAAGTTCTTAACTAGATACTTAATTAGAAGATAGAAAAGAGAATACTGCTTCCAAAGATACCACTCCTTTTGTCACCTTCGAAGCAACAAGGTGTTTGTCATGGGATATCCACTTTACAGGATTAAAGAATGGATGTGTCATATTCTTTACCATTTCAGTATGTTTCTTTTTATAATGCAGTATCACTGAGAGAAAAGAATCCAGTGGAAACTATTTTGGTCACTGTCACTATTAATTTTGCTGGATAAGAATAGTCTAGAGGGGTAACTAGCACACATCAGTTGCTGCAAATTAAATTATGCAAATCTTTACGTTAACATAGGGCCATTCAAACAACAACCGAAGACATGAATCTGATGAAGACAGTTTGGGAAGCTCTGCAAGGGTAAATAAGGCAGAAATGTTCATAGACAATGAATTTGCCTCTCTGCTTGGCCTTTGTTCCGCTCATCTGCCATCTAACTTCACATCACTAAATCAGATGTCATTTTCCTTCCTTTTCAGCTACAGAATATGTTTATTAACTTACCACTCTATGTTGTTTCCTTTTTTGTTTTGTTTTTATTTTCCAGTTAAAGAAGTAATGTTATAAACAAATTGTTACCTCTGTAACTGACCCCTAACATAAATTAGTGACTATGCATAGCTTTCTCACTTTAATTATAGTTCTGTGGACTTTTTTTTTTATGCCTAACTAGATGATATTTCCTTTCTGCACTTGTATTTTTGGAATTGTGTCCTATACGTGGTTGGATGATTTTTTTAAAACATGCACCATTTGAAATACATGACAGGAGCTCTCTCCACTGTGTATATAACCGAGATAGGGAAGACCAGACCTCCTTGTGTGTTTTTACAAAAGGTAGCTTCTGTGATAATTAGTTTCTGTGGCTTAAACAAATAACTCTATTCTGCAAGGAAAGAAAGAACAGAGCTTGACAAGAGTGAATGATTTAATTAGATACACTTTTCAGAATTTGCTTGTAATGATTATATGTTGCTGTTTCAGGAAGCTGAAACAGCTTTAACAGACTGAAATTCTGTGCCGGTAGCCTTCCCTGTTGGGCTTCCCCTGTGTACCTCCAATGGCTTTCATTCTGACAGGATTGCGTTTGGCTACTATTTCCCATTCACCCATGATGTTGAAAAGTTGTTTGTTCTTTTTCGTGTTGGACGTCCTGAGAAACACCAATACATATATCTGCCTATCATCTTCTGCATTGTTAAATTTTAATTTTTCTAGAGTTTAGAATGCAAGCAACATTTAAAATGTTTCGAACTGAAATTCTGACCAGAAAAGCATGGATTTAATTTTTTTTGTGCATGGATAACCACAGTGCTTGCAGTGTGACTATTCAGGTGCTTGTTTTTATAGGTACCTTTTTTCTGATTCAGAACTTAATGCTTTGCTTCGCTGCTGTCACTTATGGAAGATACTTGATGTTGGGATTAGAAAAAGGGCTTTACTCTGTTTCTTTGACAAAGAATAACAACCAATTATTCAGCTACTAACATGACTTCGAAAAGCCGTGTTTTAAATTACAGTATTTACTAATCAGTAATAATATTAATGGAGGCTTTGATTGCTGGATGGTAATCCATATCAAATAGTTCGTAAATTTTAATTTTGGATAGAAATAATAGTATATTCCGTATTTCAGATCAGTGTGGAGAAGTGGAATCTCTACAACTCTTCCAGAGTCCACATCCACAGACCGTCCTGTGTTGCCCAGGAAATTCAGAGGCTCAATGCACTAGAACTTGAAAAGAAAATTGGGAAATCAGTTCTTGGGAAGGTAGGATGGGTCCAGTAATCCTGTTCTTTCCAACTGGAAAGAAACATCTTGTATTTATTACTTACATAGAGGTGTTTCCCTGCATGAGTTATTCGTGCAGGTGAAAATACATAGCTTTCTGTCACCTAATAGTATTTTATAAAGGACATCTAAGCTCAGGAACCCATGAATTGCAATGTCTGGGCTTCTTTGGGGAGGACCTTGTTGTTGGTTCATCTTTCCTTCCAGACGAAGGAAAGAAGATACAGTGGGACAGATATGGTGTGCCTGACCCACATACCTTGCAAATAGGCAAGGTTGGGCTCCTGAAAAATGGTCATCTTACTCCAGACTATCCCAGACAATGCAAATGTAAATTAAGTCTGGGTTTATGTATGGAGTTAAGCCCACACTCAAAACACACGATGTAGATCTTCCTGAATATCCTGAGAGCTTCAGACATTCTCAGACCCTTTGGTTTGAGAAGAAACCTGCCTTTCCCTTGGGCAGGGGAGGAGAAAATAATCTCAGAATCCCACAACATGTTTGGAATTAAGTCCTGCCACCACTGACAATAAAGGCTTCAATGGTATGAGGATTTTACCCTGGATAACCTTCTTGGTTTTCTGTGCCTCAGGTTAGTTCCTTCCCTGTGAGGGCACTTGCGGTACATAAGTCTGTGGCCCGTGGTCACTGCCATTTGCCTTGCTGTCTGGCATGTTAGGCAGTTGCCAGCTGGGTGCTTTAAACTACAACTCCCTCCTAAAGGCCTCCAAGGCCCTAGTGGATCTGATGGGACATGACCCTAAGACCTGGTCCTCTGGTGTGGCAACCTGCTGGGATACTGCTTGAGGCACACCGATGTGGGAAGATGTTGTGGCAGCTACTGTGTGGTTGCATTAGGTCTCTTGTCTCTACTAGTCAAATTTGTAAAGCTGTATGTGTCCAAGCTTACAGAACTGGAGAGGCAGCTGCCCTGCCTATAATTTTTGCTTTTTGCCTGTTTAATCTGTTCAGACACTAGTCAGGCTCCGAGTCCGTGTGTTATCAGACTAGTCCTCTGCTTAGTCGCAGAGAGGCACACAATTAGCTTTAATTAAGTAGTCACCTCAGAGAGGTATTTTTGTGCCTAAGTAAATGTCATGGTTTGGGCCAAACTGGGCACAGGGATTTTGAAGAATCAGATCTGGATTTAATACTTGTGTCTCTTTGCTGTGCAATTGTGTTCTAGGTTCATTTGGCCATGGTTCGTTATCACGAAGCTGGGCGTTTCTGTGAAAAAGACAAGGAATGGGATCGGGAGTCAGCCCTGTTTCACCTGGAGCATGCTGCAGACTGTGGGGAGCTGGAAGCCATCGTTGGGTTAGGACTCATGTGCTCTCAGCTGCCACATCACATTCTTTCTGAGGTCACTCTGGAGGTAAACAAAAATATCAAAGAAAATGCCAAAATGCAGAATTGTGGTCCATTGTAGGTTGATGCTTGGACTAGATGATCTGAAAGGTCCCTTCCAACCTAGGTGATTCTATGATTGTAAAAATAACATAAGAATAGCGGGAAATGGAGAGAAAACAATAATCATAGGTGTTTTGTAGCCTCTTCAGAGAAAATGGGTAACTTCGTAATTACGGGCTTGGACAAAGCAGCAAAAAATGCTGCCTGTTCCTGGTTTTGCCAGCAAATTACTGCATGTCTTTGGGAATTTTTTTGAGTGATCTTTACTATTCAGCTGCTCAGGTGTTTTTTGTGGCTGGGCCTGTTTCTCAGACATGCTAAACACTTGCAGCCATTACTGACTTGGAGAAACTGCATTTAGTGTTAGAGGAAGGAAGGGATGGTTTTACTTAGAAACATGCATTTTAGAGGTTTTGTTTGTTTTACTAGGACACAAAGGAGAACAGAAACAAAGGATTTGATTACTTGCTGAGAGCAGCAGAAGCTGGAGACCGGCCTTCCATGATTCTGGTAGCAAGAGCCTATGATACAGGTGTAAATCTTGGTTCAGACAGGTACTGTGCATGACCGAGTAACTTAACTTGGTGGTACTCCACGGGAGGAAGCGGGGGGAGGAAGCACTTGATGCGTGTCTTTTCATTCACGTAAAGAGCTGTTATGTCAGTAATGCTATGAAGTAGTGTTTTGGAATTTCTTCAGACTTACACGGGTGTGAATAAAAGCAAGGTGTAAGCCATGATATCAGAAATTTTCTGCTGTTGGACACCTGCATGTGTGTTGGATCCACCTGCATGTTTGAATTTAGCTGAGGTTGCCCTATAAGGGCCAAGTATTTTTGCTCTGAAGTTGATGATAAAACTCCCCTTGACATCACTGGGAGTTGCATAGTTGAAAATCCTGGGATCATTGACAACAAATGAACACAAGAGATCTTTTGGAGAGGTAGTACCCTAAGATTAAGTGAAAAGTATTTACAACTGCCATGTCTCCTTCTTAGTGATTTTTTTAAAGCATAGTTTTTTTTAAAAAGTGGGGTGTGTTTTCTAATTAAGCTATGAAAGATGGTGTAGAATAGGAGAATTAGGTGAAGTTGTAAAGTGACTATAGATGAGATGCAGTCAGATGCATGAAGTATTTGTCACAGTTGTAGCCTTTATTGCTTCTCATAATAACAGTAGGAGTGGAAATCTCACAGGACCACAGTCTTAATGCTGAGGATGTTACTTTTAATTAAGGATGGTTTTAAGAAGTTTAAAAATGCTTTTACCTCAGTAAGTCTTTCTTAATTTGGCCAGCACTCCTATTTTGATAGGAGGGATAGGAGCAGCATTGTGACTAAGAAATAGATTGTGATTTGCTAAAAGGCTACACAGTATATTGGTTAGATATATATTTATTTTTTTTTAGCATTTTAGATGAGTTTTAAAAAGTGGACAAATACTAATTTCCTTAAATATCAAATATAACAGGTGGTGATAGTGATGTTTCTGCTTTTGTATTGTAGCATGTCTTTGTTACCTGTTTTGCACAACAGTGAAACTCTTGGCAATGGTAACACTAAACTTCTCACAGAAATGCACTGAGCATTCTCAATATGAAAATTGCTGGTTTTAAAGTATTTATGAAACAAGACTTTCTGCAACTTCAGAATGTTTCTAAATCAGTTATGTTCACAAATATAAATTCCAGACCAAAACTGTACGACTAGTAATGAAAGCTCAGACTCTGGAGTTCGATCAGACATTTCAGCCTGATACTTTCTCCTCTGTAATTACTGCATAAAGTGGTCCCAACCTCATTTGATGTAGTGACCTGATGCTGCAGTGCAGAGTTAGTGAGCTTCCATGAGAACATTTGCATTCTTGGAGAGCATCAAGGCTCTGAGAAGCTAGCACAAAATTGAATTCTGAATCTCCAATGCAAGTACACTTGTTTCTGAAGGTAACCATCCTCAAAAATTGTTTTTAACTTCAGAGTACAGGATTGGAAAGAGGCACTGTACTGGTACAACGCGGCACTGAACATGACCGATTATGATGAGGGGGGTGAATATGATGGCACTCAGGATGAGCCCCGGTATCTGCTCCTGGCCAGGGAAGCAGAGATGTTAATGACAGGAGGGTTCCACCTGAATAAGGATCCACAGAGATCAGGTGAGGCCTCGTTTTGTTTCTGTAATCAGTAATCCTGCTTTTCCTTCCCTTTTCCTCCAGCATGTACTTCAGAAATACGTTTCCTGCTTCAGCTGTTATAAAACAAACAGAGGGTCAGTACCCTCAGATTTGTAGGTGAAGCTGTAATGATGCTGGGTGATAGAAGGCTACAAACAGTCAAATAAGAGGCCTTCCCAGTGACAGGGGTAGTGGTCAGTGCCAGCCCGAATCCTGTGACACGCTGAGTCACTCGAAAGCAACCTTCGCTCCCCGTGAGGCCACTGAACTGCAGGTTGTGGCTTGTATTGGGTTACACCATGACTCCCAGGCCCGACACAACATTGTCTTAGTTGTGTAATCTACATGGCAGGTGTCTCAGTGTCACAGGTGTCCAGGGGACTCCTACAGGCCGGTCATATTTCCACTCCTTGCAAATACACTGAAGAGCCTTCAGCAGCCAGTCATATAACGTTCAACTTGAAGAGCAAAAGCCAGATTCTCAGCTGATGTAACTCTGCTGACAGTATTAAAATACACCCATACATCCGCTCCTGTAGTTTGACCTCAGTTTCTCTTTCTGTCCTTTAATTGCTTCAGGGTAAAGAGGCGGTTTTTTCTTTACCCTGTCAACATAACTGATACTATTTCCTCCCCTAGGTGAGCTGTACACAGAAGCAGCAGAAGCAGCAATGGAAGCCATGAAAGGCAGACTGGCAAATCAGTACTACCAAAAAGCAGAAGAGGCTTGGGCGATGATGGAAGAGTGACACCGCAATTAAGCAGTTCTTGTATATAAATTTTTTTTATAGACTTGCTGCATTTGCAGCTAAAAAGATATATTTTTATGAGGTGTTACCAGTTTCTTTTTTTGTATTTTAGTTTTCGGGGGGTTTTTTGAGGGGGGGAAATCCAAATGTAAGTGATATGTTGGGTGCCATAGTGTACTTCTGCTAGTGTTTTAAAGATGTAATACAGACACACTTGACCTTCTGTATTTTTTTTTTAACTGTTAGACCTGAGGGGCCTAGGTTTTTTGATGAAAAATTAAGCTGATGTCTGTTTAGGTTTCACATGTCCTGTTTTTTACACAGCAAATGATCAGCGTGTTTACATTTTTCTTCTCCTCCCCACATACAGAAAAACATTTTCCTAAATTCTCAGCATTTCTTCGTCATTTTTGGTGTATCTCACCGAATTTGCATGTGAATGTAAATTTCAATTTAAGCATGCAGCTACTCATTTTAATAAGTAGTCCCATTCTATTATGCTGGTGTCATTGGGCACTTCTGTTATTCTTATCAAACGAATTGCACATAGAATCCTTACAGTTGGAGGGGGTAGGGATGGGGAAGATGCTTCAAATTGTCAGTGAGGATATTCAGGATGAAATATGTTGTATTCATTACCAACACTGCATATTTTACCATCAGAAAATCACTGATGTTCCTGATGAGGTGAGGCATCCAGCTACCCCTCTCATCCAGGGCTTACACCCTGCACCATATAATAACTGAGTTGTATTAAATTGTACTGATCCTACATTGTATTTGTCCAATGATGTACAGTAGCAAGATCTGTAATGTATACGTAATACAAAGTTATCTTTACAGTGACATCTCAATTCTCAGTGAAGCTAGATCATCTCACTTAAAATGAGAATACATTTTCCACCATTTCCAGAACGACGTTTGAAAAGGTTAGAGGATGTTGATTCATCTATTTCTACATGAAGACAAATAATTTATCTAGTTCAAAAATCTTTTAAAATAGCGTCTTATGTGTGAATGGTTTAAAAATCAGTTAAAGAAAACTGCCGAGTAAAAGGAGAAAACAATATTATCCTCAAGCACTTGAATTTCTGTGTCCTGTTTGCATAATTCTAACCTGCAATGGGAGGACAAATACATGTGGTGGTTGAATTATCATTGCATAGACATAAGTTTCTTCCAAATCCAGTATTTTATTCCAAAGCTGCTGTGCCATCTATAAGGCTAGTACTGAAGCTGTTCTTATTTCTTGGTTGTGGTTGACTGTTTTGCAGGAGATTAAGATGGAAACTTTTTGCTGCCTTGGCCTTACAGTCTTCTGAGGGTGTAAATTGATATGAATAAGGGGCACCCCCTGTGAGGTGCTGAATTGACCTATAATGCTCACCAGCCTCATTTTAGCCAAGCTTTTAAGAGCACACTTAAAACTAAGCAGGCTGCTAGATGATGAAGTTGATTTTTTTGGGACTTCTTGCATGCATAGCCAAGTAATATTAATTTATTGTAAAATGTAGAAACTGTTCAAGGAACAGAAACCAGTTCTTCCTTTCCTGTGTGAGTTCCCGTCACTGAGCTCCAAAGTTGTGCTCCCCATCTATTCTCTTTCTGGCAAGTGGATCTTGAATCACTGTTTAAAGAGTATCCAAGCATGATGTTAGTAACTGCTGCTGCCTGAAAGAGCTGATACCCTAGTGGTTAAGGAAGTGAGATGGGAAGATTTGCATCCTTTTTAGGAGAGAAGGAAAAGTTATCCTTGGATGTTGTACTTCTGGGTGGGTGCTGTAGCCACCAGGCAGTTGTAGCTGTGAGTAGCCTTGCAACACGTGTCCACATCTTGCTGTATAATGCAGCGGGTGTGGGAAAGTAGTGCTCATGGCCTATTTTTATTTTATTTCTTGTTTTGAGAATGAAGGTGAAGCTCTTCACCCATTAATGGAGGAATGTCTAATTTCTAGATCTCAGTTGGGCTTAGGTAGAGATTAAGCTAGGTACTAAAATAACCAGATTTTTTGGACCCAATATTCTGAAATAAAACCAGAGTTTGTAGGATTGCAAGTCAGATGGATGTCTTACGTGCCTATCCAAATTTCTGCTTTAGGTGCCTAAAGCTTCTTTTGGATGTGGCTTTTTTTCTCTTTCAGTTCATAGCATTGAAATAGCGGCTCTCAATGAAAGAGTAATGTGCCATTCACCTCTGAAGACAGCTGACTAGTCAGAGTGTTTTGTGCAGAACCTATGCTTTGTAGGCAGTACAACAAAATCAGACAAAAGGATCTGTTTTCCTCATAAGGTGTTGATGCCAAGCCTTAGAGATCTTCGTGAGAAGGAAGCATGTGTAATACCACCAACAACCACGTAGGGAGGAGGAGAGATTGAATGTGCCCATCCAAAATGTGTAAGGAACGTAGAGTATAATTATTGACACCTTTTGGTGTAGTTTGATTTGCTAGATTCAGTAATTGCTAAAGTTGCTGACAGTTCTCTGTAGATCAGGTATGTAAGTGCGCACGCAGCGCAGTGAAAAAATTATGATTAATACTTTGTTTGCAAATACTGCTTTTTCAGTGATGTAGACTACCTTCTCTCCGAAGGTGGTATCATATTATTTAGCTATTCAATAAATAGGACTGTCAGTAATTTGAAAATGGAAATGGTTTACAGAAGTATGTACAACTTATTCTATAACATTCTTTTGTAGAGAAAAGCTATATATTTGACAGACTTCTGGAATATATTGCGATATGCTGTATTTTTAATCAATTTACAATGAATAAATGAAAATCTGTATTTTTAAGAAATGTGAAAATTTATTATTCCATCCCTGATTTCTTTCCCTTTCAATAGTCAAAAGTAACTAACTGGGAGGAAGTAACTAGATGTGTACCAAGAAACTCTGTCTTTTCCTCAAGAAAACTAAATGGTTGATGTGCTATTTTATCTGCACTCAATTACAGTTGCTGTGTCTGTAACTAATACAGAGTAAGATGTAAGGACTGAAGTGCTCATTTGCAGGACTGCTACAGAAGCATCCCTATGCCTTCAGTCTTTGCTTAGTCCTGAGAAAAGAATGAAAATACTTGGCTTCTATGATTCGATGTGGGAGAGTTTTTTTGTAATGGCTACAATAACTAATGATACGTTGTCATCTTCAGTAAGATTTATTTCCCTTTCTGTTCAAGAATAAACTGTCTGATAGCAGCCCTTTTTAACTGTTAAAAATGGAGCTCTTACTGGTGCTTTTTTGTTGCTTTATTTGGGCAGGTATAATTTATTATACCTGTATAGTTTAAACAATACGAGATTGTTCTTTAGCAAAGGCACTTTGTAATGGCAGAATCTCTCAACAAAAAAGCCCCAGCAGAGCCTCTTCACTCCACTGCAGTGTCACTAAGATTAAAAAGGTGAAATTTGGCATTGCAAGTCTTGTCTTTAGGTATAGCTGGTGTCACGAAGAGCTGGAGCGTTTGGCAAGTGTAACAAAGGAAGTGAGGATAGCATCCATCAAAAAGCATTGGAGACAGCCAACACTTACAGCCTATAGAGTGTAAATAAGAATATTGCCTGTTTCTTAATTACTGGCCTGTGGGACTGATTTGAATCTCACTGTCTTCCCCACAGGTATATTTTCACTTCTGAGAGTAGAGTGGCTGCTGACAGACACACGTGTAGTTTAGGTGGGCCAGATCAGGACTTCTCCTCTGAATGTTAAAAGGGAGGATTTTGCTTGAACCTCAGGCTGGATTCGCAGAATTGCAGAATGGTAGGGGTTGGAAGGGACCTCTGGAGATCATCTTGTCCAACCCCCTGCCAGAGCAGGGTCGCCTGGAGCAGGGCGGGACAGGAACGCGTCCAGGTGGGTTTTGAATATCTCCAGAGACAGAGACTCCACCACCTCTCTGGGCAGCCTGTGCCAGGGCTCTGTCGCCCTTAAAGAAGTTTTTCCTCATACTGAGATGGAATTTCCTATGTTCCAGCTTGTGCCTGTTGGCCCTGGCAGTGGCCGGCAGATTGAGGGGCAGTGCTGCTGGTGGTGGGTCAGGCTGTTCTCAGGTTTAAGTTCAGGGCATCTCTCACATGCCTCCCACTGCTGGGGACCTGGACACTTCATGGGGACAGCTCATAAGTTTGTGACCATCAGGCCTGGTCCCTAGGGTGGACATAATCGATACAAGTCTTGGGCCCTTGCTCTTCTCTGGTTAACTCCTGTGCTCAGGAAAGCAATATAATGAGGCTAGTAGCTTGTGCTATATTTTGAGTTCTGTAAGTTCATTCTTTTAATTTGGAAAAAGTCCCATAATCATCATCTTACCTCACACTGGTAAAATGAGAAACCTCCTGATCCAACTGCCAGCCCCGAGCGGTGACCTGTGCTCTTATCCCCTCTAAGTGTCACGCATGGCTGATGCAAATAATCTTGGGTACACAGGCTTTCTCCAGTGTTCAGAAGTGTCTCTGTGGCCAGGCACACAAACATTTCAGGGTCAGAGGCTGAGCTTGCCCATGGCAGGGCAGAAAAGCACTTCTCTGGGCAGGTGTTGGTACCTCTTGCTGCCTGGGCAACAGGACCTGTGGCGCCAAGCAGCCCTGGCAATGAGAAAAACACTTGCACAATGTGCTCCACGCAGCCTCTTGCACACCACATCTTACACACGCACACACACTGTGTGGGCTGTGGACGGTACCCCCTGTCTACTGCTGCGCGGACAAGTGCTTGGAGACGGCTAAATCAGACTCACTCCCTAAACTTTTCTGCCTGACCAGGTATGGGGTGACTTGCTGTGTGAAACCAACGGAGGTCTGACTGCCCTCTCTCCTCCCTGAAACTCCTGCTTTTCTGCAGAGCCAGGGTCATCAAAGGAGCATCAGCTCCCTCTGTTATCAAAAAAAAGCCCACATCCTTCTGAAAAGGTGCTGAACTGAGGGTGTGATGCTGCAGCAGCGATGGAGGCTCCCATTCACGCTTACACACGTGTGCTGTTATTCCTCAGTACTTGTAGGTAGTGAATTAAATTTTTAGCAAGACTGTGCAAAGCTGCAGCCTCTTGGCAGCCGATGCCCAGCAGCTCCTGGGCAGAGCTGGCCCCGCGGGGGCTGCAGGCACCGGCAGCAGGAGGTGGGCGAGCAGAGGCTGTTGGGGGGTCCAGCAGGTTTAAATGAACTATTTATCTATCCTGTTTAAATGAACTGCTACAACTACAGCAGCTCATCGAGCTGCATTTAGTCTTTGTGGTGAGAATGACGCTAATTCCCCAAGAAAATTTACCAGCTTTTCAGGCAAAATATAGACAGAGGCTCCTAAGGGCACCCTCACGGGACACCAGGCAGCTAAGTTGTGCTACTACCCCTTTTCACAAGAGTTGTACTGGCTACTGCTGCTACTACAGGCTGCCACGTGGGTGCCTGTGCTGCAAGCGGGAAAACAACCCCCCAACCATAAAGTCTGTTGGCTTTTCACTTTCCAGCTTCAGTGAGTTGTAGCTTTGGAGCACAAAGTTAAAATGCATCGGGTTTGGGTTTATTTTTTCAGAGGTTCAGGGGTGCGCAGATGATGTCCGTGTCCGGGTACACGTGGCAGTGCGCCGGACTCCATTGCGCCTGCTGGCAGACGGGGGTGGGAAAACCCGCGGTATTTTATTTTTCGGGTGGAAGGGTGCGTAGTGAGAGCGATTGCTGGGATGGGGCGTGAAGATGAGGGGTGGGAAAGTGTAGGGGAACCCCGATCTGCAGTAAATGCGGCGGCGAAAACAACTATAGTATGGCGGTAGCGTGGCCGAGCGGTCTAAGGCGCTGGATTAAGGCTCCAGTCTCTTCGGGGGCGTGGGTTCGAATCCCACCGCTGCCAATAGGCTTTTTTTGCGCTGCAGCGCCCCATGGCGGCCGGGCGGCCAGCCGTCGGGAGAGCATTGTGGGTAGGAGGAGGGTCGCGTCCCCACGTGCCGGACGCAGTGACGCCAACATGGCCGCTGCCTGAGCGCCGCCCGCCGTGCCGCGCACCGCCACCGGGGAGCCGGCGGCACCGCTGCCCGTGCCGGCCCTCCGCCAGGTAGGCGGTTGCGGCGTCGCTTTTGCCCCTCCCGGGGCCGCGCGGGCGGCGGGGACCCTGCGGGCGGTGGAGGGGGAGGAGCGCGGCCTGGGCTGAGGTGGGCTTTGCCTGTTCGGTGAGAGCGGTGGAGACGAGGTTCTGTGAGGACCTGACACCGCGGCGAGTCCCGAGGGCGCGGGGCCGCGGCCGTCCGTGAGGGGCCCTGACAGGAACCGGCGCGGGTCGGGGCCCACGAAGGGAGTGGACGGAAGCCCGGTGACAGGCCGCGACCCCTCGGCTCCCCTCACCGTCGGGCCGGGGGTGCCGGCCGGTCCTCCCAGGGCTGTAAAGCGGCGGCACCGGCCGGCCCGGGGCCCTTGCCCCCAGGGCTGGCAGCTGTGCGCCTCCCGCCCTGGAAAGGCGCTGCTCACGCCAAAAAAAGCTGGTGGCTGCCTGCGCCTGAGCATCGGCTCTGCGAGAACTGTGTCACAGCCCTGCCCCGCCGGGGGACGAGACGCCCGGTCCCTCTTGCTCCGGGGTGGGCTTGCTTCGTCCCCGCCTTACGTGCAGGTTCGGGCCGTGGGCTGTGGCCTCCCTACTCGTGTCCCCCTTCCCCGCGCTCCGCCTTGCTGCCAGGCTGCTGTGTCAGGGGAAAGCGGGCTCGCAAATTGCCAGCAATGACGAAGCCGTTGCCAGCATTGGGGCGCGCAGGGCCCGGCGAGGTGGAGCGGTGCCTGCGTGGAAGATGGGGCTCGGCACCACCACCTGCCGCGGTGCGGGGCGGCCCCGCGGGAGCGGTCGTACGGCAGCCAGCAGCTTCACCCCTGCACCTGGCAGAGCAGGCCTGGCACCGTGCTGCGTAAATGTTGAGGTGTTAAAGAAAGGTTCATGCATAATGCACGATCTCTTAAGTCCCAAAGATGTGCTTCAGTGACATCACCTCCAAAGAGAGGTCATGGTGCATAGGGGCCCTTTTTGGCTTCACTGTCAGAAGATGACTATGCAAAGCTGCTTGCAGACAAGCAAAGCAAGGAGAAAATTAAGGAAAAAATTGCATCAAAATTGCAGTTATCGTAAATGTTCAGAAGGTACTTTGCACCTTCCATTTTACTGTATGCCTTGGGCCGCCCTGAGCTAGAGGATCACTGCTAGGGCTAGGCTCGGAGACCCCCTACAGAAGAATGTCCAGGTGCCAGTGGAAATTATGGTAGTGATTCTGGAGATGGCACTTTTCCCACTTCGATGGTTCATTATCTATACTTTAAGGCGCTGATGCAGCAGGAGTTCCTGGTCTTTCCTGCACTGCATAATTATATATGAAGAATATTTCAGGTTTTGGTGTTGGCACTTTGGGGGTCCATTATTACAGACAAATTTAGGTATCAATGAAATGCTGGAGCCTTTCTTGCAGGCCTGGCTAAAAATGCGTGTGTCAGATGATGTGCAGCTTTGCCATCTTCCTTCTTACAGTTATATTAAAATTTTTGAAAATAAAAACTAGACAGTACCCAAATGCCCTTCTGGCTCAGACTTAGAGGAAGGATTCAGTTGCTTTGTCACTGATTTTTGCAGTTCTTTAACCACAATATTTTTCTTCGTTGATTCTAAATTGATGATGTTATGGGCAGCTAATGAGCGGTTTCATTGGTCCTAGCATTGGTTGCATTGCAGGAGAATAAGAAATGCGAAGATTTATATTTCTTGCCCTCCTGCAAGCTGTTCCAAAGTTCAGTGATTCATACTGATAACTTGCATTATATTTTGATTTGCACCTTAAAGGAAAGTCCCTTTTAAAAGAAAAAATTCTGCCAAAAGGAAATTTGAAACTGGTGACCATGTTTGCCATCTCTTGGTATTTAATTCTGTTCCGTAACTCTTGTGGTGTCTTATATATATGACAAATATAAAAATGAACACCCCCTTATATATATATATAGTAGATATAGAATTGCGTCTGTGTGCCTTCAGTGAAAACTTCATTCTGATTCAAAAGATTCCTTCAAGTTGCACGAGTATTATAAATTGTGCTGGGACACACTGCTTCCTATTTATAGACCTGTCATCCTGATATTCCAATAAAAGGAACTGTAGTCATTCTTGATCCTTAAATGAATAAGAAAAAATGTAATCTCTGTAATACAACATTTTCCTTGAGTACTGAGAGGTGGATTCACAAAGAGCAGCGTTAGATGAGGGACCAGAGACCAGGTCCTTTAGGCTAAGTTTCTCTTTCTCTCCTTAGCCCAGGGAATCGTAACTTCTCTTCTGGAGAGTGGAGTAACTTTCTCAGGAGAGAGAACAAGCTAGCACATCACATACTTGGCACTCAGGCTGTCAAGAAGGGGAGGGTGGTTCCCAGTTCACTCAAGGGGGTTAGTAAGGAGGGTTTGGGCCTAAGTCTCCCACCTTCTGGGTGTTACTGCATGTTGTTGCATATCTTGGGCACCCTCCTGTCTGTTCTGAATGGAAGCTGCAGTTGTTCCATTTTGTGCAGAGCTGTCAGGCTGGCTCTACGTGAGCCTGCTGTATCGGGCCACCCAGGGGACATGAACGGGGAAAGCAAAATTGGAACTGACAGATCTCATTTCTCTAAAACAACGTATTCGTGCATGTGTTTCTGGGAGGAGCTAAGTCCCTGATCACAGAAAACACTCTGATACCAGTCACATATCACATACGGTTGCAGTAACAGCCCCAGCTTGCAGTTGAGATACTATTGCTTTGAAGGTTTTCCGTTTCTACAAAACTATTTTAAATGTGAATCTGAGTATTATTTAATGGTAAATTTTCAAATACAGATGTATGGTGGGAAGAGCCAGGAATATGCTGGTGCATAAACGAATGGAAAATTCCTGTTCAGTACTGTGAGGGGTGCTTTTTTGGTAGGGGAGAACCTGTGAGTGAAAAATATGCAATCATATTTCTAGGTGGAATGGCAGAAGCAGTGTAAATAAACCAGAGGTGGTTTCCGGAATGGAAATTTGCCCCTGTAGTGATGTTAATAACACTCACATCCAGAATGCCTATCCAGCCTCTCTGAAAGGTTTCTTAGATAACTGCGTATATATTAACGTGATGTTTCGAGAAGCCTGCACATCTGTTGAAATACACTGAGCTGCTTAAATTGTGTGGTGGCTTGTGTATTTGAAAAACAATGCCACCGTCTTGGATGGAGCATGGATGCTGTCTTCCTTCTCTCACAGCCTCTCTGTTGACACCCGATCCTGGACGCTGCCTCTCTCTCTTTCTCTTCCTCCGTAGGAGGTCCAGCAAAGAAGTGAGCTGGTGTCGAGGAGTAGAAGACAGTGCGGGAGAGTTCCCAAACATAGGTCTTATTTCTTTGCGTGATCATCTTTGTTGTTAAAACTTTCCTTGGTCAGTTTGTGAGTGGTCTTATTTTTTTATGCCTGTCTTGACCATTACTGGCTGATTAATGGTGTCTTAAATGATCTGGACTAATTAACATTGCTGCAATGGCATCCCAAATAATTTGTAAATCCTTTTGTTTGATTTCAGCAGGGAAAAACTATTGTTGCTTTAGCCGAGGAATCATTTTTTTATTCAAAGGTCTGAACCAAGAATGACACTGGATGGAACATGATGAATCTTTGTTCTAGAGCACCCAGCTAATATGAGAGTCTTATTTTCTTTGGAGTTAGTGTAGTTATGAAGTAAAATCTGTTGTTCTGGTGATTTCAGAGGACTCCAAGAGAGGCCAAGGAGTGTATTTTGAAGCTCTCATTTAGCAGTACGGTCTGAAGAATGGTAGGTCAGGAGACAAGGCAAGCAGGTAGGTCAGGCAGATGAAGTCAAGGTCGGCACGTTCATGTGTCTGGTCCCAAGCAGGCTTTTTTCTTCTCCCAGGTCTTTAGCTGGGAGCTTTCTCCATTATCTGCTTTCAAGGAATTTTTCTGAGAAAGGAAGATAGTGAACCCTATGGCACGGTCCTTGTGACAGTGGCAACTGCAGTGGCGGTTTCAGAGCTCACATGTGGACTGACCAGCAGTGTGCTGTAGATGTACTGTCTGGAAAACCAGCCTCTGCCTGCGTGTTATAGGTACGCAGTACATAAAAGATACACTTTATGCAAGTATAAAAGGCCCGTCTTTCCCTCTGTAGAGACTTTTGCTTGTCTCTTAAATTTGGTGGCAGTTGGTCAAGATTGTGGAGTATTAGGGACCTGATTGTGCAAACACATACATTCCTTCAAAAAACAGACTAAACAGATTACCACTGAAAGGAACCAAGTTAAAGTATTGAACAAATACTCTAGGCTACATGTGGTACATCACACAGATGTAATGACTCATATGACATTTCTGTTTTCTTTCAGGTTGTGCCAAGGAATAAGCCAAGAAAAAGCTTTTTGTATCCTAGCATGGCAAATGAAGAAGATGATCCAATTATACAAGAGGTAAAAGTGCATTGTGGCAGCAGTGATTGTACAGGAGGTTTCCTTATCGTTATTATTATAGTTCCCAGTGTTCTAACATTGCTGAAACAACATGTCGTCAACAGCAGTGGTTGTCTTACAACCAGCGGCTTGCTCTGTGCAAGGAAGTATGTTGTGCGGGCCAAGTACATGGCTCATAGTATCTATTTTGCCAAAATAGTGGTGTCCATGTTGGTGGATTCATCTCAGGTTTTTCACCCTTTGTAATCTTTCTATGTCAGAAGAGGAACATAGGTGGGGAACTTGCTTCTAACACTTTGTGTTTCCACTGATTCTATTGCATGTCTCTGAGAGCTGTAAAAAATTGGAATGACTTTGATGAGTTAATACCTGTTAGATATGAAGCTAAAATGTTTCATGCCTTCTGCTAAAACATGCAGTTATGTTCTGATTCTGGACTCGTCTAAAAGACTCCAGTGTCCCAAAGGGTAACCACAGTGTCCTGTTCACTTTATGCCTGAATTTACACACCAGAAGTACAAGGAAGGGCAAGTTCATAAGAAGGAGAAAAGCCATGAGAAAAGGAGTGGGAATTGTCAGGACTATATCTAAAGGTGTCTAAAATGGCAGCTTTCACATGTGATATTCATGAAACATCTGTGGATTTTCAGTGCTGGTGGCAAAATGCTAACATTCAATCAGATTTGGGATGTGATGTCTCTTGTCTAATTTAGAAAGATTTTATGACAAAATACTAGTAATGAAGTTACCTTTCAGTCATACTGCTAAAGAGAAGACTCCCTCCTCTTTCTATAATTGTGATAACCGATTCACTTCAGCCCCTCAGAAAATTTCAGATTTGTTTGCCAAGTTTCCTTAGAGAGGAAAAAACAGCTAGAGCCACTGTCTGCTGCCTCATTGCGGTGTGGGGGTTTTGTATGTTTTTTTAAAAAGGCCAACTGCAGAATTTCACATCCAAATCAACAGAGGAGACCTTTGACAAGAGAGTCACAAATGTGTTTTATGTTGGAGTTTGTAATGGAAAGCTAAAATTGTCAGTATTTGAGCTCTGGGGGTTGTACTTTTATCTGAGGCTCCCTCAGTTACAGCTGGCATCTGATGAAAGTTGTTTGTTTTGCTTTTTAGATTGATGTGTTCCTGGCCAGAAGTCTACTGGAGAAGCTGTATCTGTTTCAGGTATTTCCATTAACTTTTTTGTAGTGATAGTTTGTTTAAAATAAATTCAGAGTAGTATCTCTCCTTACTGGTTCAGACTGCCAAGATCTTGGATATAGGCAAGGCTGTTTGGGTCTCAGTTGAAATATTTAGTATTAAATCATTGCCAAGAGGGGAGTGGTCATTTATGGCACAGACTCGTCATTAAATCAATCCCTTTAACCACCCTGAGGGACTGCTTTAGTAGATGATGTCTCTTTATCGTGGTTTGGATAAATCTGCAGTCTCTTAGCCATCTTCTGTCACCACTGAATTTTGCCATCTTTACTTTACATTTCTTTAGGACTGGTCCTATTTAAAACGTCATCAGTATTCATAAATTAGTGCAGTTCATCAGAAGAGCCCACTTACGTTTTGGAGATAAAACTAACTAGTGATTGAAGGTGGAAATATGTTAGGAAGGTAGAGGTCTGTTTTGCATTCTGCCGCTGAATTTCCCTTGTTTTATCCTTGTGATTCACTTTTGCCATCTGCAAAATGGGAGTCTTTTGAGGTTGTTGGATGAAATGTTTATTATAAACCTGTGATATCCACTGATAGTATGTGCCAGCAGGGCATGACTGGAGACAGCCAGACACGCTGGACCAGACCATTCAGCCTTCCCTCTAGAATACCCAGAGTTGCTCCATGTCAGGAGTGAGCATTGGTTAAGGATGGGGCCTGTGGGTGTTCTGGAGAAATGGCAGCTCTGAGCAGGATGCTGCTACGGCTAGAAGATTTCATTTGGATACCACATTGTCCTCTCATCATTCCCAAATGGTTCAGAAGAGAGACCCATGTGGCTAAACCTGGGTTTGGTGTCCTGACATGTGGCACACGTCCTGTAAGCTGACACTACTTGTGTAAACCCACAAATATTTTACTTTTGGAAAATAACTCTCCAGAGAGGTAATGCTGAGGGATGGGTTTTTAATTGCTTCTAACACTTCCTTTTTCAGGTGGGCTAATGCGTGGTACCATTTTCCTGTGTTACAGTTTATTGAGGTGTGTGAGGGGCAGGAAGGGGGTTGTGTAGTGATGAAAGCAGAGGACTGGAGGGAAAGCAACAGGCTTTCTAGGTCGTACTCCCAAATCCCCTCATGACTCACAAATCAGTCAAGTAATTTCTCTTCTTGATGTCTTGTATCCATCTGACAAGTGGATCTACGTGTGAGAGGACAGGAGAGATTGAGTTAATTTCTGTGAAGTTCTTTGATCTTTAAAGGAAGAGGGTTTTATGAAATGGATTTGTTTTCCAGTATCCTATTCGTCCAGCTTCCATGACGTACGATGATGTCACACATTTATCAGCAAAGATAAAACCAAAGCAGCAAAAGGTTGGTCATCATTTGAGTCCAGTCTGTAAAAGTTGTTTTATGTTGTGCAGAATGTACTTAAGAAAAGCACATTGTGCTATTAAGCTGTTATAACTATGCAGCTACTTGCAGGACCAGATCTCTGTGCTTGGATGTATTGGGGGAGTCTTCCATTGTGTCTGTGAAGTAGGGTTTAGAATAAGAGCAGTTTATAAAAAAAAGAGAGGAATTAAAGTCATGGTGGAAAAGCCACTCTTTAAAATAGAGTCACTCAGGGAAACGTAGTTACTAATGCTAATTCAGTCTGTACGTGATCTAAAAGGTCTTCACAATATTCAGAAAGGGGTTGAGCTTTGGAGGCATGCTCTGTCTTTCAGTGTTAGCATCTTGGTCTCTGTCTTGCCTGGCTGTGAATCATCAGCAGTCCTTTTGAAATCAGTGGGGTTGTATAGGTAGTGAAAGCATAGACGAAGCCAAAATGATTGCACTTACTTGCAAATGTATGACAAAACCGTGGCTATGATTTTAAAATGCCTTATTTAAAAAACACAGAAATAGATGTCTGTGATATTGGGATTTTGTTGTGGGAAATGGTTAAGGAGAGCACTTGTGTGAACTTCGGAGTTAGGATGCACGTTGTGTTCAGGAAGTCTACTAAAATTAGTAAATATTTGCATTGTAAGCCCTGTGCAGACTTGTAAATCTGCCGTCTCATCCAGGGACTTGTAACAGTTCAGTTTATGAGGAATGTAAAGGGGAAGAAAAAATGAGGCAATAGCTGTGATATATGAATTTATAAGGGCTTTGGCACATCCTGAGGAAGAATACATGCTGTATTGTTTTAGTATATAAAGAGAAGCGGGGTGCAGGCAAGCGCTTATTTTTGAACATCAGTCTGAAGTTTAAGGTTTGAGTGGGGGAAAGTTCTTGTAACTAAAGGCTTAGACCTTGTTTCTGTGCTTCAGCTGGTGTAAATCAGGAATAACTGTGAAGTCAGTGGTAAGTCCTGCGGTCTCAAACTTAGCAGGATCTAGGCCTTTGCCTCTGAAGAGGACATAGTTACTTTATGCTGCTTGGTACCCAAACTAGAAGAACACATACCTTAAATTTGAGAGATTCTGAATGGATCCTCAGTGATGGGGAAGCTTCAGGGATATTGCTTGTGTACTTGATCTGTACTGACAAATAAACTAGACTGTGATATGGGAAGGTGCTCATCAAAGTGAAGGTGTATATCCAGGCGGCCTAAAGAGCTCTCATTTCTCTGCTCCCATTCATTTACATGGGAGTTTATGTATCTCTAGCTTATTGTTAAAATGTCCCCATCCTAAAAAAACCCATATGTATGCTCAACTTTATGCAGATTTGCCCTGTGGGTTTGAATGATGCTTCTCATGTATTTTAAATTTGCTGTAAACCTATGGAAATGTTAGCAAGTGTGGGATTGAATTTTAATCGATATTTTTGGGGTTCTGCCATGGTACTTATCTGTCTTTCCTTTCCTATTATTTAGGTTGAACTTGAAATGGCCATTGATACTTTGAATCCTAACTACTGTCGCAGCAAGGGAGAACAGATTGCGCTCAATGTAGATGGCACGTGTACAGATGAAACAAGTACCTATTCCTCGTAGGTGTCCTCTTTGCCTTCATTTCCTTTTTGTGGTGAGCATAGATATATGTATGTCCACCGGGGCTTCAGGGAAAGGTGAGAACAAGTGGCTGTACAGTCTCGGGGCGTGCTTTGGACACTGTTACATAGCAAGTATTCTCGGAAGTAATCTGTGTTTTTTGGTGTAGTTCACGAATTGTGAATTGCAAACAGAAAGATGGGTATATATATTTGCTGCAGTTGTTGATATTCCATTTTGAGAATTGGTGATTTCAGACCTTTAACATCTGTATGCCACATTGCCTGTAGAATACAATCTCACAGCATTCATCTGTCTGCAGGAAGCTGATGGACAAGCAAACTTTCTGTTCTTCGCAAGCTGCAAGTAATGTTTCCCGCTACGCAGCTGCTGTTTATAAAAAAGGTAAGTTTCTTTTGCTTACCCTCACATCAGTGAAACATGCTGATTTCAGGGTTAAAATAAGACCTGTTTATTCAGCCTAGGTTTTAATTGACTGACGGGTCTTTAAAGAAAGGAAAAGTTTTGCTTATCAATGTCCCTAGAGTCCTTGAGAAGGTCTCGCAAAACCATAAATATTATATAAGAACACTGTGGGTTTGTAGATGCCTCCAGGATCTTAACAGTGCACTGTGACCTGAAATAATGCATATTTGTAGCATAGATTTATCGTTGTTATTTAAATTACTATCTCCATCTAATTGCGTCTGTCTCATTTTCCTATTCAACACTTTTTGCCCCTCTCTTGTCTCCTAATGCCATCACAGAGTTTTGGTCTGATGATCATTTGAGATGGAAATATGTAGATTGCGTTCAGTGATGGCTATTTTACTAGGAAGTCTCCTGAACTATCGGTCAGGTCTGAGCCAGCATGTGTCTCTCTACCAGATTTGGTTTAAACACAAAAAGGAAAGTAGCAGAAATAGGTCTTGGTCTTTGTGGTGGGTTGACCTTGGTTGGATACCGGATGTCCACCAAGCTGCTCTATCACTCCCCTCCTCAGCAGGACCAAGGGGGAAAAAAATAAGATGGATAAAAACTCATGGGTCAAGATAAAGGCAGTTTAATAAAACAAAAGCAAAGGCCGCATGTGGAAGCAAAGGAAAACAAAAGATTTATTCTCTACTTCCCGTCAGCGAGTGATGTCCAACCACTTCCTGGGAAGTAGGGCTTCAGTAAGCATAGCAGTTGCCCTGGAAGACAAACGGTTGTAATAACGGATGCGCCCCCCCCCTTCTCTTAGGTTTTATTGCTGAGCAGATCATATGGTATGGAATATTCCTTTGGTCAGTTGGTGTCGCTGTCCTGGCTGTGTCCTCTCCCAAGATCATGCCCACCTGCAGCCTACTGGTGAGGGGGGAACGCTGGGGAGACAGCCTTGGTGCAGCGCTGCTCAGCAGTAGCCAAAACACTGGTGTGTTATCAGCACCTTTCCAGCTACCAATACAAAGCACAGCACTAGGAGGGCTGCTCTGCAGAAAGTTAACTCCATCTCAGACAGACCCAATACAGTCTTTCATATTCCTTTGAAATCTGAGCACTGGATGAATTTTTCACTTCAATCCCTTTTTACATTTTACTCTATTAAATATTTATGTTCAGTTGAAGCTGTGCCTTTACAGAGATAGGGAGATAATGAAAAGTGCTGTCCTTATGCAGTGGGAAAAAGCTATTTAAAACAATGTTAATTCTCTCTTTCAGGTGAACTTCACCTGACTCCACTACATGGAATTCTTCAGCTGAGGCCAAGCTTCACCTACTTGGACAAGGCTGATGCAAAACACCGAGAAAGAGAAGCTGCTAATGAAGGTAAATGCTCCATGAGTTCTGTTTTCTTTTGGGAGCTGAGATACAGCTCTGTAATTTTACTGATAAGAGTCATTATATTCTGAAGGTGTTTGTTACAACAACATACTGATTATAAGGCCATTTCTCAGATTGTTTCACTGATCTTATTTTCAGTGTAGCTGCATAAATGCTTTTGTGGGCACAGTGTGGGGGATTGGCAGAGGGATGGGAGGTGATGGGTACTGTCAAAGGGCAGCCGTAGGGAGTGTGTCACCACTGCCACTGAAAAGAGCTCATGGGAGCAGTGTCTCCTATCATAGGAGCAGTGCGGTGCTGTCATACATTGCATAGTTTGACAAGCTGGGATCGAACCCATAGTTACGTAGTTCCTAGTATCTCTTTCTGCATGGGCCCCCAAACAGTTACAGATTGGCTTTAGCTCTTTTACTGCAGTGGTGTGTTTATTCTGTTGTATTTTTTGGCAGGTGGTGATTCATCCCAGGATGAAGCTGAAGATGATGTTAAGCAAATTACCGTACGTCCAAATTTTCTTTTTATGGTAGTTTAGGCAACAATTCACAAGAAAGCATGAGAATTCACACCCAAATAGAAGGACAGGAAACCTCGGTTAGTCCTGGTGACCCTGGGCTTGGGAGGGGGGATATAAGATGGACTTGTCCTTGTTGCACAAGCATAAAGATGGCATTGACAGCAGAGAGTGATTCGTTTGAGCTAGGGTCCCTAGCTTCTGGTACGTATGTGTCAAATAAATAATGCAGGTGTTTTGTTCCAAGGGTTTTAGGGCTGTATTTAATGATAATGATAATGATGTCTAAATCTTCTAGGTACGGTTCTCTCGCCCTGAAACCGAACAAGCTCGTCAACGACGTGTTCAGTCCTATGAGTTCCTGCAGAAGAGACAAGCAGAAGAGCATTGGGTTCACCTACATTATTATGGCTTTAAGGTAGGTTTGTGCTGGCTGCTGAGGAGGCCACCTGGGCCTGGAGGCTTAGCCAAGTCTAGAACTGCTTTTAAATCTGGGACCATGGGGATCAGGGAATCATCAAAAGATAATGAAGAAAAGTAGGTCTGTAGACATCCTGCAGCGCCCTGTGCCTCCTTCACTGGATAATGCGTTGGGATCTCCACACTGGAAAAGGTTTAAAACAGAGTTGACAAACATAAAAGGAAGTCTGAGTACGAGAATCACTCAAGTCTTGGATTATGAACTGGACTTTGTGAAAGACTTGGGGAACCGGGTCAGTTGAGTGACAGAAATCCTGTTTGTCTGACCCACAAGCATGTCTGTCAGGAGATTTTGAAGTCATAGCAACAGAAATCTTCCCATGTCACATGAACATCGCCTGAGAAAGCGAAAGCAGAACGTCAATTAGTGATGTGGAACACCTGAATGGTGCAGTAATGACAGGATGGTCACACTTTGGAATGAGGAATCCAGCTTTCTGGCATTTTGTATGTTTTCAGTATGTGGTAGTGATTCTTGTTTTTCTCCATATCTCCAGGATAGCCGTTCTGAACACGAGCGCCAGTATTTATTTAGTCAAGGTCATGGCTTTGCTGAAAACACGGAATTAATTAAATCTCCCAGGTAATGGTTTGATGATTTCCTACAGAAATTGCAGTAATTTGTTGGGATTGTTTTCAGAGTAATAAGCAGGTATATTCTTTAAAAGTCTGATCTTTGATAGTTCTATCCATGATAAAAATTTAATTGTTTAAAAAATAGAGTAACAAACTAGCCTTCAACTTATTCAGGTTGCTTTCTTTGTTTCCCTGTGCTCTGAGATTAAAACTAGTTGTTTTCACTTGGGATTGTAGCCTCTTGTACGTTATCGCAACCCTGCGTTTTTGGGACTGTGAATACTGTAAAGGAAAAGTAAACCAAAACCAGCTTCTGGTTAAAATAAATTAAAGCTCTGAAGACAATAACTTCCATTGTTAGCAAATCTTACAAAGCTTCCTTTTGTGATTTGTGAGAGACACCTAAAACTACTTGAAACTTGTTTGGTTTTGTTTCTTGGTGACTGCAGCTATACAGGAATCTTCCCATGATAGAGTCAATACTAATGTTTCGCTGTGATCTCGTACAGCCGTGGCCCGAGCAGTAGGAAAGTGGCAGACTCTGTTCAATGGTGTGGGTGTCTTTTTCTTAACATCTCAGTGGAACAGAGCTAGGTGTTCTGAGAAGTCTTTTGTGTCTGATTCTTTCCTCACAGAAACTGGTAATTACATGGGTGGGAAAGATTTTTTGCTTGTTGCAGGTGTGATTCTCTCTGTCTACGGGACTTCACACGACCCCTCTTACTGCTTTGTCAGAGCACCTGTGTTTTATGTATTTACTCTTGCAGTTCCTCTGTTCGGACACCCCTTCTGTACAGAAAAGTTGGTATTCTGACTCCCGTTTATTTCATACCTTCTCTTTGGGCAGAGGAATGTCAATAGCTTTTACTAGTACTGAATTTTACAGAGGAAGATGGCAGAGGAAAGGGGAATGTTATCTTTTCAGGCTAATGTTTGCTTTGTAGATTCACACAAGTAGGATTGCTCTAAGCAAGAAATAACTGTGCTTAAACTTGGGAAGTCCCAAGACAAGCATTTTAAGGATGTGTTTTCTTTTCTTCTAGTGAATATTTAATGATGCTGATGCCTCCAAGCATAGAGGAAGAGAAGTAAGTGTTTGTACAGAATGTTCGAAGTCCAAATTGGCTGGATGCTCTTTTTCATGGGCTGCAAATCTGCTTGTTTATCTGCAGTGACAAACCAATGGCTCCAAGCAATGTGCTTTCTATGGCCCAGCTGAGGACTTTACCCCTTGCTGATCAGATTAAGATCCTGATGAAGAATGGTTTGTAGCTTTTGTAACACATTTGCACTTTACTTTGTGACTTCTAATTGCCTCAGATAAGGTACCTCTCCTAGTAGTACCAGTTCTGTCACCCCACCAGTCAGTCTGGTGCTCTGATTCTGTGAAGAATCCAAATTCCAGGCCTTTCCTTAAGAAGACCTACTGTGCAGAGCAGAGCAGTAACATCAGATCTTGCTGCTGATCTGTATGTTTGCAATCAACCTGCTCTTAGAATAATTTCTAATCTGATGACAGCTTTCTGGATACATCTATTTCAGAAGGTATCCCCTAGAATGTGGGGTCTGAACGTGAATCATAAGTTGAAGGCTAATGCAAAAAGCTGCACTTTCTGGGAAGCTTTCAGTAATACGCACTTCATGAGTGTAATCTGGGAGTTTTATTTTGTCTCTTCAGAGTTACTATCTGATGAGATCAAATCATGGTAACTGCCTCAGGAGCTTCCTGTCTTGTCAGGTGTCTTTGTTTCCAAAATTGCGTAGATTATTTTATTTTATTTTATTAATGCGTTAATTTGGGACCAGTTAAGCTAATCAAGTTTGGTACAACACTAGCAGATATTTTTAAAACAGATGATGACTGTAGTGCAGGAAGGGACTTAGTAGAACTTAGGTTTGGGTTTTTTTCTACGATACAGCTTTGAGCATGAGCTTCAACATAAACCGTAGTATCCCAGATTTATAAATCTATGTCTTTATCATATGCATTGAAGACACCTTTAATCTGGTGTGTATTTTGCCTTTCAGTGAAGGTCATGCCATTTGCAAACCTGATGAGTTTGCTGGGCTCTGGGACTGACTCTACGGCAGTTCTCCGCTGTATACAGCAGGTGGCAATGCTGGTCCAGGGAAACTGGGTGGTGAAGAGGTATGGCTCGTCTTTGTTACTGGAACATGGTTTCCTGCTTTAAGAGGAGGATCAGAACAATGGATTTTATATGCTCGTGTTCCTTGTGTCCCAAAGTAGCCACGTGCTTAACTCACAGTACTGTAAAATCTTACTTTAATGTTTGGTGCTTTTTAGTACAGTCAGATACTCAAAATTCAAAGGGTTGATGTTAAAGGATAGTACCTTAGTACCTACCCCAGCTAAAATTATGGCTGAGCAGTCGTGTGATCTGTATTTGCATTTGAGTTATGTCAGGTTTTCGATGTTGCCTTCACTCATGTTCTTTTGTGAGAGGACTGTCGCGAATTCTTCCAGAGATCACTGTCAAATATAAGCACAGAAAATGAAAACAATGTATTTCTTAGCTAAATTCAGTCAAAGAAAGATCTTTGTGCAGTCACCTTGTCACCTGCTGTTCAGCGGATGCTGTTCTTGTTAGCTGAAAGCTACCCTCTAGAAGGCATTACTCACTTAATAAATCAAGCGTGGGGTACTGAGTGTACCACATGAAATGGATTCTGTATCATCCTTCTGTTTATTAGGATAAAGCATCCCACTGGGAATTGAAGTCTAAACTGCAGTATGGGGTTTTTTTTACCTGGGTGGAGCACTGCATGCAGAGAATTATAGTCTCTAGAATAGCTCTCTGTGTTAAGATGAGTGGTACCAGCTACCAGTCCAAGTTTGTAAGCAGGATGTGTTTCAGCTATTGTGATACATGCCTTTGTTAACAATGTGAACGGATTTTACAGCAACCCATGCTGTCCCTCCAGCCGTTCCAGAAGGAAGCTGGAAGCAAGTTAAAAGACAGCATATTAGCATTCAGATTGTTTTTATGTTATAGCTGATTCTTTGCTACTAGTCCAAGGAGGATGTGTGTATCTCTAGTAGATGTGGTGTGTTTGGAGTGGTTGGGCACAGAGCAGCACATGGACACATCTGAGCTTTAAATAGAGAGGGGACCCATTTCTTTGGCCTGGGTAGGATCAAGATCACGAACCTGGGTTGCCTGGAGGCTTTGGAGAGTGTGCTAACAAATGTCATCCAGTTAGTCTTGCAAGCAGACAAGGACGCAGGGTAGTGTTGGTCTCAGGGCTGTTTGGTTCAAGCATGGTATTGTGTAGTGTTTGTCTCTTAAGCCCTTGTTTGGGAAGGAAATAAAAACCCCTTATGCCTGTACATCAGCATTTTGGAGGCTGCATACCACGTTAGCCTAAGCATTTCTTAGGATCGTTCTGGTCTTGTTTACACTGATCCAAGGGAGAGAATAGGCTTTGCAAGAACAAAGCAGAGCTTGTACCTGTGTTGCACACACCTGCTAGCCACAAGGCTATGCTTTGCTGGTGTAAGCTTTTTTGCACTAGTGTAATTGCAATGATGTAATTACATCAATATTAATTCCTTTAATGAAAACTATGCTTTGGATAAAGGTATAATTTAACTGCAAAACAGGGAGGATGTGTTTGTTATGTTAATCTTCACCAATGTCGTTTTTCTGGAGTACCTAGTAACTAATCCGTCTTCCTTTTTAATTAACAGTGATGTCCTTTACCCAAAAGATACTTCTAGTCCGCACAGTGGAGTCCCTGCAGAAGTGCTCTGTAGAGGGAGAGACTTTGTTGTAAGTATAGAAGTATATGTTGTTTTTAAAGGAAAACACAGGTGAAGTTTGCCTGAGAGGCCAACACATTGCAAAACTCCGCTCTACTGCGATAAGGTGTTTCCTCCAAAGAAATTATTTGTACTTTAATCCCAAAGGTGTTATTACAAGTCTGTCATGGGAGTGTTGGTGTAAATTGACATTGTGGCTGACGGGCAGGTTCAGATTGTCTGTCATTAACAGTATTCATCCCTTTATAATACATGCTGCAGAACCCCTATCACATAGCCCCCACAATGCGGGGCATACAGAAAAGCCAGGACTGGATAATGAAGTGCTTATTTCTCCAGATATATTTCTGTGGGCTCAGGACCGTGAGATCTCATGAGGGCAGTGTGGGTAAGCCTTGTGTTCTGTGAGCATGCACTGTTGGCCTTTAAAAAGGACTTTATTCCCCAGAGCTGCTAATCAGTGAAAGGACTTTGTTCCCAGGCACCTTTTGTGAGCAGTAGCTGCACATGGAAGTTGAAATGAATACAGGTCTTGTAAACACACACATAACCACAGCAAAAAGGAACAACCTCTGCATTGTGTTTATTTTTGCTAACCATGGAAAGAATTAAGTTCCTAAGCGGTTCCTAAGTTCATATTCAGTTTAAGGCTTTTACCCCATCAAAGAGAAGCTGACGAGTGCATTGCTTTCATTTTTTTCAGTTAGACATGTCTGTTCCCCTTGTTTGCAAAGTTTGATTATGAGATTTAGCTCTACATGGAAGCATGCTGTGCAAGAGACTTTAAGGATATTGCAGTACTAGTGTAAGATAAAACTGATGGTGATTGAAACTGACTTTTTATTGTGTTTTGATGTCTGTCCGAGACACTGCCATATGGAGACCTGGATTCAGGTGTGACTTAAGTCTTTATGACACAGCAGATTAGGTGACACGTCGTGTGTAAAGTTCTAGGGACCAGAAATTATTATGCTCAGTTAAGTAAGTGATAGTGTTTTAGCGATTAAGATGTAAAGATAAATTATTTTCATTTGAATATACCTTGATCGAGAAGTGGATCTGGGTTGATCGTAAAGGCAAGCAATTTGCTCATTAGCTCTGCCGCAGGTAAAAAGTTAAAATGTTAGAAAATAGAGAGCATCTCCATCTGTGGAGAAAACGTGTTCTCACTTAGAAAGTGAACTTTATTTCCCTATATTTATTTGTGTAAAGTGATTAAAAAGGTTAAAAAATATTTATGGCCAGTAGTGTCGTATGGTGTCCGCCTGTTCCATGCTGTACTTTGGGGAGGAGGAAAAGTAATTTGTGTCTTTGCTGAAAGCTGCTGTTTTTTCCCCAGATTCTCACATAATAAATTCAGAGGACATGAGTACTATTGGCTGTAGTTGAGGGTAAAGGGCATGATGAGAAATGGCTGCCTCAGAGTTGTGTGCGCGGAGAGCTGATAGATACAATTCCTTTGGACAGCAGCTTCTTGTGCCTTAGAACTGAAATGCCCTGTGCCCTAAAGTGAGCGTGGTGGTTTTGTGTGTTTGTGGGCAGAGAGAAGCTGAATCAGAGAAGGGTGCATAGATGACATTGTAGAGCAGGAAGAAATTGGCAGTAATGAGATTTTGAATTCTTCGTGACATTATTAATACACACAGACTAAAAGAAGTTGTAGTCTACTTAAATGGAGACAGGAAGGAATCGAAGGTCATGTTCAGAGAGTGTTCTGCCCAGGTCCTCGTGTATCCTGTTAGCCTACTCTCAGCAGCTGCCTCTCAGGATGTTAGACCTTAGGAGGTGCTTTGCAGAGCACCTAGCTTTTACATGAACTGGGGGCAAGTATGTGAGTGACAGGTCATCTTGGCATAACTGTGACTGTGATGTGCATTGAAGAAGGGAATGGGCACTTTCTAGGGGGCTGTGTGTGGAACGGAAGCAGTCATCAGCCTCTACAGGCCCCTACGTTAACTGAAGTGGATGAAGAGTTTCTTTAGGTTGATGATTTTGTATGTGGGAAGCTGAGCCTCAGGTGTGACTTCTGGAGTCCCAGCATTGCTACAGTGGATCTTTGGGTTTTTGGAAGCTAAATGGAGTTTGAGTTTAAGAGATTCTTCATAGCTTTTGTAGTCACAGCTTCACCAAGGCAAACCGTGGACTCTCAAAGCTTTTGATACTGTGATCATGGCCATTTGAGGACAGAAGAGGCCAGAAAGTGTTTTCCACTATCTGACCAAGAATCACCTACGTCCACGTTCTTGAATGGCATGGGGTTTCCATTTTTCTGGTAACACCATTGAACAGGGTCATTACTACAACCTCAGTAAAGCAACTGCTAAATACAATTACTAGGTTTTTCTCCTTTATTGCCTTCCTAGATGTGGAAGTTCACACAGGACCGCTGGGTTGTGAGAAAGGAAGTGGCAGCAGTTACAAAAGTGAGTGATGTTTTTTCTTCCTAAACCAGAAGTTGGTGGTAAGTGTTGGGCATTGTCTGTAAGTCAGTAGTGAGTGGATGCTGCTGCAAGCTTTTTCTCAGGTTCACAGCGTGTGCATTACTGCTGACTTTCAGTGTTGCTCACCAGGTGTGCCTTCACTTTGTGACAGGTATAGATACATCCTCTTTTTGGCAACATTTCGAGCAGCTCCCCAGTTACCACAACTCCACAGGATATGACTGGCCTTGTAGCTGAGCCACTGGAATGTATCTTGTTCTCTCATCTGTTTCAGTGGAAAGCCGGACACAGTTTGAATTAAGCTGACGGATTGTGCACCAAAGCAGATGCGTGCTTGTGCAGTCCACACTAGCTAGCTACTCTGCTTTGGGTGTGTTACAAAAGAGCAACTCTTCTATTGGCATTTGCTAGTTGTCAATATTGAATAAAAGCTTTAAAGCAACTCAGGCACCTGAATGTTCTGTTAAAACAGGCAAATGAATGAGAAACATTAAGTAAAGAGGACGGAAAATTGTTTCCTTAAAATGCAGTAAAATGATAAAACATGAGTCAATTTATGCACAGACCATATATTTTTGGAATGTAAGATCCAGCGCTGCTTAAAAGCTCTGTGTGTGTGTAGGTGCAGCTTGTCTGACCTGCAGCACTAAAATAAGATTAACATTGTAGAATATGCTTCTTTGCCCATTAGAGTCTTTTCATCTCAGTATGGAAATTCCCTTTTCGTCACAAAACATGCCATGAGCTATTTGACTCTCAGGTGATTAATCACCACTGCTCTCTGAAGTCCTGTGCTTTTAACATCGTGTGAAAGTGTTGGTGCAGAGAAGGTTGAGTATCTCTGACTTAGCCGTGTGTGTATTCATGGAGGTGCCCTATCTATCTATCTATCTATCTATCTATCTATCTATCTATCTATCTATCTCTCAAATCAGCCCATCTCTTCCTGTCTTGTGGAGCAATGCCCATTGCTGCATGGTTGCATATGTCCTATGTAAATTGACTTCCGTATTATTTTTGCTTTTTCTTTTAGCTTTGCCCAGAAGATGTGAAAGACTTCCTAGAGCACATGTCTGTGGCAAGAATAAACAAAGGTTGGGAGTTCATGCTGCCTTATGATGAAGACTTTGTTAAGAAGCATCCAGATATAGTTCAGAGGCAACATATGCTGTGGATGGGCATTCAGGCCAAGTAAATGACTTATTTTATTTTGGGGAATAAGATAAAAAAAGAGGGCTATCTAGTACAAAGTTTATGTAGACACTGATAGTTAATTTGATCTGTGTAGCCTTGAAGGTTTCCCCCCTCACATTCACCAGGCAGTGGTGTGGTGGGGGGTATCATTCAAATCATTCCTGTTCCTTGGCTTCCTGGAGAAATTGAGTATTCTAACTAATGGCTAAAGCTGGCGTGGCTGCATGCAGGCATAACAACTGAAACTGTCCTGGTATATTTTATCTTTGTTTTTCAGATTAGAAAAGGTCTATAATCTCTTAAAGGAGCACTTGACACCAAAGAAACAAGAGGCACAATCAGGTAATGATCCAAGCGGAACATCTTGAAGCACATGCATCCTTCCATATTCCAGGGTGATGTTTTGGAGTTCCTTTCTGGTTTTGAACATGGTGGGGACTCGTCTTGCTTTGTTTGATATTTTTCCTTTCTTGCTATTTCCTCTGGATTATTTGAGACAGATCTTGGTCTTTACTGGCACCACTGATGTTGGGGTGACACAAGCTTACTGTAGCATCCTTGTAGCAGAGCAGGGAGGATTCCTTGGCACTGGGGTCTTGTCATTTGATAGTGTAAAACCAGCTGGTTCTGTTATCCACTTCTTTATTTAAGGCAGTTTGTATGGCGTAAGGGTGCAAGCAGCTCCTGAAGAGAGGACAGGGCCAGTGCACAATTAATTCTCACCTCTCAGTTTGCAAGCTAACGTGCATGAGGTGATTTTTTCATTTCCCCTGATTTGCACTGGGCTTTCTGTGGTGTGGTTGAGGGCTGAGCAATTAATGAGGAATGCGTTTGGTAGGGTGCTGTAAGGAGGTGTGAAGTCGTCGTTTTGATATCCTTCTCCACCATGGATGCCAGTGAGAATATTAAAGTAGCTGCTCCATAATCCTAAAAGATTGTGAAAACTTGAGAATCCGGAGAGTTTTAACTAGCATTTGGCTCATTGCCGGACACTGGAGCCAATGGAGTACAAGTGGAACTGACAAACGAGCATACGAATCCATTTCAATACCCTGTGTCTGATCTGCTTGGAAGGATTAGGTGTTGGGTTGTTTGGAGAGGATTAGCGAGCCTAACAGCAGAGGAGGTAACAGCATGTGTGCTGTACATGCTTTTACCTTAAACACAGCACTCCTTCATTTGGCATTGAGACTGGCTTCTTCTGCTTCCAAGACACCACTTCCTTTCACCTTTGGATAGCTGGATGTGGAGAGGACATGGGGGAAGAGGCACAGGATTGTATGGGAAGGGACTCCCTCCTGTCCCTTTCTCCCCATCACTGGGTAATAATACTTAGGAGATGGTCTCAGACTTTCATACTGTGCACCTCACACTAAAAGGGTGCTCAGGTTCACTGTTAACCCCTTCGCTCTCCTCAGTGTACCTATAGGACATCCTTATGCTGGCTCTGGCAGTTGCTGCGACAGGCCCCACCAGCCAATAGAAACTCAAAAAAAAAAAAAAAAAAAAAAAAAATGATGTTGGGCAGAGAAGCATTGGGTCACAAGTAGAGATGTTCGAGGAGCCTGTATCCTGGTTTCCTGATTTGTGGAAAACGTCCTAGTGATTGAACATGTACACTTTGTCTTTGCTTCGCGTTCCTTGACTGGAACACCCTTCCCCAAACATCTGGTTTACAGTTGTCAACATCTTTATCTTTAAAAAAAGCAAACACCACCACCACACCCCAAAAAAAAGCCACCAAAAAAACCCAAAACTAAAGTAAAATCTAATCAACAAACAAACTGGGTTTATGCCTTAGATTTCACAAGAAGATGATGTTTCCTGGTTTTATTTCACTGTGAGCTCTTCAAGAAACATTCTGCAACACTAGAGCCCTGGTTATGGTGGGATTTATGGTGTCTTTTGTTTCTTACTAGCTCGTCCATTGCTGGTTTCTGGGGAGCAAAGGGTCAACATGGCTAAAGCAAAAGTCAAGCAGAACTATGGGCAGCTGGAGAAGGATTTCCAGAAGCAAAAGGCAGAGATGAAATCAAATGACACCTCAGCCAAGATGGATGTTTCCAATATCCGCATTAAAGAGGAGCCTGTGAGTGATGAGGAGCCGATGGATACCTCGGCTTATAAGGGCATGAACAACGGCATTGTCAATGGCCTCCATGCAGAGGAGGACTCCACGGACTCTTTAAATGGCCACTTGCCCGGAGGCTGCATTGACCGGGTAGCCCAAGAACTGAAGGCTTTTGTGTCGTCAACATTTAAGAAACAATTTGTACTCACCCTGAGTGAGCTTAAACGGTTATTTAACCTTCACTTAGCCAGTCTGCCTCCGGGACATACGTTGTTCAGTGGCATTTCGGACAAAATGTTACAGGACATGGTGTTGGACACTGGCTGCAAACAGATTTTGGTGCCTGTAAGTATGTTTTTCCCTTGGTGTACTTTCGGGAGGAGAGACTCGGGGAGCAGTTAAACACCTGAGCTGTGAAATGTGTGTGTCTTGTGCTGGTGGTCTGGAAGAACAGATGTTCTCCGAGTAACTGTCCAGTATTGGATATGTTGAAGCTGCTGGAGGTTTGTCTGGCATCCTGCTTCAGGCAGGCCCTGCACTCTGCTTTCTTTGCTGCGTGGTATGCTGCATAGCTTGGTTGTCTTTGGGGCTCTGTTTCTGCGTCCACGCTGTTGGATCGCAGTGACTCGTTGTCCCAACTCGCTTCTGTTAACATAGAATCATAGAATGGTTTGGGTTGGAAGGGACCTTCAAGATCATCTAGTTTCAACCCCCTGCCCTGGGCAGGGACACCTCCCACCAGCCCAGGCTGCTCCAAGCCCCGTCCAACCCGGCCTTGAACCCCTCCAGGGATGGGGCAGCCACAGCTTCTCTGGGCAACCTGGGCCAGGGGCTCACCACGTGATCTAATGCAGTCCCAGATTCCCATCAGCTCTTCCAGAGTTGCACAAGCTCCTTCTCTCAGGGACCGGGACACAGGTGGGGGAGGAGAGGTGGCAGTGACTGCCTGGGAGCAGCAGGGCACACCCAGCAGAGCCCTCTGGGAAGCAACAAACCATACCTGCAGCAGGTTTCTTCGGTCAGTCCTTTCCACCTAGACTTGTGGAGAGGTGTCTTTGTTTCTTTGTCTTTATGGAAATGACGTGTGATTGCATGAGACAGAGACAGGTTTGTGTGACAGTAGATTGCTTAGGAAAGGAAAAGGAATTTGGCATCATGGGAAAGAGCCTAAGAGGGAATTAATTTTACAAGACATCTGGCAGTGCTGATTGGGTCGCAACTAGAAAGAGTTTGGGAGTCAGCTGCCGTTGGGGAGAGAGGGAAAAAAAACGTGTGAACTGCTCGGAAGAGCAGGCAAGGCAGAAAGAGGAGGAAGCAGGCAGGCTGACAAGAGGGAGCCTGGAGCATGGGGGTTGAAACCCAGCTAAGGAATAAAGGTTGCTTCTGGGGGGGGCGCAGAAATAACACGTTCAGTCGTGTGCAAAGTACTTGTTGTGGCACCTGGGAACCAAGTAACAGCCTTGAAATGCCACTAGGGAGACCACCAATTTCGGTACTTTCTGCGTTCTCTCTTGACAGCTTCCAAGTCCTGGGGTAATGTTTGCCTGGAACTGCCTCGGTGCTGGCGAGGCGCTCCTTTGTACGCGGTGTAATGTGTGCATTTGCCATGCTGATGGTAAATAGCTGAGGGCATTGCTGCTCTGTTACTTGGGACTGGGACTTGTTTGCTCTGGAAATTTGGGGATTTGGGAAATTATTCCATCCACTCTTTGCTTAAAAGCTGTGAGGAGTGAAAGTGAGATAGTTTATTTTTTCAAAAAACAACCAAAATAAAATCCTCCTGAAGATAGGTGGTTGGGAACTTCCTTCTGTCTGGAAAACCCTGTCACAGGAGACGTGCAGAGGTGTACAAGTGGTCACTGGAACGTCTCCTGCTGGAGGTCTGCTCTAAGTTTTAGTTCTGCTGACCCAGAATTTACTGCAGAACTTGAGATCCTGTACAGAAGCCTGTATAAGCCTGTACTGTTACTAGCAGTGTACATCGTTTCCCCCAAGCCTCTCCCGATGCTCTGTGCAGACGCCAAAGGGTCCCGGGGCTGGTTTTGCTCTGTGCATGGGCTCGTATGCTTTGGTGTTTCTTGATTGTTCCCCTGGACATTTTTGTCACAACCCTACCAGGGCACCTGAGCTCAGGGAGAACCTGGAGGGTTGTTTAGCGTGGGGTTTCACAGTTGCTCATTAGTTTTCTGTAACTGAAAGTGCTTTGGTGATAAAAAATCAATGATCTGAGGTAATTAAAATTATGTTATTATGTTCTGTGGGGGGTGAAGACACTCATAGCTTGCATGCTGCCCTATTATAGAAAAGATGGTGCTGAAAATGGCAATTGAAACTTTATCAGGGGAATGCAGGATTTGTTATAAAGCTGGCCAACTGCACTAGGGTATGAGATAAATAGTATTTGTGGGGAGCCAGAAGAGACACCGCTCCAGCTGCCAATGGGGCCGTGGGGAGGCCTGCAGGGTGCTGTGCTTGCCTGCGCCGTGTAGCCTCCTTGAGTGGGAGGGAAAAGCATACGTAAAGAAGCAGCGAATCCTGGGCAGAAGCACCCAAGTGCAGGGGGCTGCTGCCGCCATCCCCCAGCAGACCCCATCCTTGTCCCTATCCCCAGGGTGGCGCGGGCTGAGCCTGCGCAGGAATCTGCCTCCTGCGCATCTGCACCCGTTCCTGCAGACTGTGGGTGTGCACGGGGGGGGCGGCTCCTGCTGGCTCCCTTCCCGTGGTCTGTGGAGCAGCAAGCTTCTGCCCATATCTTGAGGATATTTTTGGGGCATCAGGAAATAACGTAAGTGTTGCCGACGTCCTGCCTGGCTACAGTAACAGGAGAGGAATGCGGCCCCGCACTTAGGGTGAACGCTTTGGGCTAGTGCCGATGCCAGGCTCCTGGAGAGGTAAGCTCAGTGGTTTACCTCTAGGATTATTCCAGCTGGTAAGTTTTTTTCTGGCAGACTTGGCCCCTTTCCGTCTGATTTAACTGTAATGTGAGGCTGCCTGGCAGCAGGTGTGTTCAGAGCGTGCTCAGAGAGACGCATCCCAAATCCAGGGGCTCCTCACAGAGAGCTTCCCTTTCACTGGGGCAGCCCTGGGGACCAGGGGCAGCGGTGCATCTCCTGAGAGCCCTGCACTAGCACTGGGGCTCGGAGCAGGAGGGGGCACAGGGCAAATATTTTAAAGAAGGGTTTTAAGGCAGCGGAGAGCTGTTTCAAGGTGAGGCTGGAGAGATTAAGATAAAATGTCAAAGGGACAGCAGATGGCAAGACAGTAAAGCTTGCACACGTCTCTGAAGAGTCGCTGGTGGCACTTCCCGCTCCTGGGGACAGGCCGTGCGACAGCAGGGGCTGTGGGCAGCAGGGTTTGCAGCAGTCTGGGAGGAGGGGATTCTGTGGGGTTTTCTCCCCAAGTTAGTATTGCGTTGGTCTGGAAGCAGTTTCCTCCCAGAAACACAGCTGGTTTTCAGAGGTGTGGCTGAGGCGGGAGGAGTTTGTGCTCTCTCTCTGTTGAGAGACTTTCTCTGAGTGAGGCAGCTTGTGGCCAGGTGCTCCCGGTGCCCTGCGCTTTGTCTGTCGTGCTGCAGCTTCTTCTTCTGGAGGGAAACTGAAGTACTTGATTTTATCTGTGTTGAAAGCATACAAGAGAGATTATTCCTCAAAAGCGAGTGTTCTTACGAGACGAGAACTATGTTGGGTGTTGCGAGCCTGATAAACCTGAATCCTGGCTCTAACCCAGGTGTAAAGCCTTGTTATATTCCAGACATTTGGACCAACGTGAGAGCCAAAGTTGCTAATCCCACCAGGCAGCTCCCACTGGAGAAAACTCTTGCCCTTTGCAATAAGTTCAGAGGCAGAGCGTGAAAGGAAAAGCCCATCTTTCACTCTGCAATGCACAAGTCTTTTGGCGTGGTGTGATAGAGGCTGGCAAGAAAGGTTTGGTTTGTACCAACTGCCAGGATCGAGGGATGCTGGAACAATCAGGACTGGCTTGTTAGCTTTTCACAGATGATTGATTTAGGTTGTCTGGGCGGTTAGCAAGGAATAAATTGTTAGTGACAGACAGGAAGAGACATGTCAGGAGTGAAGTCATATTCCAGCATTGCTCATTAGTCACTGCTTTAAGGGGAAATTTTGAGGCAAATGGATGATTCGAGGCATGGAGTGGAGGCAGTTGTGTTCCTTCCTGTGTGCAGGGGTGTGTGAGGCCTCTGCCTCAGAAAAATCAAATGTATTTCTCTAGCTTGGCACATGATAAAAAAAAACCAAACCAAAACAAACCAACAACAAACAAAACCATTTCATTTTTGGAGCCTGAAATGAGCAAGCGTCTGGTTCACTGTTCCATCAGCATTCAGTCTTCTGGAGTCCTGTAGTATGCCCCAAAACAGAGATGACGAATACAGCAGAAGCACAGTGCTTGTCAGTAATGCTGACTTGGAATTAGTGAAGCAGGTAAATACAGGATAGAGTCTGAATCTCTAAAACCTGCCACTGTAAATGTAAAAACCTCCAGAAAGACCCTGCAACGCACTTGGTGCCCTCAGTTGAATACTGCTTTGGATGGCCTGGAAGCAAACACTTTCAGGACATCTTGCATGAGATACTGGCTAAGGTCCAAGCCTTGGGATTGTTCTGGTGTATGGTCGTTGACCCTGCACCTGTGGGAAATGGTCACCATGCAAAATCCACAGGATTCCAGTGTGCTCAGCAGTTCCCCTTTAAAGCTCTGAGGTGGTTGGCATTGTGCCAGACATGGCGCCAGGGCCCCTGGTTACCCCACCGTGACCAGAAGCATCAGTCAAACATGGCTTGGGCGTATCAAGGCACACATCGGGGTGCTCATCCCATTCCCTAGGCCATCGTTAGCCCCGTGTTAATTCGGGATCTGTGCTGCAGGCTCAGCCACCAGGACAGGTGTCTGCCCTGTGGCTGCAGGACAGGCCCTGCCTCAGGCGCCAGGGCTGCCAGAGCACAGTCACCCCTTCAGGTGCGGAATGGGAGAGGAGCTGATGTTGTTCCAGCAGTTCCCATTACATGGCAGTAATAGGTGTCCAGGGATGCTGTATCATAGGATCATTAAGCAGAACTCATTAAATAGGTGGTTATTTTTAACAGCCTCTCGTTCTCAGTTTCCTCCACAGACTGCTGCTTCACCAGATGAGCTAAAGGTCTATGCGCTTTGGGAAGCTGGTGATACTTATGATCAGGTAAAGATAAAAATGTGACATTCCCATATGTGTGCTTACTGAGCACTTGGCATTGTGTTTCTGGGACTGGTACAGCAGGTGTTTTTCAGCTTTTGGTATTGAAGTGTCTGGTTTTCAATATTAGCCTATTTCCAGCTGAGAGGAAGCTCTTAGCTCGCAGGGTCATCATTGCTGTGTCAAGACAAGGCAGCGTGGGCAGAAACGACGTAATGTGTTGGAGATACTTGTCAGTAACTAGCTCAGCGGAATACAAATAATTTCGAACCTGTGAGGAGAAAGGACTCTGCGATGCAGGCCTTACACCAGGATCCAGTCCAATTTTTTTGGTCTTCTGATGGTAATGCAACATTAACCAGAGAGGAAATGATGTTGTTACCTGGTGCGTCTGTTTATACTTAGAATAGGAAATGATTACAGCATATGTGAGCATCTCCTGAGTTTTAATTGCTATCAGAGCAAATTAAGTGAAAGGGAAGGCGTCTAACAAAACATGGATGGGCAGCGTAACTCCCGTGTCCGTGCTCTAAATAAATTTTTATAGGAAAGAGTCAAGCAGTATCCAGCCTCCTGGAAGCACTTGAGAGGAATTTGTTGCAGCCCCTTCCTCACCATGCTCTTGCACCTTTGGAGTGCCCCAGGTCACAGGACGGGCGCAGGCCTGGCCATGGGGCATGAAGCGATCCCTGTAGAGCCCTCAGAGGCAAGGGCACGGCTAGAGCGCAGATGTGCATGGGATGGTTTTGGCATTACGAAGCAAGAATCCTCTGATGCAGTTCAGTGAATGTTTTGTACAGACTGAGGCATGTGCAGTTTGGATATATAGAAAGATAGGAATAATTGTTCTTCTCTTTGTATTTATGATACATTTTCTTTTAAAGCATCGCCAAGTGTTGCTTGAAATCTTTTCAAAAAATTATCGAGTGCGCAGGAACGTCATCCAGAATCAGTTGAGTCAAGAATGTGGAGAAGATCTAAACAAGCAGGAGGTGGACAGAGTGTTAAAGGTAAGTTTCTATTCCGTTGTGGGTTTGATCCAATTAATACATGAATTTTTAATGCTTGGTTTGAGCAAAGGATCGTATTTTACCTTGAATTGACAAAACAATTGATGTTGGAATGTGGACAAAGCCTGGTTTTCAGCTTGTTTTCTTAAAAATACACTTGTCTCATTCTACCTTCATTGCCTTCAAGGACTAGTGATTTTTACTCACGCGTTATTTTATATTATTGCAGCAAACCTTTATTTGTTATCTTGGACCAGCGGAGAATAAAGTGTAGTAAATGTGATACTTCAGAGTTATTTTTAAATAATGCAGAGTTAAACATTAAGGAGGTGGGAGGGTTCTGCACAGTGTTCTGAGTTTACCAGCTGACTGCTGTTGATTAATGCTGAAGAGCGCGAGTGCCACATACTCAGAAGGAAATGCGTTTCATTCTCTAGGAGGACGTGCAGCAGAGTATGGAGCAAAACCATAGCCAAAGCAAGCAGGCAAAGTAGTAGTTAACACATTTTATTGTGAAAGTTTATTTGAATCCTTTCATCTGTCTTTGAAGGCGCACCACGTACTTGCTAAAGAAGTTTAAGGTATAAAGTGCTGACCACGCAGCCCATGATTGACAAGCTTTAAAAGTCATGCAGGATGGCTAAGTGGAAGGCTGCCAACTAATGTAATACTTTAATCACTGTTGCTGGGCCTTTGCTCACTGTCACCCACTTCAGTAAGACAAGTGCTGAAGTACTTTATGACATTGGGATCTGGAAACGTAATAATAGCATATTTGAAAAATTACAGATCTGTTGATGTGATAGTGTGTAAATTGGTCATGCTTGAAAAAACCTGGTCATCTTGGCATTAAACTAAGCTCAAACATTTCTGCCTGCTAGACAGTATGTCCTGGGGATTGCCTGTGCTGGAGAGTTGTCTAGCGACTAGATGAGCTTGAGTGTCGGCTCTCCTGGAACATCTAGACCATGTACTGGCATTAGTTTTTCATGACGCTGTTGCTATGTAACAGATAACCTATTTCTAGGAAAAATACCTTCCCCTAAAAAAGTGGGTACTGTTTTTATGTAAGTCATCGTGCCACTAGCCTTGTGTTGTGTCAGGCTTTGTAGCCTTGAATACATTTGTATTGAATACATTACCTTTGTTTCTGAAATAAAATTTAGAAGTAGGATTTAATGAAATAGGAAGATTCTCTGGCTTCTTTAAGCCACCAGAGATTGGATTCCTCTTTGAATGAAATTGGATTTGTTGACTCGTATTTCCCCATCTGCGTGTGCTCCTTTTTTATGCACAGAGGAACAGACTGACAGGGTTTGTATTTTTGCATCTGCAGATCAAGTCTGCAAACTCTCTTTCTAGCCTCCACACTTAATTTCTTATTTGTTTTTGTGACGTATGAGTCCCAAGACTTCAGGAAAAAAGATGTTTTTCCCTTTAAGCTCCACAGCATCAGTTCTGTAGCAGTACTTAAGCCTGTGTTGAATTACCTAAATGGGAGGGTGGGAGTAAAAGAAAAGAGAAGCCATCAGCTTAGAACTCGAGAGACTTGGTGCTCATCTAATAGAAATAAGAAAATGAGACACAAGAAAACCCGCTTACTGAACTCCTTTGCTGTGGTGCTGACCCGCTGTAAGCTTAGCAACGTGCCCAGAATGCCGAAGCATGGTTCTGAGGTTTGGCAGTTCGCTGTCATAGAATGTTTTCTTGCGATGGCCTTCACAGTCCAGCCCATCCTGGTGCTCCCTTCAGTCCCCACCTGAGCGTCAGCCTGCATTTATCCCTCAGTCCCCCTTGTCCTCACCCCTCCCCACAACCTTTCCCAAGCTGGTTTCTGTGCCATCCCCGCTTCCCCGAAAAACCCCAGCTTCTTGCTGCCATCACATTGTTTGTCCGCCTTGTGGCCTTTCAGCCTTCACCCTCCTGTGTTTGCCATCTTCACTTAAGCTCTACGATCTTCAGGGTGGGGATAAACTGCTGCTCTGGATTCGTGCTCTCTCTCATGCACTGGAGAGGGCACGTCTGTTACTGATCAGACTTACCGTCCCAAAGCCAGACAGTGGCTCCCAAAACCTGACAGACTTTCCCCTTCTCCCTAGGACTGCTGCGTGAGCTACGGCGGAATGTGGTATCTTAAGGGAACGGTGCAGTCTTGACGGCGGTGGTAGCGGTTTCAAGTGACCTCCAGGACGAAAGAGAAAACCTGCAGCGGGCGGCACAGAGTAATGCCGTGGCCTCGGGAGCGTGGGGCAGGATCTGACCTACTTTGGGGCACGTGGGCATTGCAGTCATTGACATCCCAGCGCACTCACACACGTCTTTGCATGGCCGCCTGGGTGCAAGAGCAACTAGGAAGACAACGTGGGACCCTGTCTGCAGCTTGATTAATCTGGGATTTCTAATGTATTTCAATTCTCGTTCTGTTTCGTTATTAAAAAATAAAACCATATACTGACACAGACATGATGGAAAATCATGGTCTAATACTTTATTTTGTAAGTAATGCCAATAAATTAAAATTGTTTACAAACATCCCAGTTTTTGTTAAATACCTAGATGCTCATACTTTAGTCCGAGCATTGTAATAGCCCTTGCAGCCCTCTTTATAGAGAAGACTGTCATATTCATGGAAACGTCAGGCCAGGGAGAGGGGAACAAAATCACTGTCTTTGAACTCTGTGCTACATAGCGATTGTTCTCACCTGTTGTCTGTGAAATGAGTTATTTGGAAAAGCACCTACATTTGAAACATGTGGAACAACTACTGCATTTCTTTTATCGGTGTGGGTTTTGTTTGAGGGAGTTTTTGCATTACTGTATGCAAAGACAGGAAGGTAAGTAACCGAGCACACCCTCTGGAAGGCATCTAGCTGTAGTTATCACACGGCAACAATGTAAAACCTCTATTTTGTGTAATTTTTTTAAAATAAAATTTTATCTTGAAGGTCAGTTCTACCCCCGCCTTGTATTTGTCCAAGAAGAAATGGAAGCTGCACCTGTTCCTTTTATAGCCTGAAGGCTTACGGAGGAAGGAAAGGTCAGGAATGTTTTAGTAGGGGTTGAACCGCTTTACGTCATGGTCTTTAGGGGTACCGAGAGGTGGCTGTCACGCTAAGGGCCTGTTGCACAAGGTGCAGTAACTGATCTTTTGGTTACAGGTTTTTCATTGAAGCCAAACTGCAATGAGTTATCTTACAGGAATATCCTCCTGTAAGCATTCTACAACACGGTTACTTTACTGGTCGTGGTCTTTGCTATCATTTCCATCACATGAGAAGCACAAGGAGATTCTGTTTCATCTACTTACACTCAGAAAAGGCTGAGTTGGGTTGTGGTCTAAAGTAAGCAGATTAAGGTACTTAATCCAGATAAGACTGGCTAAGAATACTGTTAGCATGCTTATGGCATTTCACATTTCTGTGGAAAATAATCTATTTTTAAACTGCTAAAACTCTACCATAATAAACAGTCTAGTGTAGTTCAGTAACCACATCAATTAATTGGGAGGTGTTTTGATTTCAGGCAGGTGTTGCAGCCTTTGTCGTGGTCTGCTGTGTGTGCCCATGGCTGACAGCCCTCCTGCAGCCCCACGCCACGGCCTTGCCTCTGGCTGCACCTATAAAGCTTCTCTGCGGGAGAGCCACAGTCTGAGAGAAGTTACGAAGGCAGGACCCAGCCTTGGAGGGTTTTATTGCACAGTATGTACAGCCAAGTGTTAAAGTACAGTACACCCAGAGCTTAGCGACGGCACAGGTAGCCAAGGGGAAGTTACATTACAGAAGAATCAAGTAGTTCTGTGGAAATCAGAGAACATTTTTGATATTTTTAAAGCATAAAACCTGCGTATATACAAAGTGCTCTAAACTAGCCAACAGTAATACACCACTGAATATCACCTATTTAACCAAAAATTCTGAATTGCTTTTACCTGTCTTCTGGTCCAGCAGGTGTGGATTCCCCCTTCCCCTAAAGCAGTGAGGAATACTAGTAGTAAATAAATTGTGGCTAACAGTGTCATGCCTTTCTTGTTTAAGGTTACTGCCTTCCGGTATCTGAACTGGGGCAGACCCCCAGGTGATAAGGATCTAAGTGAGGGAGATCGTGACAGCACAGGTAACCTGATGGCAGAACAGCAGCTTTTCTCCTTTCTTTCCTCCCTCCCCTCCTTTTTGAACAGCAACGACAAACACAACTATGAGGAGAAGCTACTTAGTTCCTGCTGGATTTCTATCGCAGACAGGCCTATCCCTTTCCACATAGCGTAATCTTTTTAAAATACAAATTTAATGTGAACTCCATCTGAGCTATGTAGGAAAGATGGCAAGACTAGATAATGCAGGTGCCATCCGCACCAAGTTTACTGTTTCCTGGTTGGTGCAGATGGGCACAATTACTAGTCAGACATGTAGCTTGACTGGATTATTTATTTGCCTAGAAAAATACTCACAAGATTCAGATTACCATTTTAAATAATTTTCCAGAATGCAATACATGTTTTAGAGGAACTCCCACAATACAAAGTCTTAATACTGCAACTGAAGGACAGCTGTACACCAGCTAACGGGGTACAGTGTAAGGCTTACAGAGCTGCAACAGCAGCAGCTGAACGAAAGCTGAGAAACTGTCAACATTCTATGTCGACTGTTTGGTACATTGCAGCAATTCAGACAGGCAGTAAGTCGGTTCCCAAGAACAGCTGACCAAATTAACTGTGAGACCCTTTATAAGGAGAAGGACGTCACCTTTCATTGTGCCTTCCCTCCCCTTAATCTCCTTGCCTTTGTTTTCTTCACACTTTGAAGCAGTTTTACAGAACACACTTCTCCGTATTGTTTTTCAGAACTCAAATACATAGGAATTATTAGTGAGTGGAGAAGGAGAGGAAGAACAAGCGCGTGGTCCCCTGTTTCAGTAGGCTCTGTTCCGGTAGCGCCGTGTCCATCCTCCCACCCCCCAGGCAGCACGGAGCAGATCCACAGAAGCTGACACTGGAAGCAAGAGGCAAAACAGAATCATAAGGTTTTACCTGGCCCGTCTCCTTCAAGCACTTGGGAGTCTGTGGTATGTAAGATTAAAAGCTATGCCACTATGTCAACACTACTACTAAAGTTAAATAGCTAAATTGCAAGTTTCTATCTTACCAAATACACATAAAAATGTACTTTGCAGACATTCCACCGAAGAACAGTAGGCCCCAAATAATATAGGAAATCAATTCACAGTATCTTGCCTTAAGACAAAGTGCCCTACATAAGAAACCATACCTAAAAAGCCAGGCGAACTTTACATCAAATCCCTTCTTAGTAAGAAGACGTTTCTACTAATCTGTGGGAGAGCTTAGCGCATGTGAAAACGTCGTATTGGCTTAAACCAAGCACAGTGCAGGCTGCTGTGCCAGCTCTCCACCTCCCTGCCAAAGCAAGGTCAGATAGACCCCTAACTTCGTTATCAAGAATCAAGGAGAGGCTGCCCATCATGCTGGTCAGGGGCTTTGGTTTTGTTAATTTTCTACACAGATGCAATCACAGGGCTAGATCATCACTGCGAACCAAAGGAAAGCCTTAGTCTGGCTCCCTGTGAGAACTCTTAGCTCCGTTATTTTTGAAGTGGACTAAGGAAACTAGCGTCATCTACTGCTCTGGCCAGAGATTAAGTCTAGTACAAAGTAATAGTGTAGTATTAAGCTATGATGTTTGTTTGCTTTACAACCACTAGTTTTTGTAACAGTGCTAAACAACATTAAATCTACTGCTACGTAGGTACAGGGAGACTAGCTGTTAACTAACTAGATTGTTCACTACAGGTCTACAAGCCAATTCAGAACATTCATTTTGAGTGCTCAAGAAACACATCGGTATAAGGGGGTCTTCTGACATTTCTATCAAGTTTTTCCCCTTCTGGACTAACAGATTAGCCGTCAACAGAAAACAGGTCATCAGCGTGTCCAGTGTTACGGCTGAGAGGAGAGGGACTTGTACTTAGCTCTGTGTTCATCTATTTCTTCCTTTGTTTTTCTGATACAGCTAAAAATTTCCTTGAAGAGTGCTTTATATTCAGGAAGAGCATTTGTGGAAGAGTCACTTAGCTCCATGTTTGTGAATTCTTGATTGCCAGCTGAAAGATCGTACTGGGTATTGCCCACATTTAGGTCTTTGGAATACTGCTTCAGCGTTTGTACAGCCTTGTGTTTCAAAGAATCTTCATCCATTTGACACTTCTTCAAAAGTTCCTCATACTTCACTTTCAGAGCATTATACTGAGCATCAACTTCGTTAAGTACAGAGATTCCTCGCTGCTTCACCGCTTCAGCTCTCCTAATGCACGTTTCTTCATGGCCCCTTAGAATGTCTCCCCCTGCAGCGCTGCTTAGGAAAGTTTCACTGCTGCTCCGTTTCAGTGCCTTCTTCTCAAGCTCCGACACAGTCAGAAGTCCATCATCTGCCGGGCTCTGACCAAGCTCCCTTTCTAAAGATTCCTTGAATGAAACGAAAAAGGATTCTGGCACCAATTTCTCTGCATTATGGAATGTGTTTTCAGACTGAAGTATTTGTCGCATTTCAGCCACTTCCACTTCCAGCTCCTCTGCACGAGCCCGATACAAGTCTGTATCAACAAGCCTCTGTTCAAGCTCACAGTTTTCTTTTACCATAAGACTATATTCCTCCTCCATTGTTACCCTTTTCTCTTTTTCTAGGTTAAGTTGGGCTTGCAGAACTGTAACTGCCTTTTTTAAGTTCTCATTTTCTTCTTCTAGAGGACTTAATTGACTATCCATTGAAGTAATCTTTTCTGCAAACACATGATCATAAACAAAATACCTGCAGAAAGAAAAATAAGTATTATCAAATGTAGGAAGTACAGCTGACCACACCTTCTAAAGTCGTCCTGTCCTGGGTAACTAATGAAAGATTTAAACTGTGTGCTGACACACCTCACAGTATGCATAGCGGTCATTTTACTAACCTATTAGTCCATTTAATAATCAGAACAGACTTTGTTAATACTTACGTGCCATCGAATCAAGCCTCTCAGCTTAAGCAGAATGGCAGCTCATTAACAGTTTCAAGTTACAGACAAGCTTATTGAATAACCAGACCTACAATTTAAGTTTAAATAACCATTGCCTCCATGCATCATGCGGTATTTGTGACACTCAGATTTTTTTGCGCAGCACTCCACTCTTGTAACTTTTACCACTACCGATTGTGGAAACAAGTTTCACAGTTGACAAGGCAGTTCTGCAGGATGGTACTTCCACAAGCCTTTGGCAGTTTGAAGGAATCCACTTAACTTTTAAATTGTCAAGACGTAACTTCTTTTTGCATGTAAGGATTTATTCTACAGTCCTACTTCCATGTACTGCTGAAGCCCAGACACAAAAGCCTGTTCTGCCTGTCTGTGCAGGTGCTTCACTTACAAAATTACCTTCTAGGACAGAAGCTAGTTTGAGCTTTTACCCCAGGTGATTGTCCTGATGGGCATACTAATGCAGTTCAGCTGGGTAGAACAGCTCTGCATTAAAAAAGCAGCCCAGAGCTCCAGATACCATTTTACCCGCTTAAGCATCATTTTAACCAGCTTAAGTTTGGGAAAGCTACTGCAGGAATTCTGCCGGCCTTGAAACGAAAATATCTACAGGCATCCATGAAAAGGGTAAGTTACAGAAAGTATTTTGCATTTGGGATACTTGTTTTTCAGATTATCTTGTGTGTGCTTTTATCTGAATGAAAAAAAAGTGGGGTGCAAATTGCTGTAAACTTTCTAGGCTACAATTTGATATGGTTGGAGACTTTGGGAGAGAACCTTTCAAGACAGAAAGTGGAACCTGCAGCTTCTCTCACACAAAGAGCAGTGAGGTCTAGAAGTACGCCAGAAGCAGTGGCAACACCACATGGTGCAGGACTATGCAGATGTTTTCCTAGTTGTGAACATTAGATGTTTTTCTGCTAACTTGACATTTGCACTTGTGTCTTAGTTTTTAAAGCTTTGCTTAAAATAATTTCAGTGTTCTCTTTGCTACGCAAGGTAAGAAGTCTTACTGGCGAAGGTCATACAGCTCCTTCAAACATGAGAAACTGTGCATTGATCTTGGCTGGTCAGATCTCTCGTGGCTCATCTGGCCTCGTCCAGACTTTTTCAATTCTTCTACTTGTCGCTGCAGGTCATCTATGTGTGTTTGCAGATTTTCAATAGTCTCCGTCAAGCTAAAAGGTGAAGGAGTACCATTAAAACATGCAAGCATTTAGTCGAGGACATGGGAATTTCCCATCCCCTCACATTGTAGTTTCTTCTCTGCAGGCTGCTCTTTGGCCCCAAAGACCGTTAAATAAAACTATCCTTTCAATTTAACAGTATTGTAGAACACCACAAGACAGAGACAGCCACCCGCTAACTACACAAATACACTTGGACTGCACTTTTTCATATATCGACTGGGGCAGGCAAGGGGGGATCCAGTAAAAGTTTGTTACCTTAATATCTTTTGTTGTGAAGCCCTGCTCTCCACAACAAGTTTTTGATTAGTGTCTTCAAGTTCTCTTGCTGTCACATCCAGCTGTTCATAGACTTTTGCATGCTGATCGTTCATCTGACGCAAGAGCTCCACTTGCTTTGTGAGGTACTGCAAGATAGTATTGCTGTTACTAGTTTAAACTTGACACAAAGACAGGACTATTATTCTGCATTTTTATTTACATTCATAGAAAAAGACTACTAAGTTTCAGAAATGTAGATTCCGGTGGTTGCCTTAGAAAGCGTTCAGTTGAAAAGGTGCTATCAGTAACTCAGCTTGCCTTTGTCGTGGTGGATCTCGCAGCCTTCTATCCAGAGGAGCTGGGTTTCGTTGTGCAAGCTGTTTACCTATCCTTGCTGCAGGCGGGCTTTTGCCAGTACTCAAGCCTTCTGGATTGGGTTTTTCTGTGCTGCAGCCATCACCGATAGAGCCTTGAATCCAGACTTCAACATAGCCCTCAACTGTCCACTGAGTCCTTCCAAAAGCTGCAGTGGGCTCCAACAGAAACTTTCTAACAGCATTGACCCGACAGGTTTCTTAGCATTAAAACTGAAATATTGGGTATCACTATCCATAATTAAATTTCTTTTCAGATGACCTAAGTTTTGCCAGCCTGAAGCAGCATCAGGTTCAGCAGAACAGAATTTAGGTTGCGGTCAGACTTAAGACAGTATGTGGGCTACTATGTGTCAGGAAGCATCATCAAATTATTGAATTTAATCTTTAATTACTCACGGGGAATTATTCCAGTTACTGTAATCCCAAACAAAGGTCTCCTGCCTTTCTAAAAAATAAAACTCCACATGATGTGTTCTCATTTTCATCCTCTCTGGTTTTACAATTTACAATATAGACTGCTAAGTTTCTTTAATAACATCAGAAAGCTTGGAATTCTCGATCTAAGAGCAGTTAACAATCACCTAAGGCTCTTAATACAAGTGTCTCATATTGTCCAACCCAGGATAGGACTGATCCAGTTTTGAAAATCTACATGAGAATTTGCATCAAACAGACCTGAACGAGAAAACTAACCCTCTAAATCCAAAATACTTTGTTCTTACATAGAATTTAAGAAATATATTCTGTATTATTACATGCTACCTACTGAAATGTAAACTTCAAGTAGGAACATCCAGCAGACTTCTAGGCAGAATTCCTTCTCTCAACATAGGCCTGTTACATACTCAAAACTTCTAATATTCTACTTAACCTTTTACCTCATTAAAAGATTGGTGGGTTTACATTTTAGGCAATTTAAGAACAGATAATAAGTTAATTCGAGGACTAGTAACTGCTGCATACAGACTTCTAGAAGATCAACTTGATAGCAGTTGGCTAGATCCTTTTGTAGCCTGTGTGCACATGACAGAGGATTTACGCAAAAATAGTATGTGGATTAGCAGCAGAATCTCAATGTGACCCATTTCAGATTAACTTTCCCTACTGGTTATTCTCAGAAGGAGCGGGAGGTCTTCAGACTTTGTTCAGCAATACGAGCATGGCTAAACACAGAAGCCAAGGCTTTGGTGCCAGAATTGCAAGTTACTGTTTACTGCAATGGGCTTTTGCAGAAGTTTCGGATGAATGGAGGAGCTAAAGCACCATTTTCTCCACCTTGCATCTCCAGTATCCTTCAGTGCTGGTGTTAAATTGTCCTGCCATAACCAGGGCACCAAAACAAAGTATAGATGTGGTAACAAATACTTTAGAAGTTCACATTTAATCTACCTCCCCTGCAACTGAGCACCTAATGTGAAACAGCAGTTGATGCTTCTTGCGTTCTACCACAGGACAAAAGGAGAGTCAGTATTTCTGAAGTCCAAGTGCTGAGAAGAGATTCAGACAGGAATGAAGTTGCCCTTTCAATCCAGCATTTATTACATCTACAATGACTAGTTAGTGGCACACGTGTCAGCACAGAGGTCAGATGTAATGATCCAAGGCTGTAAAACGCTTAGTATATTAGCGTTTAATATATTAGATGTAATCTTAAGCATCCCAAAGCCTTTGACCCTTCCTTTTTAGTGACGACGAGGTAGTACAAGGTTCAGAATGACTTCTTATGCAGTTCTAGAATTTGCTACCCATAAGATGTAAATTAATAGGGAAAAAAACCCCAAAGATTTACACTGATGTACTGCACTGAAAAAGCTAGTCAAAAACACAGCAGAGTAGCTACAGGAACAGCTGAAAGATCACCTTTAGGTTACAGAGACAAGCACTTGAAAATTAGGAAAAAAAGCATAGAGACTGGATATGTCACTTGCACACGTATCCTGTGCAGTGGGGTATCCTGCCTTGCCACAAAAGACAGAAATATAGATATGAAAACAACTGACTGAACTGCTTTTGCCAGCTAAGTAGTGCACCTCGCATATGCTAACTTCATTCCCATTTGTTTCAGTGAATTCCTTTAACAGTCTCTTCTGCCAGTAACCTAATATATTCAGTTCCTCTACCTTGAGGTTCTCTCTGGGTATCTGAAGGGGTTCATTTGCTTTTCCCTTTTGTACCAGAAATCCAGATGCAAGAGAGACTTTTTCTGGAGAAATAAATGTTTTGAGTTGCTATCACACTTCTAAACTGCACAGGGAAACGACAGGTGGTAGAACTGAGAAGACAGCATGTTATTACTGCAGATATGAATACAGCCCACAGGTGCTTTGACTCAAAAGAGTAAGTTGGGCAAATAAAGGTGCAGGCACTACTTATATCAGGAGCATCACAGAAACTGTTCTTCCATCTCTCTCCCCCTCCTCTCGGAGGAAGCTAACAGGATAACCCAATATACACTCCCAGCCATGTTGGGGGAGAGGAGAAAAGAGAAGAAAGAGGTATCAGATAAAGCCTTCAAAAAGTACTATTGCTCAAGTCTTGATTTGGTTTTTCAATTGGCAGATTATTGAGAGAATAAATTATTCTGTCACTGTCTGCAGTTGTCTGAACATACAAGGACTTGACCCTGCAACACACCAATCACAGAACACTGCTGGGAGGACACTTCTGACCACTTCCTAGGCTGAAGCTCTCTTACGTAGTCAATAAACACTAACCCTCCAAAAAAGCTTAAGGAAATAAACTGGCTTAAACCAACAGGATATTACATCCTTAATGGCACTAGACTATTTCTATAAATGAATGCCACTTAGCAATAATATATTTTCCATATTTCAAGATAGCATGAAAATACAGCTGCTTATTACATAGCTACACTCAGTGAGCTGGGTTAGTTATCTATTGCAAAGTTATGCTGTGTTATTTCAAAAGGTGTGCTGTAACTGTGTTAAATGCTTCCTTAAACGTGGTTGTTCATACAGGTGTTGAGCCTGAAGTAGAACAGTATTTGTATTGCACCTTGAAGTGTTTGTCCTCTCTAGATCTTAAGAATTAATCTTTTTATAAAAACCATTCATGGCAATAAGTTATTTTTAGGTCTCTGCGTAAGTGAATACATTTTTTGTAATGCTATGGCACTAATCTAAATATCAGCTATTCCAACCGTTGTAACACAGAATGAGTAGGATAACAAAGATGACGTTTAGCACATAATAGAGGAAAAGAGCCAAAGTATGAGGTATAAAACAGAAGTATCTTATTAATTTAAAAAAAAACACACAGAAATTGTGCATAACCTAACAGAAATGCTGCATTTGTATTAACATTACTACTTTAAAGACACCTATATATCTGTAAGTATTAAGCTTAGGATTCTTTAAGTTACCTGTTACCACTAGAATAAGTGTTTTAAGTCTTAAGTTGCAGCTGCACAAAATTCACACACCGTCCGTAACTGTGCAAGTACTGCTTGCACAAAGGAACTCGGATTTTGTAAGAGTCTAGTGTATACGAGCCACAGCCTGTTCCCTGTGATTCAGAACCAAACTGAAATGCTGACTACCTTTCCAATATGTTGTCAGTCAGCAAAGTACTGAATATTTAATCATTTAATTATTAGAGACCATGCATTGCTGTCTAACAGCTGAAAAAAATTCATTATGCTGACAAGTAGTCAAGAACTGCAAGAACACAGGCAATATTAAAAAAATAAGTGAATAAATTTGCCAAAAATGGCCAGGTTTCTCCACCAGGTAACACAAAGATGACTGGTTTTGAAAGGATGGTTATGATTTATTTTTTTCCTGGAAAATACAAAACAATATATCCACTTATTATCCAGTATTTAGATACTTTCTAAGTGTTTGTTTTTGCTGTGTTTGTGTTGTGGGTGTTTTGTGTGTTTTTGTTGTTTGTTTTGTTTTTTGTTTTTTTTTTTTTTTAATTGAGATAGACTTTAGTTCCACTTACCACAGCTCAGTTTAGTGGAAATATATATCCTCAGATTTTACTTAAGTCTCTCTCCTGCACTTACCAGCATTTAAATTTCGGTGCTGTAACCGCTAACAGTTTCATATAATAATTTATTAATTTATTTTTCATCATATAATTTAATGGCAAGATCAGCAAAGTTTAGCAATAAAATAACTGAAGTAACTTCTCTGTACAAAAAGAAAAATACCAGTAATTTTTTATTAAACAAGCCACATCCAACATGAAGTTTAAGGGCACAAAGCTTCTGGCAATCAAACAGTTCTAACTACGATGAAGCCTGTACAGGTTCTCAAATTCTCAAAGTAGCAGAAGTGGTTAAAGGCTGTTCAGTATTTTTCTTTAAAGTGTCCATCAGATGTCAAGAAATTCAGATCTCCATTTATGTGCTATTATGCTGCAGATCTAGGTGCTTTAATGCTTGGATCCTTTAAATATTTACCTCTATCTCCTGCAGTTGCTCTTGATTTGTTGCATACATTTGCTGTAAAGATTCTTCTAGTTCAGTGTTACGGTCCAGTAGTGTCTTCCCAAGCTCAGCAGCAAGGTGAAGATCTAAACAAAGAAATCATGTTTGCATGTAAGTTATAGAGCCAATAATATAATCTAATTTTAAAGCATTTTAATCAAATACTTGAGGTGGGTTTTTTTATGGATGTTGTAACTGCTTTAAGTTATTTCCAGTACTCAAAAAGAAAGTTAGGTTGTTACACGTAAGTAGAACATTCACATACCATCTGTAATGCAAGTCTAAGTCAGTCCTGAAACCTAGAAGATACTCTTGTTTCATGAAGCTTCCATAATTCCTCCTTTGGTCCATCAGACGCATCCAGCCATCTTCTCTTCGCTTCCCACCATCTGCCTAGTACCGCACCAGCATCTCTACCCAAGGTGTCCATTAGCTACACTTCGCCATGTTTACAGCACTCAGAAGAATAAGCATAAAAGACCCTGTAAACGTTCATCAGGCTAGACCCAGGACAAAGCTGGCTGCACTCTTATTTGCTTTGCTGTTCTTCCCCATTACCCCTTCACCAAGGAGCTCGGGTCATACAGGACCAAAGTGCTAAACGAAAACTTCAGATGCTTTTTATGGTGAAACAATAATATCAAAAGACATAAAACTGATAAAGAGATGTAAGTATTCTGCTTTTCAAGCTCATAAACCTAAGAGACAAGAATGGTTTTATGTGCTCCAAAGCATCATTTTAAATGTCATTTGTTCTCAGGCACTTAATCTCAATTTCACTTCAGTCATCTTCTATCACCTCCAGGGTGCAGTGACTGTAGTTGTTTCAAATGAAGAAATAAGTCATCTGAACACTCAGTTCCTTTTTAGAGGGAAGCTTGCTATCTATTCAACAGCATCCGTCGTGCTAGACAGTCTATCTTATTATGTTTAAAGACACAAGTAATTTAAAAGCTAACATAATGTGACGAAATAAATCTTGGTGTTATTGCTAAAATTGCAATTACTCTGTGCAGGGTATTACATGTTAAGAATCCAACACATTTCTAAAAATCTCTAATTTTCCACCTCCCTCCCATCACGTGGACCACGACCACGTCATCTCCTGTGTGCATGTAATACAATCTTGTTAGCTTTCACATAGCACTAGCATCACTATGGGAAAGAGACAAAGAGAAGTCAAGCAAAACTTAGATTCACTTCAAGATGACTTAATATACAAGAGACATGTATTGCATCATTGATAGTTGTAGCTAAACACGAAAACACATTGTTTTCATTTGATTAAGATGCCCTTGTTTTAACATGTTATCTTACCTCTTTCCTGCCCTTTCCCAATTATCTTATTTGCTAGGCATTGTAATAGTTAGAACACTGTTCCAAGATTGTTTTGTACTAACCTTCAGTTTGGCAGCCCGTCCAAAATTATTATTCCATCTACATACATAAGCCAAAGACCAAATACAGACTTACAAGGACAAGTGAGAAGGAGCATTTGTCTATTAAGTTGTAGATGTCCAATTCTGGCAAAACAACAGCTGTGGTTTCTCTACACATTCTTTACAGCTACAGTGCATTGTTTCCTACCTTAAGATCAGATTCTTAGAATAAATGCCACAAAAATTATTTAAAACAAATCACACTGCCTGGGAGTTCTTCACAGTTTCAAAAGATGTATGACTAGGGGCTACACAGCATACTGATCTATACTTGGGAGTTTGTCCTCGCTTTTTTCTAGCTTATCTTAGCTTTTTCTTTGTAGTGCCACTTGTGAAGGGACACTGCCCATTCTAGAGCTGGGGTTTAAAGTATTTGGATAAGGAAACTTTAAGGTGTCCTGCTCAAGTTTTTTCCCATTTTTAAACAGAGATTGTATGTTTTTTACACATGGACAGAATAACTCCCAGTCAAACACCAAGCTCTATCACATGACAGAATACTGGACTCTTCAAATCCAGTGAAATCTATCATCCTATATGAAATGCAGTCTTGATTCACAAGTTCTTACACAATGCAATCTTTACTAGGAGCTACAATCTTTAAAGCTAGTCAACACTACTGGCATCATTCAAGGCAAAGACTAAATAGTCCATTCTTTTATTTTAATAGAATAAGAGCTTTAGAGAGGATTTAGGATTATGTTAAAGACGTAATGCGTAATGGAATTACTTGCTGCCATTTCTCTTCCCAAAGTGAAAGTTTGTTTTGATGTTTAAGTACGTTTAGGAGTTAATAGTTTCATTCTTAAATGCCCTCTCATCTACTAAATCAAGCAGCACATACCACACAGTACTTGGAATACAATGTGATTAATAGAATTCATGTTGTTATACTTACACACTCATTCTGTTCATTAGAATGGCAGACGCACAAATGAGTTACTATGGGAGAAGCGTGCTATTTTGTAATCAAGGCAATTTGTTTCTGAGGGGTAGATGACAAGTGGAAGAGCTCAGGAACATGCATTAAAACCCTAACTCCTAGAGAAAGCAAGAAGTGAAACAATTTCACCTCTTCTAAAATTAAGAATTTGCTTTGCGCCCATTTTACTACATTGTTAAGTACATATAAGCCTTTTATAGAGCAAATTTTACGAGTGAGATGTGCAAGATATATATATTCTCCAGATACAGAAGGAAAACATTTACATTTCTCTTAGAGAGTTACTGTACAATACTAGAAGCACACTGCATTTTCTGTTGTAAATTTATGAAAAGTAACAGCTAAGTTCTGCCACAGACATGCATTTTTCCTTTCACTATGAAGATGTCAGCAGAGAGGTTTTTAATAATGCAAACTGCATACGTGCAGATCTTAAGATCTTCATTTTAGTAAATCTGATCAGTTGTAGTGGTGTTTAACAGCTCCACCAGAAACCTCTAAAACAGAACAAGACTTCAGTGATAGGTCTTGTGTGATGTTAAACAGCTCTCACTTACCAGCACTTCACAATCTCTTCTGACAGTGTTACTATAATCGAGAAAGACAAAAACAGTACCAAAATCCTTCTCTTCTACTTTTTCATAACCCACCTAACAATGATTCAGAGACTTTTCAATCTAAAAATAAGCCTGGGCTTTTGTCAACAGCAAAAGGCACTCGTAGTTCAAGCTATGTAAGTAAGCCTGGTTGAAGTTTCATTAACTGTAAAATTAAACCTTTTGGGTTTTTAATTTATTTTTTTTTACTCAGCTTCATATTTCCTATTCTATGTTCAGATTACCCTCTGTTCTGTTAGAGTGAGTACCAGCGAGAGGTAAAAAGAGCAGTCCTCTAAAATAATTCTTTTTCAAAGGCTAGCATACTGCAGCAAAACATCTATGTTGCAGAAGGAAGGATACCTGTTCCCATCCTTAAAAAGGATTCCATGATCATACTGTTCTCATGCACAGCATGCCAGAAAAGCCCACCTTCATTGTCAAGGCAAAAGCTTTTGGTGTATATGAAGACTACCAATGTTCTTCCAAAACCCAAACCTAATTTCAAGTTTCAAAGACTGGCAGACAAGGACTACAGGCTTGTTTCAGGGTGCTTCATAATGTTTTACAACATAGGTTTTCTCATAAACCTACTCCTCAGTTTCTAAATGTGCACTGATTGTTTGGGTTGTGAAAAGTTTTGAGAGACCTTGATAAGCAATCTTATTCCTGTGTTTACATACGTTGGTATTGCTTAGTCTTAGGAGAAGGAAGAGTGTCTTTCAGACCCCAGGAGTAAAGTGTTACAGGAACATTGTAAAAAAACCATTCCTGTATAGAATTTCTTCTTTGCATTTCAACTTGCCCATCAGTTTATTTTCCTCCTTTCCGTTTTGGCAAGGCTATCATCACTTCTATTTAGGCTTGTAAAGAGATAATCCCCAGAAAAAGATTGTTTAAATGTTGGGAGAGCGTTAACCAACCTTCAAAACGCACAAACCTCTAGAGCGGAATACTGTTTCTTAAAAGCTCAGAGCAGAGAGACAAATGATGATTATTTCACTAATTTTAATTAAAAAATGAAATTAAAGAAACATCAATAAGACAAAAAGTCAGTTGTTATACATTGTGAAGTCTATTTGTAGGTCTTCTACCCCACAAACACTGACATAGTAAAAACATTGCTAAATCACATCTTCAAATTTTCAACTCTTCTCTTTGACAGCAAACTACAGTTTCAGGATCTTATTTAAATTGATTAGTTTATATCCTAGAGCCATGAAAACATCTATTTTCAGGAAAAAGTACCTAAATACAGGTTTCAAACAGTTAGCTATTTTATAGTCAAAACATACAATTAGAGAGACCTATTCCTGTCTCAAAAAAAGTTTCTGCTGTCAGATGCCTGATCTCAGGATGAAAACAGCTTAGCTAGAGCTTTCAAGAGTACCTTTGTTTATACAGTTTATAGTGCAGTAGCACCTACCAATCGCAAGAATTAGTGTACTTCAATGTAAAAGCCTAAGGCTGGAGCAGGTTTGCAGGAAGCCACCTCACTGCTTTGAGCTGGCCTTTTAAGACAAACTCGGGATTAATAACAAAAAGCAGGACTAAGTAAATACCAGTCGCAAACGACACTAAGCTCTTAAGGAAACTGCACATTCTTTCTGTATCACGTCTGTAGAAGACTCTTAGTCCAATTATACTTGGTGTATTCCTGTGACTCCTTCCTTATCTGTCAAATAACTTTTACCTCTTGCACGCAGTGTTTAAGACCTATTGACAGAATGACATACAGGAGCTAGATACGTATAATTATGATGCACAGTGGAGTTATGCGTATATTTTTAAGATGACTTTGAAAGTTTTTAATAGTGGACCTGCAACTAATCGACCAGAGCCGCATTTACAACTCCGTCGCCTTAAGCCCTTAGAGAGAGGCTCAAGGGGCTCCGCACAGCCCGCCCGCCGACCCTCGGTCGCCGCTTTACGCCTTCTCAAGGGGCGACTTCTCGGGGAGCCGCCTCCCGGCCCCCTCTCCGAGGGACGCGGGTACGGCTCGCCTCGCCCGCGGCAGCCCCTTCCCTCAGACAAAGGCGGCTGAGTCTTCATCGGCAGCGGCGGCCCCTCTGCGCCCAGGGCAGCGGGAAGCGCGGCCCTGAGGGGAGACCGGGCTCCCGCCTGCCACGGCCGCGGGCGGCACCATCCCCGCTCCCGCCGCCGCCCCACGATCCCCGCCATCGGCTCCGGACCCTTCCCGCCGCCCCGCCCGAGCGCCGGCGTCCCTCCGGGCTCCGCGCCGCCGTTGTGGGGGTGCCCTGCGCGCGCCCGCCCGCCGCCCCCTCCCCTCACACGCCCTCCCCACCGCCCCTGCCCTCACACGCCCCCCGCCGCCCCGGCTCACCTTGCTGCAGGTCCTGCTGGTCGTACCAGGGCTCATCCTCGCGGATCTCGAACTCTTCCACCAGGTTGTCGGCCAGCATCGCGCCCCTACCCCTCGCGGCGCGGCAGCAGGACGAGGCGGCAGCGCGCCCGCGGAGCGGACCCCTCGCGGCGGGCGGCGGCGGGGCAGGGCAGCCAGCAGCCGCTCCTCGCCTTAAAAGCCGCCTCCGGCCATTGCCGAGCGTTTCCGGAGTTTGCCGAACCTCTCCCCCTTCTGGCCGGGCTGCGCCGAGCTGCCGGCGGCAACGTGGCAGACTGCGGCCGCCCGCCCGCCCACCGCCTCCCCGCGATTCAAACACAACGCCCTCGCCTCTCCTGCGGGGAGCCAATGGGAAGCCGTCTGCCAGGCAGATCGAAAGAAGCCTACTCCAATCACAAAGCGAATTCATGTCAAGCCGCCAATGAAAGCGAAGAGAAGGTTGGCCTGGGCTAATTGCGCCCGCCCCGGCAGCCGGCTGCGCAGCCTCTAGTCAGAGGAGGTGGGTCGGTGCCCGCGGAAAGGGGCGGCGGTTGCGGGGCTCGCGGAGGGTGAATGGCGGGGGCGGTTGCGGGGGGTATTCCGGTGGGTCTGCGGTGGAGCAGAGCTGGCGCAGCCCAGGGTGGGGCAGCGCAGCTGGGCCCCGGGGAGCGCTGAGGAAAGAGCCCGGGAGGGGGGCTCCGCACCGGCTGGTGCACAAGTGCGGGCTGTGTTCCCGCCGTCTCTCGGGGAGTCTCGGCGCCGGAGGGGAGGGCGCGTCCCGCCGCAGCAGGTGCTGTCGACCGTGAGCGCGGCCGTCTCCATCGCCGGCACGGCCCGGCGGTCACCGCCCGCCCTCGCCCCTTTTCCTCGCAAGGAGGGAGCCGTGTCCCTTATGTGGGGAGCTGCTGAGGAAAAAGTAGCTCGTTTTGCCCGGTTTTGGCAGACGAGCCGCCGACGAACTTCCCGTCCTGCAGGTTCCCAGCGCCTCCTGGCTTCCAGCGGCCGGGCGGGCTGAGGCGATGCCGCCGCCCCACGGGGCTCGGGCAGCGCTTTTCTCGTCTTGGTCTTAATGTGGGTTAAATCAGGGGAGAAACATGAGGAAGACACTTGCGTCGAAGCAGTTGTTCGGGGCCGAGCGACGCCGCCCTGCCTCGGTCACGGCGCGGTACCGGCTGTGGGCGCGCTCCGCGGGTGCCTTTGGCGGTTGTCCTGCGGCTCCGGGAGAAGCGCACGTAGTGTCACCTCGATGCTTTAAACAGGCTGCTCTTTTGGCTCATCTGAGTTAACGCAGTTGTAACCACTAGGAATTTCTGAAACCGATTTGCCTTCTGTGAGTCACAAACACCTGTGCTTGAACCTATTCGACACAAAAGCTGACTGTTCAGAAGAGAGGGGATGCTCATGCGTGATTTCATTGTAGTACAATTAAAGAGCGCATCTTCTGGGAAAGGAAGTGTGGTACCTCAACTTGTAATTGAACCTATTTCGTAAACAAGGTACAGGACCAGATGCACCAGTTAGTGTAAAGAGTTGTGTCAGATCCTGTGTATTATAATTAGTCATTTCGTTAGAGGCCTGTTTGCGCATTGTTAAAGGGTTTTTGTTAAAGAAATTTCAAATTCTTCTTTCAAATTTCTGAAGCTGAGGGGTCCCTTTTTTATTTTATTTGTGTGTAGGAAGGAGTTGAGTCAAATACAATTCCAGAAATGACTGTGTTTGCTGGTAATGTTAGTGTGAGGCACGTTTATTCTTGGTGCTCGTGGAATTTGAGGGAAAGGAGAGTCTCCCAATTCTCCCTCCAAAGACGTGCGCAGGGGGCTTAAGGAAGAAATCGAGATGAAATGTCTAGCTCTCCAAAAGCCCTGATACCTACTACATAAGTCACTTCATTAAGTATATTTGTGAAAGCTTGAACATGCACTTCTTTAAAAAAATATGTGACACTTGTCAATAGCATACTTACTGTAATGACTACTACACAGCAACATCAAACCTATTGTTAAAAATAAACATTTAAAATGGGCATCTTTTCTGTTGACCTTATTCTTCATTATAGGTTTCTCAGAAAAAGTTTGTGAAACCAAACTTGTTACCATAAATCACAATTTCATCACCTGAAAATAGAAATGTCTCTACAGCTGTAGTTCTGTGAAAAATAAACGGGAAAATACACATCACAATCATTCTCAAGCATCTAAAAATTCAGTCATATTCTTACAGATAAATTTGCTTTAGAAAAAAAAACAACTTGGTTCAAGTTGTTTGTCAGCCTGATTTTTTTTTTTCTTCCCCGTAAAGAGAAGTTACCTACTCTTTGCATATTGTTTCATATTTGAGCATCTTAAATATATATACGAAAATGCATCCACATTTTATTTGCTCTTCCGGAGTTCATTTCCTGTGTCGGAGGTTGGAAAACCTGCTGTCCGTCCTCTGCCTTAGCCAGAATAGACACTTCTCCAGCCCTTGCCTGATCTGGGGCTTTTCCCTGGCCCTCGCCTGGTGGCGAGGACGTTTCCATCCTCCCTCGCTGCAGCCTGTCCGGCTGCCCTCGAAACCACAGGAAGGCTGGAAACAGCCTTGGGTTTTATTTCCTGTCTTGCATGGTCTTTTTTTTATGAGGAGTTCAGAGAGCTGCTCACAGATGTGCGTATCAAGCTTAACTAGCAAATATTCAAACTAAGTATTTTGATGGATATTTGAAAATCGCGTTTAGGATAAAATTGTTAATATGCAGAGGAGCAGAGGGTGGACTATTGACAAAAAGCAGGTTGCAAAGCTCTGGAGTCAGTGTGCATAGTAAGACTGAAACTTGAACCTGAAGTATCTCCAAATTAATGGCTGACAGCTTCCTTCAAATAGATATAAAGATGAATAAAGGCTCAGTTAAAAACAGATACAGAATCACAGATACCTGGGAGAAGTATTCTTGTATCAGCTTATAGAATCAAATCTAGTCAAGGACCATAAAGGTAGTAGTTACTGTGCTTTAAAAGGTAGAGTTTCCCTGGAGCTAGCTATTTTAATGGGATAGTTTATACCAAACATGCTTAAGTTAATTGCTAGATAGATGGAAAAAGTCAGCATCTTAAAAAAATGTTGGCTGAAGATGTGTTTGATATATTAAAGGACTCTATATTCTTGGGCTGAATCTCTGTTACTTGGATGTACTTAAATGCTGTACATGTGTTACTTGCTAGAGTTTATTTACATGGAGCCTTTATTCTATGAAAATGTTTAAACTATTAAAAGGTGTTTTGACTGTTTTATGGTTTCTGTTCGTATCTCGTTAGTTTATTAGGTGAAAGTATTGCTTCCATGGCTTGTTAACAATTAACATCTAAAAATACAAGGACAAAACTTGGTATTTGTTTCGAAGTAAATATTCATGTAAGTGCATGCTGCATTTGACATTCACAGCGATGGCATACGCAGGGACATGAATTGAGTCACTTCATTCCTACGCAGCCCATAATTTTAAAACTATGTAGCTAGCAGGAAAGATGTAAAATGTATGCAATTACTTTGAACTCTACTCCAAGATTAGTGTTTGCAATAGCAGATTTTCATATTGAGTCTGTGCACTAGTTCAGAAGGGATTCTTTTAAATTTTTGTCTACCTGTTCCATTGATTTTTAAGCACTGACTATATTTAGAAATGTCACTGACTTCTTAATATTTTGCATCTATTTAGTTTTGTGCTCAGTGTCTTATAACTCAGTAAAATGTTTTTAATTAAAAAAAAAAAGGAGGTAAGAAGGGGGAAATTTTCATCTAAGAATCCATTTCAACACCTCTGAAACAAGCAAAACTCCCATGTCATTTTAATTTGGAAAATTGTTCTACCAACTGTTGTAATTTTTTGTAACTCCAGGAAGAAGAGAGTTTTCTCGTGGAAGATGAAGTTTGTTTTGGGAATTCATCCTAATGCGCTAGCATATTCCATGACTACGTTAGGTGCTGGAATGATGAACAGTATCTTTAATTTCTACTACGTTAAGCTTTTCCTAAACCGATACAAAATTTCAGAAGTAGCATTTCATCAAGCACAGGTATTGTACAATCGAATATTTTTGATCACCATGTTGTGCTATGGTAATAGCACATCGTGCTATTACAATGTGTCTGTGCTATCACAACAGAGTCTTTTTTTTTTTTACTTATGAATTAATTTTAGATGCATTGCAAATAGTTATACGGTAAATTCATTTTACATTTAGTTAATCCATAAGCAATTGAAGGTACACATAAAGCAGATTGTTTACGGTCTTCAGACTAAAAATCTCCAGACTTCTAGTTGCTGGAAAGATTTTTGCCTGTGATAGACTGAAGTAATGTTCTAAACTAATCTCACACCTCAGCTCCATAGGTAAAGTTGACATTAGTGCTTTCCTATGGACTGCTAAAGTACTTAAATACTGCCTTTAATCTGCAAGTCGTTATCCACATGAGCAACTTTTGTCATAAATGGTCTCTTGAAAGTAACCGGCCGGCTCACGTTTTGAATTATTTGCTGTGAGAGAAGTACCTGGGCTCTGCAAGATGAAAGCCCAGATAGATTTGAAGGAGTGAAGTCTTAGAGATGGGTGTTTATTTCATGTGTAGTTGGGCACCTGCCTACTTATTCATCTTGTTTTTCAAAATTACTGCAAACCTCTAAATACCTTTAAGAATTTGGTCTGGAGTCTGTTTTGACCCGAGAAGCTTTCATCTTTCTTTATTCTTTGAATAGAGATTTATTTTAAGTAAATATGGTGTGTGTTACTTCTGTGTCTGTATAACCACCGCAGGAAACTCACGTTAATGATAAATTCTGTTGTGTTTCTTGTTTGTCGCAGGTTGTATTTATGATATGGAATGCCATTAATGATCCTCTTTTTGGGTATATTCAAGATAACTCCAAATTTGCGTGCTGCTCACGACGCCAGTTTTCAATTTTATATGGAGCTCCTTTATATGCGTTAGCCTTTTTGCTTCCTTGGTTTCCTTGGAAACATTATGAGGAAGGTGACTGGCTAAGTGGTCTGCACCTCATTGTTGCGTTATGTGCTTTTGATGGTTTGCTTACATTTGTGCTTCTCGCGCAGTGTGCGCTCTTTGCAGAAATTTCAACAAGACATGAAAGCAGGCTTCAGCTGATTAAATATAACCAAGTAGCAACATTAATCGGATCAACGAGCATTCTCTTTTGTGGTCTCATATCAGATAATATGGAAAATTTTGCCTATTTTCAGGCTTTCGCTGTTTTGGTCGCAGCATTAGCAACAGCTTGTATGTGTTACACGGGCAAATACAGTACTAGCCAATATGAGCAGAGAGAAGTTTGCACAGAGAGTTCTAATCTGGAAAGCAGCGATGGAGCTCTCTCCTGGTCTTCTGTGATTTCACTGACCAAGCAGATTATGACACAGAAAAACTTTTTATTTTTCGTAACGATGAACTTCTTCCAAGTCTTCCACTTAGCTTTCTGCAACAATTTTATGATGATCTTTGCGGATAATCTTATTCCTAAGGATGTCCTTTCTTCCTCAATAAGAAGTGTCATGTATGGAGCAAGCTTTATTTGTCCTCAGGTAGGCAGTTACACTTGTTTTATTTCAAAATATGAAAACATGGTGGTTTACTAGTTTTCATTACTTTAAGGTACCCATTTACGCTGTTTGTTGAAAAAATGCTGCATCCAGCATAAACCATTGGCCATGCTGAGAAACAAATGTAGCTCACCGGTGGTCTAAAAGCAGAAAGTACCTCTAGATCAAGCTGACCAGCCGAAGAGTAGGGTAGGGAGAAAGGACAAGCAGGGAGGCTAGCAGAGTATCTGTTTACAGGAGTGTGATATGTGAGTGAATGTTTTATATCCTGCAGGGTTTATAATACCTACATATAAAGGTATGAGAAACATGGTCAAGATAAAAAGTTTCTAAAAACAAAATCTGTAAAATTCTGAATTCTTTTCTCTCTGTTTTTTTTATTTGTAATACACAATGAGAAAATAATCTCTTCTTCAGGAAGTTTCTCAGATAAACTGCACAAAACACCGGAAAAATTATTAGGTATTTAAAGCATGATTGAAATACGTGGTATCTCAGTCATGGGAATCAAACCAAACTCTAACTAGCTGCTTTTGGAGAATAATCCGTGCCCGTTCTGTTGTTTGCTGTCTTGGTCAGCTGCATTTCCTAGGGAGAGAGATGCTTTCGAGGCCCCAGTCAGGCATGGGGGCATGAGTAATGAACTGGAAAAGAAAAGGGAAAGAGAATCCAAACAAGTAATGTATGAGAACAAGAAAAGCAGCAAAAATATGCCCCACAGAATGTAAACGTACTTGTCTGCAGCGAATAAAAAAATTATCCTGTTCATTCCTTTCTAATTCTTTCACTGGATCTTTTAGAATTTTTACTGTGTTTACTTGTTAGATTGATCAAAACCCGAGTATCCTGATTTTCATCATAGGTGCTGATGATGTTCAGAATTTCTGAAAATCAGGCTGTTATGTTCATTAAGTTGTAGTGTTTTCAGTGAGTAGAATCTAAAAGAAGATACATCAAAGTGCAACTCAAATTCACAGCTCAATTTTAGTTACCGTTTTGGCTTTTGTATATATAACATACAAATCCTAAAAATACCTTCTCTGTTCCATAACTCCTAAACATCTATAATTTCAAATTTTATCGTTACCACGGGTTTAATAAGGTTTTTTTCTGTAACTCAAAACAGTTAGCTGATGAACTTTGGGAATAAATCAGAAACTGCAGAAGTTAGGAAAGCTTAAATAATTTTATACTCAATATATAGCAATCACTACTGTTGATAAAATCAGCGTGACAGCGTGAAACGAACAATCTTTCAGAAAATGCATCTCTCTCTGCTCCCCAGATACTCTTTGTCTAGAAGGTCACCGAATGCAGAGAGTTTGCTGTGACCTTATTTTTCTCAGATTTTGTCCTTTTGAGCTCAAGATATAAGAAGAGAATTTGCTGATGGCAATGTCCTGAACTTCGCTTACTGGAAAAGCACCCAACCCATGTGAAATAAAGCCCCTTCTTGTGAACTGTGCTTCAGTGGCTTGTACTAAACTGGAATTCGGCTCCTCTCTTAGGTTCCTTTTAGTAGTGGGTGTGAAGAGTAAAACCTGCCTACAAGGGAGACCTTGTTGCTGAAGCACAGGCAAACAAATTTAAATTTGCATCATTAAGTTAGCATTTTTCTTAGAAATATGCAGTCTTGGAAACATGCAGGTAATAAGGAATTTTCTAAATCATAAGTACTTCCTGAGACGGGGTTATTTCTCAATTATAGGGAGAGAAGGTCATGGTGTTTAGAATAATGTGCGTTACGCAATACCTTACCATTTCTGCAAATGCCTGAAACAAGCCCGCAGGAGGAGTATCTCTAAGTTTCTTACAATCAGATTTTTTTCTTATAACATCTTTCCAGGTTTGTTTTACCTCCCTGATCATTGGTTTAAGTAGGAAACTTGAGCTTCTTTAAAGTGACCTTTGCCACAGTAATCTTCGTCTGACTGTACCATCCTGGTTTTATTCGTTACGTTAAAGTATTTAAATATGGGAACAAATGCACAAGGAGAATTCTTTCCTGTTCTTCATCCAAATATTACACTGCTCATCTTTGTAACACAGAAGGAGAAAATATGTATCTGTGTAGAGTTTGTGGGTATTTTTTGTGGCAGTGATGAGGACCACATACATGTAGATGGTCACATAGGCTCATATAATAAAAAGAACACAATGCATTACAAAATTTCCTATTTAAAGTGGAAAGTGAGGAACAAGACAGAAGAGCTTACTCTTCGTTCACACTGTAACCAGCACTTAATACCATTGTTGTGAGTTTGCCTGTCACTAGCCTCTCGCGTGGACTACTGCTCGCTAAGACTGGCGGAATTAAAGTGCAGCCATACGCGTTGTCCACTGCCACCTGCCTTTCCCGACTTGGGAGTAATCTCTCTGTCTTGCTTAGATCAGCTGTCTTAGCGAGCTTGCTTTATCAGCTTCAAAGTCATGCTTATTTTCTGTAAATGTTAGTGAAAATAGTAATATCAATGAAAAAAAAATTGAAGATATTTTTGGTCAGCAGTTAAAATGGCTAGATGGTTGTTTTACAGTTAGCATACTGCAAACGTAATTCTTTAGGGGATATCAAACATAAAGATCATGAGCCTTAAATGATAGGAAATGTGGGAAACGGTATTTTTTCTCAGGATAAAGTTGTTCTCAGCTTTGAGTAAAAGGAGGCCATTCTTGCCTGGTAGGGTAGCATAGAATGAGCCAGTAGATAGTTCTTTTTGTTCTATTCCTATTTTTTTTTTATTTGGATTGAACTTTTTATAAAGGGTTGTGTCTTTGGTTCGTTGTTTCGTTGGTTTTTTTCGTCTTTAATGGGTAGTAATAATTTGTGTCTGGTTTGTGCTTTATAGCTCTCCTAATGCTGAGATATTGTACTATATCATACATGTGTGTATATATTATCTTTCCAGTGCCTTGTTCTTCTCAGTCATGCTTCGTTGAAGAAGTTTGGTTATTACAGAATCATCCTGTTTTCCTTTTACTTCGAAGGAGTAGCTGCTGCTGTCATGTTTCTTCTAGGGCCAGAACACTATTATCTGTTGGCATTTTATCTCACAACAAACATGTAAGTGAATACACTTCCCTATTCGTGGGTACGGCTATAGAGTGGACACTTGCTTTTAATAGCATGAAGATTTTGCTGCTGCTTTTTTGGTTTTCTTTTTGTTCTGTTTCACTTGTCAGGAAAGCTGAAACTCAAGTTACACTTCATTTTATTCTACTTCAGCTTTTAATTTCTGCTTAAAACCAAAACAAAAAAGCCTTAAAAATGAACAGTATTTAAGGTTTGTAGCCACATGCCTCCAGCCACGTGTCTGCTTTAACATGAGCTTCCAGAGAAGCAGAACCTTTTCTCGTCCACGCAGGCACAGAAGATCTCAGTGGAGAAAATCTTCAGAGGCTGTTTGCGAGGAAAGCTCAGGCCTTGTTTTGTGTGTCATGAACACTTGCGTGTTGCACTGCAAAACAAACACCAATATCTCATGGGTCTGCCAGGTAACAAGTACTGAGTCGCTTTTTCACTGGCACTGGGTAACTATGATGCCAAAAGTAGTAGTTCCACAGAAGTGTATTACAATACATGGAAAACCTTTTTTAAAAATAAAGAGCTGTTTATTTCCGAATGTTGTAACAGCAATTTGGTTTTATTTCTTCATTTTCTGTTTCGTTTTTTTCTTTCTGCATGTTCTTTCCTACTCTCCTTTTCTTCATTTTCTTTTTTTCCCCCGTTTTCATTCTTATTTTCAGTATTTCTGCCATGGACTACTATAATACTGAATTGTGTGAACAGTAAATTGAATTTCATTACCTGCATACTTTAAATGATGAAGATATATTTTGATTTCCCCAGGAAAAAATTCTAAGGTACCTAAAGACTGTATGTTTAAAGTGCTAATTGTTCAAAACCTCTTGTAAGTAAAAGCTAATCATACCCAAAATTTAATAAGACATAGAAATCCTAATATCCGAGTGTGTAGTTTCAGTTAGCAGTTTGTTAAAAGTCGGCTTTGTGTGTGTGTGTTTAAATGCATATATATATAATGTAAATACATATAAAGGAATGCCTATAAAATCTTTTTACTACTCTAATTCACCCACTTTGAAGTGTGTCTTCCATGCGTTCTTTCCAGTAATGCTCATGTCCTTTTCAGATTTCAAGAGGAAATTTTCAGTTTCTCTTTTTTCTAAGGTGTTTCTTTTCTCCATGTCATTTTAAATGACATTTACTGATAATCTCAAGCAAGAATGTATGACCTTTTGCACCAGTGTCCAGGAAAAAAAGCAAAAATCCCCATCTTTTAGGTTTGCATATTGATTTCTAATTCTCAATTAAGAACAGATCTAATAATGCTTTCAGAACTGCTGTTTAAACAGATAAATCAGCATATTTTAGAGAAGGTCTCAGCTTTGTGTGTTTGCGGAAATGTCAGTGTTGGGGTGTATGTGTTAGAACGTCAGTTATGATTTCATTATGGAAGTGTATATAAGAACTATGAACATCTTCAATATTTTGTCTTTCTTTAGGGTAATTGTACAAGCTTCATTTAGTTTGTTCAATTTGCCTCTGGCAGATATTGTTGATGCAGATTTAATAAAGCACAAGCGGAGGTATGTCAGTCTTAACTGTTTTTCTTTAAATACGCTATTTGCTGTGCTACTCTTTCGTAAGTTAGATTATGTCCAAGTAAAGACAGTAAGTGATCTTGGATCCTTGACACAGAAGTACTTTTTTTAAGAGCAATTTAGCATAAGATAAGAACTTGAATAAAGTTTCCTGTGGTTACTTCAGCAGAGAAATTTAAACAGATTATCAAGTCATTTCTAGTTTTAATTATACTATGGTATAAGCCAAGGTTTTTGTGCCTTTATTTTTGTTAGCTTCAGTTGAATTATTTTGTAACCATATGCATCTATTGTCGCTTAGCGAATTTTCTGAATAAGGCCTTTCTAACATGGAAAAAGCATTTAGAAGGCTTTGCCCATGCTACTTAAGAGTGCAAATTCCAAAGTCTAACTGGTTGCTTTTATCTCTCTGAAATAAAAATTGATAAAACGAGCTTTGACGTAGCATATTACAATTCATGGATCTTTTGGATTTTATCAAAGTGCAGATAACTTCCTGTTGGTTCCATCAATGTTTATATAAGGGCAGATTCAATCCTGGTCACTGAATTAAAGGACTTGCCCCTCAAAGGTGGGAGCTGTTGCTTTCATGAAGAAAAATAAAAGCCTCCTTTTCCGGCCTCATGCATGTAGTGTCTTACGTTTTAATTAATTCTCCATGCACTGTTCAGTCTAACTTAACTTCAGTAATTACTTAATGTGTGCAAAATTGACCTTGAGTGGAAGTCATTTCAGAAGTGGGGCCAAGCTGTATATACACCCCAGAGGTTTATTACCTTTCAGTTAAAAAAAGAAAGTTAAATTTCATTAGGATAGCTCATCTGTTTGCTCTAATGTGTGAACCATAAAGCTAAGTATCATGATAATTAGTATTTGCATATTAACATGATTTTTAAAATTACTATTGCAATTAATATACTAATAAGTTTGTGTTGTGCATCCGTTTGTTTTTTCCCCTCAATATTTTAGATCACCGCTTTCTTCTATGGTTTTTGGTACCAATGCTTTATTTACCAAGCCCGCCCAATCTTTGGCTCCAATGCTTGTGGTTACAATACTAAATCAATTTGGATATGAGAACCTGAATAATGAAGATGCTCAACCTGGTCCCAGGTGAGTTCAAAAGGGATACTTTAAGTCATAGAAATTCACATGAAATAATCCTGTCATCTAAAAACCAAATTAATCTGCAATTAGTTTGCATCAACTGCACTTCAAAAATATGAGTGCTTTAAAAATATTTTCCAGTTGTTTTTTGTCTGCATATAAATAGAAATGTTTTCTTTTTTTTTTTTAAGAATAAGTTGGTGATTAAACAATACATGTGAGGATATCGACCTAATTTTTAAAAACAAAGGATACATTTCAGTAGTTGACCGTCGCCTGTTCTATTGCAAAAAAAAAAACAAACCCAAAAACGTTTGAGATCACCTAATACCTCTTACTAAGATATGTTGTCCTGGCTTCTGTAAACCTTATCTCATAAACCTACTTCCTTAGATACATAATCCTAATAGGGTTGCATTAAAGATAGAGTTTTGTTTGAGAGAAAGCAGTATAATCACCGGGGGGAGGGAATTTGCCTCAAGTAGGAGTATAATTTTGGCTTTGATACTACTTAACCATTCTGATGCTAATGATCTCGTTGCAGTCCCTGGGGACTGTAATACACAGCATAAAGCTGTGGTTGCTAGTTAGCAATTGGAAATGCATGGGCTTTTGTAAAAACAAATTAACAGGGAGTCAGTACGCGGAAAGGGTCATAGGCTGTTTGTTTATGACCAACAATAGGAAGTGGCAACGTAAGGAATAACTGAAGTCAGGACTAAAAGGCAAAATCAGTCCTGATTAGGATTTGCGTGAGAGAACAACATGGATATCCTGAGTACTACATAGCTCTCCTAAATTTTGAGTAGAAACCTTAAAAAATACATAGAAGACAAGCGTACGTGAACTTTTGTGGAGAAAGCTCTTGAAGGAGAAATGCCTGGTTGTGTGTCACCTAAGGCTAGGAGAACATTTCCCGTTTGAGGAACTTCCTAAAAAAATGTATGAGGAAAAGCATGACATAAAAAGACAACAGGTGGTCTTCGGGAAAGCATCCTGACACAAACAGAGAAGGCTTAAGTTTGAGGCTATGTGTGAGAACAGTTAATTTTATTTTAATGCATTCTGTAGATAGCCAGCCAGTGAGGTGATGTGAAGAGGACATGAACCTCATTATAATGTCAAATAAGATGAGTGATTTTTGCAGAAGAGCAGTAGGTTGAACTGGATGTGGATATGAGAGGGCTGAATATATTCATCTTGATGACTCAGAGAAATTCAGATTTGAAACCTGAAAACTGCAGTTCTGATCCCTTTCAATCAGAGAAATGATCCCTTTGTGGATGGATTTTAAATCACAGTAGCGGTAAATCTTTTTTATCCCCAGTAAGCAGCCTCTGAACTATAGCAATAATAAATTTCTTGTATATAGAGTGGCAATACTTTGAATGCTCAATCTCTAAAACCTGTATTTTCACTTGAGTCAAGCTGAAATTTGATTTATTCCACTAGGGCAAGGAACAGCATAAAGGAACAAAGCTGAGACCAGTTAATCAAAGAGCACCTGAAATACACTCTATATTTCTCTTCCCCATCCCTTCAAAAATAATTTCTTAAATACGAATCAGCCTGCATGTGTTTTCTGTATACGTATATGTACGTGTGAATGTGCATGTCCTTCACTTTGCAAATGGACACACAGTCCACAAAGACAGGCTAGTCAAGATTGTTTCTAGGGAGTCAGTTTGCCCATGGCAATGTACTCAGACCATGGACTGAGCTAAAATTACTTATTAAAACCCTATCAACTGATCTCAGTCTTCAGCCATTGGCAGAGAACTAAAATACATCTGCCTCTGGACACAATCGTTTAGGGACAAACAGAAACTGAATACAGAAGATCACTTAAAATATGCTCAAACTGTTTAAAAAAAATAATTTCATACATGTGAATTATATATAACGAAGTGTTATGACCCATGCCAATACAATCTCAGCTGTGTCCCTCCTCCTCCAAAGCTGGCAGTATGTATTAAGTGTTCTGGAAAGCATTTAGTTTATTAAGTGTAGTCGCAGGGAATTGTGAAGATAGCACAGAGGACCCTTATTCTGCATTAACAAAATGTTTGGGCCCTGAATAAATATGCCTGAAGAGTTTCCAGCAATGTTGGTGACTGGGAGAAGAGAGAAGATGCAGTCCAAAACCATAAACTATTTGCTGAATTCTAAATTATTTATTTTTTCTTGAACTGAAAGTTAAGCCATAGCAACAATGATGGAGCAGCTAAACCTGGAAACCATTTCCAGGCACATTAATAAAATCGTCAGTAGTAGTCAGGATAGCTTCACCGAGGGGAAGTCACGCTTGACCAACTTGATAAGCTTCTGCAATGAAGCGATTAGCCTGGTAGACAAGGGAAGAGCAGTGGATATTGTCTGCCTGGACTTCAGTAAGGTCTTTGACACTGTCTCCTCCCATAAGATCCTCATAGACGAGCCTTTGATATATGGGCTTGTTGAGCAGACAGTGAGATGGGTTGAAAACTGGCTGAATGGCCAGGCTCAGAGGGTGGTGAGCGGTGGCATGAAGTCTACCTGGAGGCCAATAACTAGTAGTGTACCCTTGGGGTCTATACTGGATCCAGTGCTCTTTAATGTCGTCATTAATATCTGGATAATGGGGCAGACCTTTTGAGACAATAGTTCATCATCGACTTGGTGGCTTCTGTTACAATTGTATTCTGCAGGGCAGCCAAGCTGGTAAGAGAGTGAAGAGGTTTTACAGGGAGCATAAAAGTCTAGAAGAAAGGAAAATTCAGTCCCCTTTTCTTTCATCTGTGAGGTATCATAACACCTCCAGGTGGGTGGTTAAGGCTCATCAGAGAGGAGAAAATGCTTAGCACTGAACAGTGATCCCAGTACCGTATTGGACCAGACATTCCAAAGACCTTTGGATCCTGTCTTTCTCTTCCTCAGCCCCGAAGCCGTTGCATTGACCATTAACAGCACTAACCTCTCACTTACCAGTGTTTACTTCTGCTTCAGTGGTAATACCTTCGTAGTCACCATGATGCCTTCTTCCTTAGGAGCAACCCAGTATCTCTTGGTTTTGCTCTGGTATCATAACTCTGAAGTGTGACTTCTGCTATGAATGGTGTATCTCTTCCAGAAGTCCTCTCGCTTTTTGGTGTAACCGTTTTCACACGCGAGATTGGCCTGTACATTGTGCACATGTTACACATGATTCTGCATACATTAATATGCAGGTTATATCACATTCTTAGGAAATGTGGTCACTACACATCAGTGAAGCATTTTGTAGTGGAAGCTAGCTTAAGAAGTATTTTTTAATATCCTTAAACTTTGAGCAATAGCTTGCAGAATGGAGTGGGGTCCTGGTTTGGTGCGGTTTTTTTCCTTTTGTTCTGTCATTATCGCAAAGCATTACCTGTCCCTTATGGCTTGGGGTTTTTTGTTTTGTTTTGTTTGGTGTTGTTTGGTTTGGTTTGTGTTTTTTAGTTTGGTGGTGTGGTTTGGTTTCTTTTTTTCCTGTGGAAAAGATACTTGGTTTAAAAACACCCTCTTCTGGAGAGCCACTGCAACTACAGCTGACTTCTCTTAAAAGTGCGCTTCTCAAATTTGTTCTTCAGAACAAAGTTATTCTGCAGCAGCTCTTCATTATTAATTGGAGGTACATTAAACTGTTGATGCTTTCGTAGTGAATTACTGGACTACATCACGTTCTATTCGGAGTGACGTTAAGGCTGTTTAGTGAAAGATTGCATGTTTTATTCCTGTGTGTGCAAGAAATGCAGAAATGGAAATTTCTGACGTTACTAGCTCAGCTGTTATTATGATGAAATCTGAGCTCTGCTCTTGATTTATCTCAGTCCTTTAATGAAATATTTTCCCATACCTTGTTCTGTGTACTATAAATATTTTTTGTAAATCCTGCAGTAACTTAGGGTTTTACATTACAATAGGTAATATTATTTTCTTAAACCAATATTGTTCCAATGAAACCAAATCAGGATTGCACCAGCGTGAGTGATCTGGGAGGTGTTCTTTCTTTTTTTTGTCCTGCCTGAAGTCCACGTATAAATACAGAATAATTTTAGTACTGAAAACTGCAATCCTCGTTAGTGTGCAGCACAGGCAAAGTACAAGCCCCAGCATCCTGTTAACTGTGCGTTAGTCCCGTTTTCATCTTCAGATAGGTAAATGACTTGTCTGTTGCCTCCCTGCTGGCGCTGCTCACACAGGCGGCCGTGGGCATGATGAGGGCCCTTGGTTACTTCTAGGTGGGCCGAAAATGCGATTGAATACAGGCCAGCAAACGTCCAAATGGAAGTGACTGTCACTGCCAATAAACATTGGCTGTGCACCAGCGGCCCGCTAGTGAACGCTTCCAGTCTTACATGCAGTTGCCCAAGTGATTAAGTAATTCACTTGTAAGCCTGTGGGGTTTTGTTTTCCTATTTAGCATCAGCATGTAGATGACTTGAGATAAATTGTGATTGTTGTATGAGTGTGTGTATGCACTAAGGAACAAATCTGGGCTATGCATTTTTTTCCTCTTAAATGCAGTGAGACATGAATTAGTTCTTTTATGATTCGGAGACACTCTTAGGTTTTATTCAAAAGCCTGCTCAAGTTAATGAGAGGGTTTTTTCCACAGATTTCAGGTTTTTTGGATCCTGTCCATAGCTGTTTTGTGAGTCTCCCATCTCATCCCTGAATGCTAAGGGAAAAAAACCCTGGAAAATAACATAAACTGTCTCGTGGAGAGAAAGTTCATTTAGGGGCTGTTTCTCAGCTTGACCTGACTTTCCTGATATTTAAGTAATTAGAATCCAGTCATTAACAGAATACCAGTAGATACTGATTCTAGGTAATAGATGAATGCCTAAATGTATGCTTTGAGCTGTCAGAAAGCACACTGCTCATAGAGGGGAACTCATTTAACCCCTGTATTTTCTTTTGTGATTTGTATTTGCTGATATTTCTATTCCTTAGAGAAGGTTTAGATGAGGAAATACCGTGCATCCATGGGAATAAATGGGAATGAGTGTTAATTTCACGTGTTCTTTTTGTGGTTTATATTATCTTATCATCATGTATTTTAAAACAAAATTAAATAACACATGATATTTCAAACAGCCCTTTACGCCATACCTGAATTTCAAGCATTAATCATGACTTCCATCTAGCACTCAGCAAGTGTAACACTACAGGGATAGCTAGGAGCACAGATTTTAACTTAAAATAATTTTGTATTAAAGTGTTTGCGTCCATTTTCTGCTTTTCTTTCTCTTCCAGATTTTTCAGTCGTACTAAACCCTTCCAAGTGCTCTGTTATAATTGGATTATATTGCTTGAATTGATTGCTGTATTACATAATACAGATGGGTACTAAAGTAGCAAACAGGATTTCTTGGGTTGCCTAGAGTATATTAAAATTAACTCTTTGCGTGCTAATTATCTAATTTCCTCCCAGCTATTATGAAAGGAGCAAACAACATAAACTATGTATTTGTATGTAGAATTTGAAAACACAATTGAAGTACATTTGATATCTGAGATGTTTGTACTTCTTTTATTTAGAATTGATTGTACGCAGGAATGTGTACATGCTGTATATGTGTATATAATGTGAATGCATTTTAACATTTAATTTTTAATAATTTGTTGTGAATTGACCATGGAAGTTAATCTTCTTCATCTTGAAAGCTGTGTTTTCATCTTCTTCACCAGTTTGTTTTTAGGTCTTCACGATGCCATGTTCTATTTGATCTGTCTGGTTCCGCTTTGCGTCGCAGTCGTACAGATCCTGACGTGGACGCCCTTTTCAATCCAGAATAGTCATATGGCAGCCGTGCGCTAAACGTGTAACCGTTGGTCAGTACATCTTCTGCTGAACTGCACCACAAGAGAGTTAGTATGTTTTAAATGTGAAAAAGCAAAATTGCATTAAAGGGACTGTTAAACCAAACGCAGTTTGAGCCATTTCAACAAAGTCATATTCTTCAGTCTATAGAGACTGTGATGCAGATCACGTTCAGCCTCAATGCTGAGCCCACACAGAGTTTTCTTCGAGTTCGGTTGTTTGCCTTTAATGGGCTTTAGCCTTAATTATTACATTAACTCATTTCTGGTATATACTCGTCACTGTTAACTCCTGTGAAGGATGGATATGGTAGATCAGGTAAAGGAATCCCAACCCAGCACCTGGAATTCAGGGAAACTGTATTTTCTTAAGCTTACTGAAAGGTGCTGGATTAATTTTGCCATGCTGATAAAATGCCAGATCTCTGAAGTTTATCTGGAAGAGCCTGGTGGACATCCCTCATGGATGTCAGGGGGATGACGAGAAAAATTTAGATGATGTCGATCTGACCAATATCAAGACAAATCTGACAGCTACCACAGGAAGAGACGAGAGTAATTAACTACCCTGTAAAAGTCTGTGTAAGGCTAACGGAGAAAAAGATTAAAATGCTGTTCAATCAAATGTTGCGGGGTATGGGAAAAGCTCCATAGGTCCTCGCTGGCTTTCTGAATGGCTCTAGTTGGTGGTAGCTAGATGCAGTTTTCTGTCTTAAAATGGGAAAATTATTTTGAAGATACCACATAGTACTTACAAGGATGCAAGACGATGACTAGAATGTCATTGTGGAGAGAAAACCGTTGGTGTGCGGACATAGCAGAGTTCAGTTAGTTGGGCAAATCTAAGCACACACGTATTGAATCAAACTCTGCCCGCTTAGTAGCATTCCATTGGCAAACTCGTTTGATGTGCTGACAGTTGAATTTCTGATTGATCAAGTTAGTTAATTTCTGATTAATTCATACCAAAATCTTTCCAGTTAAGCTTTTAAATGGATCCTGTGATTTTTATAAAATAAAGCTTTTTTTGACAAAATTTCAGAAACGCTGAATCCTATTATTTCACGCGTCGTAATGGTAAGATACATTAGCATGTTTACAGTACTCCAGTTTAATATTCTTTTTCCTCCAATATATCCAGCGTGTAACTGTGTAATGATAGATAGCTTAAGTATAATATAATCACTTCATTTTTATTCTTTGTTCTGCCTGGGAAAACATAATTTTAGAAGCACCTTTCTTATGGAGTGCCAGTCACTTCAAAGTACAAGAAGATGCTGAGTCCGCTCATTTCTAAGGCTCTACTTTTATCGTGATAAGTAACTTGGAACAGAATGGAGTGTAAGAAGTTGCCCTGCATTTTGGTGGACAATAGCAGAATAACGAAGAGGTTTGAGGTTTGAAATACCCGTGTTGAAAAAAAAAAATACTCTTTTGTGCCTCAGTTTTTACATTTGCAGAGTAGAAACAACGTTGTCTCCTTGTCGTCTTTGAAGGGCAAAGTGCTTTCAAAGCGATGAGTGAGAAAGTGGGACAGCACTGTTAAATATTTAGAAATCCAAATGAACCCTTTGATAGGACTATGAAGATTTATGTTAAAATGGAAGAAGCCAGAAGTGTGATGAAGTTTAAAGTTGCGTTATCTCTTCTTTATCTCTGTCCTGTCAGAGATACCATTATTCATTTGCATTGTATGTGCTAATGGCATTATGTACGCATACTAGTGTCACTTGTATTTACGTATCCAAAGAATATTTACACAAATACCGGAGCAGATATGGGCTGTGTGTTTAGATTCTGAGTTTTAAAAGATTTACTGCATTGTATGTGTGAATTTTCTGTCTGAAAGGCAGAAGGAGCAAAAGCCAAAGGACAAAAATCTGAAGGAATTTAAGTTAATGTAATCTTTGATTCTTGATATGAAACTGTCTTCTCCCTGACAATTCCTTTAAAGTGGTAATAAAGAACTTAAAATAGTTTTAGTTTTCTGTTTCTGTATATCCTAGATTTCATATGTTCATCTTATCCTCATAGAATATATGTTCCGATAGGTAAAAATGTTACTGGTCCACAAATAGGGTTTCTGTGTTTGTTACTTAGTTCTAATACTAAATTATTAGAGCATGGTGTATAACTGGGAGAGTACTGTGCTATACAGCAGGAAAACTAGTAAGTGGTTTTAAAAGCCAAAATTATACCAAGAATTATTTGAAATTATAAGTGTTTTTTTTTCTGGAAAATGTTTGGTAAATATACCATTTTATTTGCTGAAATAAGAAAGGAGTAAAGGGTGATATGACTGAAGGCATAGTTCAAATTGCCTCTGTAAATTGCTGCCCCTTTACAATTAAGATAGGAAAAGTAAATAGTCATAGATTTCTAAGCGAGACAGCCTTAAGATATGATAGATTAACAGTGTGGAATAAAGTAGTTTAGAAAACAAATCTGAGAAATACAATACAAATTATTTAATACATAAAATAAAATAGTAATAATTTTGAAAATTTATTATTTATTATCCTCCCATTTGTCTGTCCTATTTCTCTTGCTATAAGGGCAGGAAAAAAGCCTCTTTCTTCCCCCCAATAGTCAATCCAAAAGAGGACTCGGAAAACTGGTTTAAATTCAGGTGGTAGTCTTACACGAGAATAGGAGGTTGGCAGCATGCTAGGATTGACATCGCTTATTCTCCATTTCTCTGTCACCCACTAAACTTTATTTTCCTCTGCTAAACCTACATGATTGCTTTTGGCCGTGAATCAAGTAAAGGATGATCAAAGGCAAAAGTTCAGTGTCTTGCAACAGCTGGTTTGTCCGCTTTCTCTCCTTATTAGCTAGTAGTGTCTGAGCTTGAAGTCCTGCTGCTGCAAAAATGCCACAATTTAATCTTGATAATTTAAGAGTGTCTAAAATAGTCTCATAACTGATAAAGAGGATTTAAGTGTGTATAATATAAAATATGAAATGCTGTGATAACTTCAATGAGAAATTTGATGCTCGAATCCCATTCTTAGAGTTTCTCTATAAATTCTGAGAATTTGGACCTTAATACACTGAATGTATTTTATTTATTGAAAATCAATAGGTAAAAGCATCCACTAGATTTAAAAGGACGTTATCTAATAGATACTAAAGAATGTCAGTCTAATATAGTAGTAATGTAATATATGGTTAGTGATAGAATGAAAACAATGAATAAATGACAACAAAGCATATTTAAGTAGGAAAAAATTAGATTTATGTTTTGTGGTGCTTACAGGCCTGCCTCTGTTTTCATCTCGTGCAAAATGACCTTCCCAGTCTCCCGCTGCGCTGACTGCGGAACCGCGCAGCCATTCCTGAACAGACCGTGCTGGCAGGGCTGGTGGGATGTTCCCATTTTAGTGTGGCTGTACAGCTGCCAGGAAAGACAGGAAGGTGAAGGAGCAGCCAAGATAAGCCACATCTCCACAAATACTTCTGAGCTCAGGAAAAATCTCAGTGGTGCACGCCGTCAAAAGAATTGTGGCGGGTTTTGTAAAGGAACATAGAACCAAGAGTGGGGGGATTGTCCTAGAAAGCTGTACAGACCCACAGCTGGGCTTCCCGGGTTGCCCTCAGGGGAGAGGATTTTACATAGATACCTGTGCTTGCTCGTCTTAAAGACCTCTTTCTGGTAATCGCTTTCTTACCATTGTTTAAATAACAGAAAGGAAAGTTGTTTTATTGCTGTACTTGATCAGGAAAAGTGCAGATGTGCATCTTGGAATACGTGAGGCTGTGCAGCCAGCCCTGTCGCCGTGTCCTCGAGATCTCCTCAAAGCAAACGCAGGCGGTCTTCAGCCCTCTGGGTCTGTTTCGGACCTTTTGGACTCCAGGTACTCAATCGATTATAGACATTGTCCAGAAGAAACACTATCTAAATAGTTGAGGAGAAAGTAGAAAAAAAAAAGTGATTCCTTTTTCTCTGGAAATCCTCTCCCAGCACATTAATTGCTTTGAATGACGTATGCGTACATTTACACAACAAATATTTTTCTGAGATTGTACAGCAATTGGTTACAATTCCACCAGACTATATGCAAATGACAATACATCAAAATTATTACCTAAGATTGCATGAATAGTGTGTTCTTTATAGCCTGTCAAGAGAAAAATATGCTTAGTATACAACTACTGCAGCAGAATATTAATGATAAATGTAACACTGGGCAGGAACTTTCAAAAATCTCATTAAAACGTACCCAGGTTGTATACTAAAAATGCAAAGACAAAAGCTAGTGTATTTCTTATTTGGTATGCAATTCATTATCTGTATTTTACATGTGATAAAATTAAGATAAGTTTCCCTATGAACAACACGTAACTAACCTGAACCAATTTTATTTATTGGTTTACACGTTGTGAGCAGATGTCTGTTCAAAAAGCAGCAAATTTAGCTTTTGTCATTTTGGATTTTCATTGTAAAGTTGTTTTAGTCCTGGAGGGAAAAAATAAGCTAATCTGTCTTTACAAACAAGAACATACATAGAAAGGAGAGTTCTAATCCCAAACCAAATTAAAAGAAATAGACCAAAACAGGCATCTTAGCCCATCTAGCTATTGGAGAAAAAAAAATCTTCATGTGGAAAACTGTCTAAAGCTCTCATGTCAAAAATGTCTAACTGAGGTTAAACATCAGTGAAAATGACAAAATTCTCTGGCAATATTCTGTCATTGCTCGGGTTTTGCTGATTTCCCAGGATAATCAAGGCTGGATGTGGTTAGTGCTCGATCAGAGCATTTTCCAGGTGGAAGCCAGGATCCCATGGTGGGTCAGAATTCCAGCATCAGAATTAGGGGGCCCGGCTCCAGCCTTTCCAGTCTGGTCGAAGGAAAAGATGCCCGTTGCTCGTGGTTGTTAAGGAACGTTTTTCCGATATTAGAGATGATAGCCCTGGTGCCGCACTCACCTGGAATTTGATTAATGGGCTGGGCTTCGTCTAGATTTTCTTTCAGTTTCAATTGTATACAGTATTGCTCACTTCCTATGCCGTTACCTCAATAACGCCCAAGTGGGAGAACAGCGGTGCCTGACCCACGGTGACCGCGGCTCTGCTCCGGCACAGGAGCTCCCGCCGAACAGCCAGGAGGGGTTTATGCACCTTGGCCCATCCCAGAGCGCGATGTCCCGCAGGGGACCGGGCGCCACAGGGACGCGTTCCTGCCGCTGCTCCCCACCGCGTCCCGGCAGAGGTGGGCAGCAGGACTCCAGCGACGGGCTCGTCCCTTTCCTGCCTCCGCCATCGCTTCTCCTCCCTCTGCGGCTGCGTCCCGGGAGCAAGGAGGGCCTCGGGTCCTCCCCTCAGGGTCGGGCTGCCAGGCTTTATAAAAAAAGGGGGCTTTGTAAAACAACGTGTGGCAGAAATTCCACGAGAGCAGTAAGGTTTACTCTGGGCCACTGCAAAATTGTCATTTACAAGAAAAACTGCCACGCCTGAGGACGTGCGGCCAGATTTTGCATTTCAGACAGCGGAGGTCTTTCCTCTGCAGACAGAAGACCCTTTTGAAGAGCAAAGGCTGTGCTGGCCCAATTTATCTCTAAATGCTGCGGGTTTGGGTTTTTAGGAATCTGATCCCCCTGTGCCCGTGGACCCCGAACTCCCGCGGGCGGGAGAAGCGGGAGGATAACGGGAGCCGGGCAGGAAGCGCCGGGGCCGCCTCCCCGCGCCCGCTGCGGGAGCCGCCAAGGGTCCCCCGGGCGCCGGTCACCGGGGGCGGGCCCGAGCGGGCGGGGAAGCGCGCGGCGGCGGCCCTGCCCCGCCCCCGCCCCGCGCGCTCTGCGCACGCGCAGCCCGGGTGACAGGGCGGCGCCAAGCACGTGCGCGCGGCACGCCGCCGCGCGAACCCTCGGAGGGGAGGGGGGGAAGGCCGGCCCGCCCGCCGCCGCCGCCGCCGCCGCCCACCTGTCCGTCCTCCCGTCGCTGCTGCCGGTGCCCGGCGCGGGAGGGGGGAGCGCGGGCGAGGAGCCGCCGCCCCGCCGGTCTGACAGCGGTGCCCGCGGCCCCGCCCGCCCTGTGACTGGGAGGGGCGGGCGCGCGGCAGGCGCCGGCGTGCGGCAGCGCATCCGTCCGGCCGGGACCCGCCGCCGCGCCGCTCGTTCCGCCCTCAGCCGGTGCGCGGGCCCCGCGGCAGCCGGGCCGGGCGAGTCGCGTGCTGCCGGCGCTGCCATGGAGAGGGGAGGCGGCGGCAGCAGGAGGGGGTGACTCGGCGCCCCTTCCCCCGATGAGACTGTGGCTGTGCTGGCTGGGCTGCTACACCCTGCTCCTGTGGGCGCTGAGGAGGAGGATGTGGTCTGGCCCTGCCAGGTACCTGAGGAGCCCTTTATCCCGTTCCGTCTACGTGAACATGATGGGCAGCCGCAGCCAGCCCGTCCCGGGCGCCGCGGAGAACCACCAGGTACAGCCCCGGAGGCAGCCGCCCCTCCCGCCCCCCCCCGCCTCCCTCCCCGGTCCCCGTCCGCCGCCGGCAGGCACGGCGGCACCCCCCCCGTCCCCGGCCCGGGTAGTCGGGGAGCTCCGCCGGGGCGCCCCGAGGTACCGGCTGCCGCGGGCGGGGACACCCTGGTGCGGGCTGACGGGGGGCACCAGGCCGGCAGCGCCAGACAAAGAGAGCGAACGGCTCGGTCCTCCCGGGGAGAAAGTTGACGTGCCCGGAGCCCGCTGGGTGGCGGGGGCGGGGGGCGGTCGGGGCGGGCTCGGTCGGTCGGAGGGAGCCCGGCGGGACGGGGCGGCGGCGCGCGGGCCCCGGGCCGGTAACGGCGGGTCGGGGTCGGGGCTGCTCCCGAGGGACGCGAACCTTCCTCTGAGCCCGTGAGCAAACACCGCTTGAATGAAGTTTGCGGGTGGCGTGGAACGCGGTGGGTTTGCAGTCGCAGAGGTGTTTTAATTAATACCGATGTATCTAGAGGAAAATAAAACAAGTGAGCAACTGGGAAACTGCGAAGCTCACAGAGGCCTTGGAACAGCAAACTAGTAACGAGTTTGCGATGTGATACGACTGCAGTAAAAGGTTCGTGCTGTATTTGGGCAGTAAAGGCACGTGGATCAGTACTTTGTGGAGAAGTTAGGGACTATACCCGCGCTATACAGTGGTTGTGCGATATGATTACATTTGGAGTGTGTTCAGATCTGCACTACATATTACCAAAATGCTACTAAAAATCTGACAGTTCAGAAGGGCCCATAAAAACTGTCAGTGCTGAAGGAAAATACTGACTTATTCTAAGTAAAATATACAGAGCTGAGCTGATGAAGAAGACATAGTGTAAATACTTCAGGACTGCTGTACAAAGGAAGAACATAATTATGCATCATAATTCTTCAAGCTGATCCGTTACTGGTGTGCTCCGGTGGGCACTGACAACCAGAATTTTGCTACTGAGTGAATGTATTACTGGGGTTTAATGAATATGGTCTGCTCTTTGGGTCATGCAGTGCATAAGCAGGATGACAAAGAAAAGCAGAATTCCGATTTACGTAAAGAAAAAACTTCCCTCTGGCAAACAAAGAAAATCTGAAAGTCTTTTGCGGTGTTAAAAACTGTTCTAGAAAGACAGGTCAGCCAAGGAGATGTGTTATGGAGATGATTGTGTCATTCACAGGTAGATGGTCTGCAGTGGATAGTCTCAATTTCTAATTTATTAGATGTAGGTTTTACACCTAAAGCATTGGTTACTTAGGAAGTTTAGTAAGATTTATGGTTACTGAGTTTGTGGCCTTACTCATAAGTAAGGATTGCATGTGGAGGCCCCAGGTGCTTTCACTCTCTGCAGTTTTACTGACTTCATTAGTTTTATGTAGTTAGCTAAAAGAATGTTTTCTTCCTTTCACTAGTATTAGGCAAAAGTTGTCAATAATAATATATTTTATCATAAAAAGAGGTGTTAACGTACCTTTGCAGATTTTTGTGCTGTATTTTTTCTACTATTGTGCTATAAAAGATTGATACACTTTCTGTCATGAAACTAGTGGCCTGAAAAGGACTTGTCATATATTGTACATGGAGGAAAACAAAAGCAGGTTCTGTTCTGAGGAAGTAGTTCCAGAATTAAGCTGTCTTTCACCACTTTTGTTATTTGAAATTTGGATTGGGTTTATCATGTGTTGCCTTTTTTTTTTTTTTTTTTCTTCTTTGCTGTCATTTCTATTATTCACTAGTGTTATATAGGTAGTTGCCAATAACCTTATGGACAAGATTAACCATGAAGAAGAAATTAGAGGTCTGAGAACAACGCCTAATTTCTGGAAACACGTTTCTCTTCTCACAGTTGCCACCATCCTCGTTCTTCCAATGGTTACGTCAATATATATCTGTAGAAGTCTTAAAGACAATAACTGTAGGACCGTTGGTTTCCACGGTCAGAACCTGGAACTACAGGTGCCAGTTTGGTGCATAGCCAAGGTGTATGAGCTCAGGTACAGCATACATATAGTCACACTGCTTATGGAACAGAGCGTGTGTTACCCAAAGCTTTGATAGGTGGATATGTTTTCTTATGGATTGAAAATGGCAACATGTTGAGAAAGGCAGATCTGAGCGACTCCAAACCTGTCCAGTGTAGCTAGGCAGCAGCCTCATGGATGAACCTGACACGTATCCCCACCTGCTGCTCGTCTCCTTGGGACTGTTCGCTTCTGCCAGGCTCTTGAAATTGGATTCTGAAGATGGATGGACAAAGAACACAGGCTGCTACTTGAAGAGGTTTTTCACGAATCGCTAAGGATTCCTTTTGTGAATCCCTGGACTATGCTGATTCATTTAACTAGCACCGCACTGCGGTGAGAAAAGACCTACATGGTAAATCAGCAGTCTTGGGGATCCCTGTGCCAGGCTCCATCATGTGGTACAGGCTTGCTCAAAATCTGGTTTTCGGAGGAAATGATCACTCACTTGTGCTACCTACAGGTGTGTTTGAAAGTAGTTGGGAGCCTGATTCTGCCAGAAATGTACCCATTATGCAAGTGGTTTTCAAAGTAAACCTAAGGAGGCATATGTTCCCTCCTCGGCTGAAGGGTCTTGTCATCCCTCGCTGCTTTGGGTCAGTGTTTGATGGAGCCTTATGAATCTGGCATAAAGATCTTCACGCAGCTGTCTGCTCCCCTCTGCTTGCTGGCACTATTATTGTGAAGCAGCAGGACACTGGAATAAGAACCCTGTCCCATTATTATTTGTATTACAGTAGTGACTGGAAGTCCTGTTGTACTGAACGCTGCGTAAACATGCGTTAAGTGACTGTTCCTGTCCCAGCAAGGTACAACAAATGTGAAGGGATCAGGATATGGGCGTACATTTTGCATAGTATGGCTATAGACACAATCTTGGGTGTTAAATTGTTGGCGAGTTACCCCAGCTGACGGTTTGCTGTCCTTCTACATGCATTTTTACAAGATTCTGTTAAAACTCCCCATTCTTCTTTAAGATACTTATGACTATCTGCACAATAAACACATGCAGCCAGATTAAGGAACATTATTGCAAGATATAAGGGGGAGATAAGAGGGTGTTAGCTGTAGGTAGTAATGCTTGATATTAGAAAACAGACACAATGGCATTAGAGGTTCTATGATAAGGGCTGACAATAACTCTGCATAAGCATAGGAGAGTGAAAAATAATAGCGATGTTCTTAATTAAAATTACGTTTAAAACTTTTTTTGGTAGCTTCTGCATATTGAGTAGAGGGCATTTTTAGCTTGGCGTTGCAGCCTAGCCGTGAGCAGCCTTTTGAATTTTATTATCAGTGCTGACATTCCAGAATGCGGCAGCATTAGAGGCATTTGCTGGAGGTGCAGAAAGTGGCCACAGGTGTCCTAAAATTTCAGAATTTCTGTAGGTTTGCCTTGTTTTGTACAAATCCTTTGCATTTAAAATAATGTAAAGCAGGTGTTAAAGAAGGAGTTTAGATATGCCTTACAGTAGGATAGTAAAATATTAGGATATTGTATGGTTTATTACTTTTCCAACTAGATTTGATACAAAAAAGTAGCATCCTTTTTTTCACAATTAACTGAACAATAGCTTGCATATCAGTTTAGTTTGTATAGGAGTGGTTGTTACCAGGTAACACAGGGCAAAAGGAATCATTGGCCCATTTTAGCTTGGGCTTTGCATTTTACCAATATAAAAGTATAGAACTGCCTTTCGGCTGATACTGATGACTTCCTAGATGTGGAAACCTCCTCCTTTTGTTTAGTAGAGATGCTGGGAGGCAGCTTTGTAGTCATAATTGTTTCAAAAGACTTGCGGACCTGAAGAAACGTAGCCCAGCAATGCTGTAAGACAGGCAAGCTGCTGTCTAAAGTATTGATCGTATTCTTTATCTCCTTTCCTGGAAAAATACTGCAAAAGCACTTGCCCATTTCTTTTCAGAGGATGCCTAGGGAAAAGTTGAGAATGGGTTGGAAGATAGAAAACAATGTTATCCCACCTCCTACTATTTTATCAGCGTGATGCTGTTCCGCAGAGGACCTGTGCTTTCTAGGAAAGTTCCTTTGTAAAATTCTTCGAAGTACAGGGTAATGATTAAGACAAAAATTAAAAGCATTATTTCTTGGCAAGTAATCGGTCCTCACTTGATTACAGTTCAAATCTTAAGTTAAATTAATCCTTAAGCTTGTTGAAAAGTCTGTAGGAAAATTAAATTTTTATATTTACAGAAATTGTTAATAGCCTTCCATGTATTCTTTTTTTTTTTTAAACTACTGCTGCTTTTATATTGTTGAACTTTGTAATGATCCTTTATCTCTTTCTCTAGTGGTATGTCTGCAACACAGAACAGTTGTCTGAATCCCTTCAGCCTATTTTTGTCCAGAGTTACCTTGACCAAGGAACACAGATCTTCTTAAACAACAGCATTGAGAAATCAGGCTGGCTGTTTATCCAGCTCTATCACTCCTTTGTGTCCTCGATTTTTAGCCTCTTTATGTCTAGAACTTCTATCAATGGGTAAGTGAAAAGTCAATCTTAAGTAAACTAAGCGCAGTTTAGATTTAGTGTTCAGCCCTACCTCTTGATCTGTCAGCTCTTCTTAAATTTGTAGTTTTTCCTTTGCTAGTCTAACAGATCTGAAATTCCCTACTGTGCTCTTCATGCCCAGCCCTCTCAATTGAAGAACACGCTTTCCAGTATGGGGGGGACAGAGGAGGTAATTGCAATTAATAAGAGTCAGTTGGAGGACTCTAGTTGTATTTTATAACCATTACTTGTTTATTGTATTTTTATTACTTGTATTATTGTATTTTATAACCATTAATTTCCTTCTGAATAAGAGAGTGTTCTCTGTGTCAGACAATGTCTCCTTCTTCCCTTTGCTTGCTTTTCTGCACCCCCTTGCCCTTTACCTACTGCCATATCACTCTTGTGGCTGTCCTTGTTGAAGGTGGCTGTATCCAGTCGGTTCTGTGTTCCATCTGAAACTTTCTAGTAGAGAGTGTGTACATACCCACTGCAAACCCAGGCAGATTTCTAAATAGCGCAGAAGTTGTCCGAGTGTTGTGTCTGGTAACACGAATGTGGAACAGAATTCTGTCCTTTCTCTTTTTCTGTAAAACTTAATTTCCCCTCAACTTGTGCGTAAGCTGTACTTGAACAGGTGACTTCTGATGTAGCATGCTTGACTGATAAAACATCAGGAAGGCAGGAAAAGAGTAGTTTATAAAGCAATATTCTCCTAGCCTTATTGCATCAGTCTCCTCTGTGATTGCACGAGAGTTTAGCTTTTTGTTGGTGCTCTAGTATTTTTTCAAAAATACTCCTTTTGCTCACGTCACCCCATTCAGACATGTGTTTAACAGGTTATCAGTTTCCACCTTATGAAGAATGCATTTTGTTACATTTACCTGATTTCTTCACCTTCCCCTCCTCTGCACCTACTACATACTTCTGTAGAGTCAGCTATGAGGATAGTAGCTGTCTACTAAAGCTAGAAAAATAATCTTTTTCCTTATTTTCTAACCAGATGACTTTATGAGCTTCCCTGTGGTGATTTTAGTTACTGGTAGCTTTATATAAAGGCTCCTTTGGTCTCCTCTTCTTCCTTTCTCTTCCATTTTTTTTTCAAAGGCCCTCCAGTGCTTTGAATAACACCTCACAGTGCTGTTAGGAATAATAGCTATGAGCCAATTATACGGTGTGGACTGACACAAGTGTGCTGCAAGGGGGCTCTACTTAAATTGGCTGTATTCTGTTTATTTTTATATGTTTAATAGCCTGCTTTAGTTTTTTTGTATACTCTATCCTTTTTGTTTATTTCTTTGTTTTTTTAGTACAGTCAATCTTTCCTAGGCCACCTCTCTTTCGTATTTTTTTTATTCTTTCATTCTTTTTATCTTTGTTTACCTTTTTTCCCCCCTTGAGTGTAAAAGATTTCTGTTCATTGTTTTTAACCTGCCACCCAATGTTAGTTTAAAGAATAGTATTTATCTACCTTCAGTCTATTTCTGACCAGTTCTTTTTCCTCTGCTTGTTCTCCTAACTCTTTCATCTTCTGAATTCGGCTACGACAGCTGAAATCCGTCACTGTGTAGTCTTCAAACAGTTATGGGTGGGTATGTCATTGACTTGGTCCATAAAGAATCCAGCTATCACCTCTACCCAATTCCATAATGAGTTGCCTATTTTCTGTTCCACAGCTCTTCATGTTGAATGCAAGATCTGCAGATAGCAGCAAAAGCCATTGTAACATACAATTAAAAAAATCTCTGTTGCCACTCCAGCAGTGTTACCCCCATCCTTTCTTTAAATTTGTTCCCTGGCTTCTCTCCTAATTCCACATTCTATTCCTCATTCATTGTGCGTACTCCCGTGTCTGCAGCTATTTTATTTCCTCTGCTATTTCATCTGTTTTTTTTAAGGTAGGTGGCAGAGATTCAAATATGCAAATATGACAAAAAAAGGTTCAGCCTTTATCTTTTCCTCTCTTTCTCTCCCCCCTCCTTTTTTTTTTTTTTTTATGCGATCGTTTTCTTGAGCTGCACCCCATGAGCTCTTCCTTACCTAATCAAATTCCTCCTGAAGTCTTACCCACTGTAACTGCATGTGGCTTTGTGTTTGATCTCTGACAAGTGCAAGGCAAGTTGAACTGGATTTAAAATTTATCTGAGCAAGTGACCTTGTCTGCTATTATGTGTGACTGGTTGCTGCCAAAGCACATTCTGAATTACTTTATTGTCCTTCCTGTTAAAGTTTGTACAAAATTGGCCATTTTTCATTTTTATGTTTCAGGCTGCTGGGAAGGGGCTCAATGTTTGTGTTTTCCCCAGAACAATTTCAAAGACTGCTTAAAATAAATCCAGAATGGAAATCCCACAGACTTCTTGATTTAGGGGCTGGGGATGGAGAAGTCACTAAAGTCATGAGTCCTCACTTCGAAGAAATCTATGCCACTGAATTGTCTGAAACTATGATATGGCAGCTTCAGAAGAAGAAATACAGGTATTGTACTGAATAATTCCTACATCCTTTCTGTCAGTCATTACAGCAGAGTAATCTATTTGTAATATTTAATGAATGTTCAGTCTTTTCAGTCAATTCCTGTATTGTTTGATTGTTCTGGAAAAGGTTGACCTGTGCAAAAGTAGGAAAACAAACACATCTGATGTTCCCTGTTACCACTTCTTTTGTTCTGTGGATGTTCCCTGTTATCGGTTAAGACAAAATAGGCAACAACCATTTTGGAGTCTCTCCCTCCATAGCTTGCATAAATTGCTTTAATCAAGGGAGTCAGGAAGGTGAAATTCAAATGAATAGTCTATCTGAATGGTTCAAAATTGCAAGAGGAAGACACAGGTAGTGCGGAGAAAGCAAACTGAATCCTCGTAATAGCAATGCTTCAATAATCTCTGTCTGTTTAATCCCACAGTATAGATGACTGTGTGAAGATTCTTTTATTCTTGCTACACTTAGCTCCTGCTGTTAAAATTGAATAATATTTAGTAACAAAAACCTCAGCACTTTCAAAACTTTGTTCATGCACTTGTCACAGCTCCTGGACGTTCTTGTAGGCAGCAGATCCAGTCTTCTTGAGTAATGGTTAGTATTTCGGGCACTATATCCCTAGACTTCAACACAAAGAATGAAGGAACTGTGGATTTCTTTTCTTCACCTGTCTTTGAGTGGAAACATAACAGCTGCTTTGCGCTCTGGGTTTGCACACTGGTAAATCAGAATGGATAAAAGGCAGCAAGCCGTTAATCATATTTCAGCTTTGTTGTTCCTGGAGAAGTGTGTTCCGTTTTATTCTAGGACGACACGTTTTTTTAATACCTGGGGTTTTGGTTTTTGTCTCGTTTGTTGCCTGATGATCATAAGGCAATATAAAGGTTTGTGTGGCTGGATATATAGCCATGCCCATTGTTGATGTAGTTTTCTTTTGGAAAAGACCAGAAGGATCATCATGTCTGTCTCTTCTCGTTGCCTAGGTGGCTGATCTTACCTGCACTATCGACACATCCATAGGGAATTTTTTTCTTCAGTGGTTCTCTCTGAACTCAGCTTGTGTTTGTTTAACAGACTGTATCTCTTTCTCTTTCCCTTTGTAGGGTGCTTGGTATAAATGAATGGCAAAATATAGGATTTCAGTATGATGTTATCAGCTGTTTGAATTTGCTGGATCGCTGTGATCAACCACTGACTGTGTTAAAAGATATTAGAAGTGTACTGGAGCCAACTAGAGGCAGAGTCATTCTAGCATTAGTTCTGCCATTTCACCCGTATGTGGAAAATGGTAAGTACGTGGATTAGTAGCTATTTAGGCAGGTAAAGAAAACATTTGTAGGCTATGGTATCCCAAATTAAATGTTTACTAAATAATTGGCATGTTGGTGTTTTATTTTTACAAATAACTCGTATGGTACATGTTCAGAAGTAATTGTGGGTAAATAGGCCACATGATGTAAGCTGTTTTCTTAATTCTCTGACATACGTTGTTTGCACCAACAAAAAGCTCAAATATTGAGGTCACATATCCTGTTCTGCAGGTTGCCACATCTGAGCTGTGTTGGAGCAACATGGGAAAACTGATCTCTGATCAGGGCCCTCTGCTGCTGTCCTATAAGTAACCCCAGTTGTCTCTAGTGACCATTGAGCAAAGCCATCAGAACTGTCTGTAATGCTGAATAGAGCAGTTCAAGTCAAAGTGCTTAAAGTGTTCCAAATGAACTGCAACTAAAAATTCACAGGGAGATAACATTCACTTTCTAACATGAGCTCTCAAAGTAAAATACAGAACCCTACTAACGCAAAGTATCAGCCACTATTTATATTGTATAAGTACCTGGAATAAAAAAGTAAAATTCAGTGCCAAAACTCCATCATTTCCCCTAGTTACATTTTTAAAGAAGTACATGAGAGATATTAAAATGAATCTGTCCTTATGACTAAACTTCAAAAAAGACTAGAAACTTTTTTTTTTGCATGCCTGTGATTGTGGATTCAGGTTGAGGCACCCTAAAGGTGGTTTGAATTCCAGAAGGATGGTGTTCATCAGTCATCGTTTGGACGCTGGCTCTCCTTGAGTATTAAGACTTGTCTGTAGAAAGGCACGTATGCCCAGAAAATACAGAACTGATAACCTTAACATTCTGGCAATCACAAATGCATCAAACTGAATCTGTTTTCCTCTTTTTATAGGCCAGTGGTATTTTGGCAGGCGGAGGGGGGGAAAAAAGTTTTAAGTATAAAAAATAATGCCATCAGATGAAGAATTGCTTAAAATACAGTATTTGAGCATATAATTTTGTAACTATTCTGAAAAGTAGCGTGTTTTAAATTAGATGGGGGTTTGACTTAGGCATCTCTACAGTATTTCAAGTGTATTTGGTTACAACTTATTGTTCCTATAATGTAGAAGAGTCTGGCTTCCTCTTTTAAAAATTCTTTAAAATTCAGAATAATGGCAGTGTCTTTCTAGTCTTTCGCTGGCGTTTTAGAAGCAGAAATCGAGAAATCATTTGGGTGGCTTTTTTGTTTGTGTGTCTTCAAAACTGTGTGCCATTGTGTTTTGCAATCGCCATTGCACGCAGCGTCTACTTTTGCGCGTTTTGTTGGGTATCCATGTGACAGACCACATGCAACTTCCTGGCTCAACAGGAGGTAGATAAATTAAGGAAGAAACTACTTCAAGTCTGCTTATGTTCTCCATCATTAATCTCCTACAGTATACTGGAGGGAGAATAGAGTGTTAAATTTATAAATCCCAAGGGACTGGAAACCTGTTCTGTGATTGTTGAACGCGGTCATTCCTATTTGCTGAAAGTTGAAATCCATTGTAAGATGCCTTATAAACCAAAGTCATACTTTTGTTTGTGGTGGTGACTTGTAGCAGATTAGTCCCTTTGCTTAAGGCAGTTTTGTTTCCTTAATATGTTCTGAAACTTAAAAACATACTCAGTTTGTCAGTTTACCACTATCGTGGATATGGGCCCATATAAACTTCTTTAGACAGTGCAGGTTAGCACACAGAAAAGTTACTGTCATTCCACCGAATCTTTTCCGTTTAAGATCCATTTAAGTGTAGTCTAAAGAAGTAGACAGTGAACTGCCAGACTGTCTTCATGATCTACAAATGATTGTAGAATTTCTTTATTTTCATTCAGCTGTTCTACAAGAGATGCATTTTAAAAAGTGTTAAATATGTACATATGCTTTATATTGAACAAAAAAATATACTTGGAACATTCAAAGAGCAGGACGTTTCGTGGCTTAAGTAACTTCTTGTAGCAGCTAATTGAATACAGTTTGGACCCACCTGGAGAAACTTTTGAATTTTAGAGGGAGAAGCAAACGGAGAAGAGATGAGGCAGGTGAGGTGTTTGATCAGTGTATAGATCAGTTTCTAGAAATGGATAAATTATTTGAATCAAAAGGAGGTATTTGGGTTATTACATGTAATGGGAGATTAATTATGGAAACTTGCTTTAAGAGAACAAAGCAAGGTAGAGGAGGAGGTAAACTATATTTCTGTGCTTACTGTGTCTGGAATTACAGTGACACCTAGAGTTGAAAGTAGTTTAATCATAAATTCTTTCTGGGACTTTTCAGAGTTTTATTTTTAAACAGAAACAGAACAACAAATAATGCACTTACTGCACATGTCTAAATGTGGCAAGTAAGGCAGATGAATCATAAGGTATTAGACTAGTCACATAAGACCATGTATAATTATAACTTTATATTTTTAATAGGTATCCCATAGGGTCATATAAAAATCCTTTGTATTTCCTAATATCGACGTCATATTTGTATAAAGGCATTATTAGATAATATATGACTAGACTGCATTAAGTTTCCCTAAAAATGTCAGAGACACCGTACTTAAGAAGTAGTAAACACTAGCAGCCTGGGATTGTGCAATTTTCTTGTCTAATATGTTAATGTCCTTGTGATTGATCGACAGGGGTAAGAAGACACAGGTGTGTTTTCTATCTTCCTGAAATACTTGGTACTAAATTGAGCTGGAAACACCGTACTGTGCTAGAGAGACCCTTGCCTTGTCTTGGTTGTCAGTTCTCATCTAACTGAAATCAGAAGTGCCATTTCATTTGTTAAACAAAGCCTTGTTTTATTTAAATGATGATAAAAGATGCAGCTGTCCTTCAGTAGGGAGAATGCCTGACACTAATAGCTCTCTTGTAAAAGTGCTGCTTTTGAAGTTTGGCTAGGTAGTAACTGCTAAAAAAAAAAAAAACACAACACCTTTTTTTTAAAAGCATGAACTTCTGTGTTCATGCTTGTATCTCTGTTGAACAGGCACGTAAAGGCAAAAACTTGGTGCTCCAGGCAATCCTGACTTTGGATAGTAGGACTGAAAGATGGGGGTTGTCGTGTTTAGCAAGTGAATTTTAATATTGCAGGAGCAACTTTCTCACTAGGACCACTACTTTCCTTTCCTAAAAAGGCTAAGAAGCAGCTCCCATTCCAGATGAGCTTTACCGCTGCAGTACATGTGTATTTATAGTGTCTGGGTTTTGTGCTTGCTTGTCTTCAGAATACATAGGGTTTGCTCTGTTAAAGCTGTTGTTAAGACTGAGGAATTGTCAATCTGTGTATCTGTTAATCAATAACTCTCTCATTAACATGACTAAAACCAGAATTTCACCTATGAAACAAGTTTATTTTCCGTTGATGTCAATTATCACACATCTTTCACAAATGCTCAATTCATGTAAAAGGAATACATGTAAATTTATGTAAAAAGGAAAAAAAAGGACATAGGATTAAATCTAAACTGAAAAAGGAAACTTTTATGAAGCATTAGCAGTTATCTTTTGAACGATTAAGTCTTTTCCCACAGTTCTTATTCTTGCACAACGGAAAATGAAAGTAATATATAACACAGATGTAAGGTACAATGCGCTTTGTTTTGGTGATCTGTTTAGAAAATACTCTTGAAGAATGCTGCCCCTGGAAGGTTTTCTCCTCTCTTTTTAGAGCAAAGGAAGTCTGTGAAGAAGCTTAACTTCTTCATCTGTGTCTTTGCTTCCATGAGAAATATAGAACAAATCTGAACTGCTGCACACGCTCATCGGTTCTGATAAACAGTGTCATCTTCCAAATCATCCTAGCAGAAAAATAGAGAAGTTACTGATGGGAACTTTTTTTTTTTAAATAAAGGCAGAACTTCATTTTTGAGGCAAACTCAGTTTTAAAGGGAAAGAGGAAGATTTAGATTGGATATCATGAAGAAATTCTCTGCTGTGAGGGCAGCGAGCCCCTGGCCCAGCCCCTTCCCTTGCCCAGAGAAGCTGTGGCTGCCCCGTCCCTGGAGGGGTTCAAGGCCAGGTTGGACGGGGCTTGGAGCAACCTGGGCTGGTGGGAGGTGTCCCTGCCCAGGGTAGGGGGTGGACTAGATGATCTTTAAAGGTCCCTTCCAACCCAGCCCATTCTATGAAAAAAGAAACATCTATTTCCAGAGGAAATATAAATGGTATACTCTTAAAATAGGCAGTTTTCCCCGCGTGAATTTCAGTATTGGCTTATAGATACTTACAGGCTGTCGGCAATGTTCAGCGTACCTCTGCTTTTGAAGTTCTTGGGCAATTGCTTGAAAAATTTTTCGTCCACTACTGATTTTCTGCAAATTATTTAAAATATTTTAGGTCAGTGCTAAATTTGAAGTTGGTGGAAACATCTTTTTCTACCTTTTATCGTTCTGATTTTTTTCCTTGTATATGTCTGTGGGAGTGTTCCAAATAGCATATGGTTTGGCAGGCAGAAGAGTTTTAAATTACATTAATATTACATCTCTTAACATATATACCTTCTTAAATGGATATTTAAATGTATCACTTCTGATTTTTATTCAAGGATACATGGTGACAGAGGTTCTTATTAGAGTTGTTTTAAATACATGAGAGCTTACCTGAATGTACCATTTAAACGAACAAAGAATTAATAACAAAACCTGTTATTTTCAGAAGTTCAAACAAAATTTACCTAAAACCTGAAGGAAGCTGTGTGTTAGAGGTAGCCTTTACATAGATTGACTTTATCCTGTATGCAATTAGGTAAAAATAAATTAATTAACAAATTAGTTAAAGTTAGTTAAATGCAAAATCATTAACTTCTTTTGTACAAATCTCAAGTAAAGCCTTAACAGCTCTGAATGTCTTTTTAGCTGAATCATCAATTAATCACAAAACTGATGCCCAATATACTTAAGACAGAAAAAAAAAAAGCTCTGAATCACAGACAAAGCAGGCAAAGTGATAACATACACAGTTCTCTGTTCTTTGGTCTTCCTTCCCGCTTTTCTTTAGCAGCTTTGGTTTTAACTGGAGGGAGGGATAATAAAATAAAAACCGATTAAAACATAAGATGAGAAGCCAACTGCTAAGGTAACAGAATAGTGAAAAGCATTGCCCTTTTACAGCGTCAAACAGAGTGTAGGTAAAAGTCTCATTAGATCAACTTACACCACTGAAAAAATCAGAGAAGTTGTCAAGCATCTAAGGCCTTTTTTTCAGTTTCTAGTAGTAGATATTGCAGGTATTTTTGCGTTGAGTACAGCGGGACCTGCCTGAAGTGCTACCCAGTTCTCAAAAATAAACCAGTGGCATCACAGATACCCGTTTTTCCCCTTGAGGAAGGCTTGATTCATTTTTCCCACTATACTACTTCACCTAGTTTAAAGAAAAACAAAAATCAAAAAGACTGTCCTGTCTTTATGCTTAGACGGCGATCACTACAGCAAAGAACCATTTTACCATGTCATACCACTTAGGACTGTGAACTCCTCACTCTCATGTCAAAGTCTCGTTATTATGTAAAGATTCCAGTTGCAGCTTTGGGTGTTTGTTTTTAACTAAGCACAAATTTTGTTCTAGATTTAAAAAAAAAAAAAATCCAATAGTTACGTAATTTTTAACCAGGTGCATTCTGATGTGCTTGTTTCCTGTAAGCACAAAACTTCTTCCAAGTCTCTGATATTTTTAAATTTTACCAAGGTCTGTCTTCTGTGTATGTATGATGTATGAATAGAATTTCATTACAGAAAGAAGTCAGTCTGCAGCAACTTCACTGCAGCTCACAAATACTTTGACGTTTATTTATTTATTTTTATTTAAATTATTTTAATGTTACTGGAAACTAATCCAGAGAGTTGATGGCTTACAATGGTAACTTCTAGTTCTGCTTTTTGAGTGTGCCTTGATAGATAATCTCCAAGTTGCTGATTAATACTCCCAGGATAATGTTAACTTTGGAATACCTTTTCTTTTAGACATGTAAATGAAAAAAGAAAATGTGCTTGCTTTTGAGAGTAGAGGTACTTTAAACATGAGTTTGCAGATGTGTGCAGCATATGAACTTCAACCAATTATCTCTTTAAAACTTAATCATAAAAGTTATGGAATCCAGGAATGTCTTATTGCTCTCCTTCTGGAGGCGTTAAAATTGCTTAGATTTACAAAATGAACAAAATCAGAAAAATTACTTTGAGCCTACCTTGTAGACTACAAAGAGTGTGAATACAGTAGTGCTGTATAGAAACAGTAAGGATGAGGCGATGATCATGAAGATGAGTTTTCCGTTGCTGTGCTGCTTCTCTGCTCCTTTATTAAAAGCGAGTGTTAGAATAAAGGACAGTTCTTCTGATTCACATAATTTTCTTAGGATTCTGCATTTCACCCCCCTTCCTCTGAGGAATTAAAAAAGCCTTATACCCATCAATATTTTTCTGGTTCATTTTCAGTCTGAATTCGCTAGTGACATCACTTTTTTGTTGCTGTGAATGTTCGCAAGGGCAATGGAGACTTGTTATTTTTGATTATGAACCCTTCCTTGAGGGGCAGATGGAGAATAGAATCCAGTTTTCTGCTCTTGTGAAGGAATATCTGAATAAAGCTTACAGGCTTTTGTTCAGAAATGCAATTAGATAGAGGAAGGAAGGAATACAGGGAAAGTAATAATCCAGCTGGTTGGTTGGTTGGGTTTTTTTTCTATTTTAGGCATGTAAAACTGAAGTGCAGTTAATGAACTCTCATCACTTTCTTAACTAGGAGGGAAATGATACAAAGGTTCAGAACTAAAACTCGTTGCTCAGGCTGGCCCAGTGAATCCCCAGTTCTGGGACCCTGTACTCTGTTGCGCGTATTTCCACTAAATGTCAGTTTCTCCACTTCTCATTTTTCTGTTGATACTTCCTTTCTGATAGACAGACATTAAAGTCTTTATGTAAGAGGATGTGGAGTGTTGTTAGATAACGCAGAGTACAAAACTTCTTTCTTTTGTAGAATTCTAGAGTCATTTGCCAGAACATTCTAATTAGCAAACAAGATTAACATGCTTATTTGTAGAATCCCTCCATGGTTTTACTATTAATATTTTAATATAGTCATATTCCTCCTAATGGTTTTGTTGGTATTTTCATCTTAAGTGCCGTTCTTGAAACTGTAAATGAAGAGAGTATTTAGGAAAGATAATTTATTTCTTTTAAGACGCTTCATTAAGAAGGAATAATCAACTGACCTGTTTTCGTTAGCACTGTTCCATCTCCTGCTTGTTTAGAACGGGGTGAACTTGAATCTGAAAATGCTATCCCACAGATATAAACAGCATTGTCATCTACAGTCAGATCGTTGATCTGAAGTGAAATGTTATTTCCTGGTAATAAATGTACTTTGTACTTCTGATCATCTGTGCATCCAGGAGTACACAAATCTTCGTGTTTGTTAGTTAGAAAACGAAACCATAGAACTTGAGGTGGGGACGAGGAGCATCCAGAGGCAGAGAAAGCACATGGTAGGAACGCGGTGCGTGTGGAGTAGTCAGCTTCCTGAAATCTGGGTTGCGTTACAGTGACTTGGCAGCTATCTGCAGCACCTGTTGAGAATAAACAGTTGGTAGCGTGCGGGACAGTTAAAAAGCACGGCACAATCTAAAGAGAAAACAAACTCCCTCTGGTTCATTGGAGAAAAGGTAGGAGGAAAGGAGGAAAACCGACTGTGTTTCAAATTTGGCGTTTTTAAGGTTCTTCCCAGCAAACTTTCAATACTTCCTACAGCTTGTCCATGTCTTCGTTTAAGAGTTTTGCCTGTATGGTAATGTGCTTAACTTTCTGTTTTTCTGAAAAAGTATAGAGCCGATTCGTACATCTGAAATAATGAGAATGTCTCCTTTGGCCGTGGAGACCAAAAGAATGCTTTGTGTAGTTGCCTGCCTCAGGTTAGTCCTGAGTATTTGGGGGACTTGGGGGTGGGGATGCTGTGGGACATAACTCCAGATGCTCAGTGGAGTAGCTGTGCAAGGGCTTCTCTCTCCTCCGCTGTTCCTGACCTGCAAGTCAGGTGAGACAGCCTGATGGCAGGCGGTGGAGATGTTGTAAACGGAGACATTTATAACTTAGCCATTTCATAACATTGATTAGAATTCGTAGTAGTTCCTAGACGTTCTTCCACTTCATCACATATATCGACTCTGGGTTTCTAAGGATAATAATACTGCTTGTTAGTTCTGACATTTAAAAATGTGTGTAGAGAAAACAGGAAGGTTAATCAGAGAAGAGAATTCTAATTAAGGAACTGAAATGTAAGGTCTAATATGACTGGTCTGGGAGATTATTTTTTTTTAAATCCTTACTGAAATCCATAATTTAAATACTGTTTTAGTATATTTAACTTTATTCAAATAAATTGCTTAGTTATTTAAACAATGGAATTGAGATCATTGCAGTGAAAACGAAGGTAGTAGCTTAACAGCATCCTTTTCTGCTTCCTAGAAAATAACAAATTAGAAGAAAAATGCACTGAAGTCTCTTAATCTGCTGCTGATACGCAATTTATAAGCCTGTCCATGGTGGACAACCAGCACTGTCCCTTCATCATTTTTCTCACTGAGTGTTTTATGGACCAGATCCAAGCAGATTCAGTGTCTGACTTCTACAGGAATAAAATGAAACTCTACTTCTGTGTCAGATCAACATCAGAGCCGTTCCACAGCAGCTGCAGCAGTCTGAAGATTATAGTAACACAAGCTGTCACTGCCCTTACACCCTGCGTGGTGAAAGGCAGTAGCTGGTGCTTCTGCAGGGGATCGCCTTATCTTTTCCACCCTGCTGCAGGGCTCAGGGTGGCCTTGCAGAGCAGAACTCCATGGCTTCAGTTTGTGTAGAAACTGTCCGCTGAACTTCCCAAAGCCTCCTCCCAAACAAGCACAGCTGCACTGAAACCACCCTGCTGCTGCGGGAGCATTCTTTGCAGGGAAGTGCAGTAGAGTTTGACCCTGAAATGCTCCAGTAAGCTGTGATTTCTGACTTTTGGAAGAAAAAGCATTTGCTAACAGTCGCCTAATTTGGAAGTTCTATGCAGATAGCAGAAGGTAGCTTGATTCTCAGTGAAACTTCTTACTGCCCTTATTTCGTAGCTACGTTACAAATCATAACCACAACATTTTCAATCTTGTTTAGCTGCTATTACATGGGAAAATACAAGAAGCTTAAAAAAAGTCTTACCAGCACCGTACAGAATCCAGTCAAATGCCAGCATCAGCACATTTTTTAATTTGTTGAAAGGTGCCATTTCTTGTATCTCTCTGGAAATTGTTCTGCTTGAAGGAAGAGGAACTTAGGAAATCTTTGGAGTTGCAGAACCCTCTGAATCACAAGATTTAGAACTTCCTGTTTAGAAGGGTGTTTACTATTGCATTTAGCAAACTGGTTAAAGGTACAGAGCAAACCAGAAAACAGCTGTTATTTCTCGATCACATGACTGAAAAAATGAGCAGAGTTTTAAATGTTGAACTTCTGAGAGTTGTGCCTATAACCCTTCAGGTTATTTTTATGGGATATAACAAATGACAACAGGTTTCCAGCATGCTGCAAGTGTTCAGCTTCTTAATTTTTTATGACCCTAAGCAGTCTTTACCGTATCAGCTAGTAGGTGGCCACTGGAGAGGACCCAAATGTTCTGTAGCCAACCGTTATAATGTGGTGGTCTGCTAATGGAAGCTTCACAGCAGAGCATACTTTTGAACTTGCTGGCTCTGCTTGCTGTAATTACCTGAAGACATCTTTGGCCAGACAGCATAAAGAAAGAATTTTATAATGCTGGAAAAGATCTGCATTAAATTGCCTGTCTGTCCACGTCTGCTGAACACCAGCCTTGATAATGGAAGTTACTTTTCAGCCAGTCTTGGGACTGCTAGTTAAAAACATAGCGGAAGAGAGCTGCTTCTGAACAACAGGCAAAACCTTGAACTGATCTTCCAACAGCTCTACAAATGGGTTGTCAACCTCCTATTTGGAGTGGAGTGGAATATAATCTGTGTAGTGTGCTTTCTGTAAGAAAATACAACACAAAACAAAGTTTTCATTGTAATTTAAACAAAACTCTTTTGTTTTCTCAGTAGGTGGCAAGTGGGAAAAGCCCTCAGAAGTTTTGGAAATCAAAGGGCACACTTGGGAAGAACAGGTGAATAGCCTGCCAGAAGTTTTCCGTAAAGCTGGTTTTGCCATAGAGGCTTTCACCAGACTGCCATACCTATGTGAAGGTGATATGTATAATGACTACTATGTACTAGATGATGCTGTCTTCGTCCTCAAGCCAGTGTAAGCGTGTATGAAGCAAATCTCCAGAATCTAACCCAAAAAGCAGCCTCTGAAAGAGGGGGTTTGATTTATGGTTACTTAAAGGGAGGGAATTCGGGGACTGCCATGCTAAATAAATACCATGTAAGAAATTTAAAGGCCAAAATACTAATGTATTTCTTTGTAGTGCGATTGGGGGGGGGGGGGGGAAGGTGGTTTTCTAAACAGACTCTTCAGTTGAGAATTTCTTTTTTACCAGCTCTTAAACCAACCACACATTCTGCAATCCAGCAGTAATGGGGGGATATTTTTTTATACTTACCTGCAACAGGGTTCAGATCCAAACAGAAGCAATAGTCCTAATAATGATGAAACTGACACAATGTGAACTGTTGTTAAAGAAATCAAGTGAAATCTGGCAATAAAGTTATCCATTCAGTTCAAGCCTTGCTGAATATAAACTGTTGAAATGGATATTCTTCCATGCTAAGTTACCTTCTCTTTTACTGTCATTCTTCACGTTTTTAATCATGCTAATAAACTTTTTTTGAGATGACTTTTTGCATTAATTTTTGTGTTCATTTTTGTAACCATAGCCACGCTTGTCTGCAGCAACTGCTCCTTTGTGTTGAGAATCAAGCTCTCAGTAGCAGCACAACCTCGTATTTATTTGAACAGCATTTAGGTATTGCTTAAAGGGATAACAGTCCACAAAAAACGTATCACTTTTGGTTGGATTTCTTTCATGTTCCTCTCAAAGCTCATAAATCCTCATTGCTTTTGCATATGCCATTTTCCAGCAACAGGGGTTATGGTAGAACTTGCCAAAACTGCACTTTAAACTGAGGGGTTTAATAACAAACTTTCTAAGCAAGTTGTTCACAAAAGTTTTCAGCTTAAAAAACACGCAGGCAGTTTCTTGCAAATTCTGCAAGTCAAACTGCCTCTGAGGATCAGGCTATCGGGACCTGATTTTGAAGATTTTGCTAGCTTGGGGCGTTTTCTTTTCTCCATGAATACTAAGTAAATGCTGTTTATTTTAACATGTCTTGTTCTAAAACCTCTGCTTAAAATGGATAATTTCTGGCAGTTGGAATATAACCTTCCTTTAAAGCGACAAGCAGCATGTGCTGGCAGGCGTGTGTCATACGTTGGGATATAAGTGTTGTGGGAGCAGAGAAACCTCAGCTTGTGTATCAGCTGGTAAGTGAAGTAAGAGCTGACTTATCTTTTGCTTTTGAAGTCTAAAAAAGTTGTGTTGTGTTTTTTGTTGTTTAACAATGGGTGATCTTCTGCCAGGTAGAATGTTTCAGCATGTCTTTGTAGGTTTACCTTGGACTTCCTTTGCCTGATGGTTAGTAATTTTCTTGCTAATTTAATCACGCTTTATTCTCAGTCATCTTGTGAAACGTAAGTATTGTGTGGTATGGGGCGAGGGGTTTGACTGGTGGGTTTTTTCAACAGTAATTCAGGCTCAGTATTATTCTTGTTTCAGCATGTGCTGTTGAATTTTGGCACAGAGTACAATCAGATTAGTATGTTGGAAAAATGTAAGCTTGGGAGTGAATCCATTAATTTTTGTTTTGTTACTTTCATTTGTATTCATCTAGTAGTGAGAAAATATGTTCCTTAATGTGTAATGAATTTAGCTTCCTGTAGCAAATATGTATTAAGACAGACTTCTTCAAAGGTACTTAAACGTTTTAATCCCACAGGTTAAAAATCACACAAGAGACCATGCATTTCACGTCTCATCTTTTAGTCCTGTCACTTAGGACTTGGGTTTGTAATGGACAGAGGGTGCAACATAAATAATAGTGGGCTTTTTTTCTTATGGTTTTGTGGTTTGTTCTCTGTATTTGAGCAAGTATTCTTACACTTGAGATGGGGAATTAAAACTTAATAAAACATGAGCAATAACAGGGAAAGGCTATGAACAGAGTAAGCTTAAATTCAACTGGGTCAAAACCCTGCTTGGTCCCGTTGAACGTATGGGGTAGTGCCGAGGGGCTGTACCTACACCCATACTTGTACAGTCAGAGTTCCTCGCGAAGGGAGGACACAGGGTGGTCGCCGTGTTGGGGAGGGAAGGGACTGCTCTCTCTTGCCAGACCTTGAGGGTGCATTTGTGCACAGTTAACGCCTGCTCACACAGCCCGTGCAACGGAACTCCTGAGCCCTGTACCGGATTAAATTGCCTGAAATGCTGTAAGATGTCATCCAAGGGGACAAGTGTTTATTGCAAGTCCCCTGTCCAAGTTCATTACTGCCGAGCTTGGGGGACCTGCCTCGTCCCTCTGCTGTCCCTGTCCTGCTTGGGCGACGGTGCGCAGGTGGCTCCTGGGTGTTGTCCCTGTGTGCGGTGTTCTTCCCCGCAGAGTAACCACGCTCTGTTCTGCCGAGGTGTTCTGCGCGGGATGTGTTGCACCGCAGGAAGGAGGTGCTGAGCAAGGGCGTGATTTAGTTGGAAACTCATCACAGAGCTGGAACAGCTTTGTCTCCGAGGAACCGCAGACCCCTTTTTCTGTGTGATCGCAGGTACAGTCTGACTTCTGCTCGGAGGAGCCGGGGGGGGGATTGGGGGATGCGGGGCGGCACCAGCCTGGCCCTGGGTGTCCCCCCACCCACTCTCTGAGCGCTCTGCATCGCGGGGGGAGAAGCATCCTCTTCTGCCTTCTGTGGAGCCCCTCGCCCTCTGAGCCCCCGCAGAGCCGCCCCACCACCACCACCGCCACCCTGGGGTGCTCTGGCCGGTCCCGGTCCCCGCTTGCTGCGGAGGCAGGTAATATGCCGTGGGGTCCCGGCTCTCCCCAGACCCGCCGTCTCTCTCCTCTCCTCTCCCCTGCCCTCCCCTTGCTCCCCCAGCTCCAGCCTGGACCCCGCCGGGTCCCTCGCTGCACACGGGGCTTTTCTGCAGAGTTGCCGGGCGAGCGGGGAGTTACCGGCAAGACTTCGGATTATGAGGTGATCTTTCCGGCTATCAGGCTTCAGATAAAGCAGCAGCTGCATTGGAGCGAGTGCTAAAATGTCTAGGATTTCTTTATGAGGAAGAGCGTCTGTTTAGGAAGTAAGAGGGGAAGATTCTGTGATTCTTCAAAACTTGCGAGGTCCTCGTAACTGGGGGGTCCTGCGAGGGTGACATCCCAGAGATGTGATCACAGCAGATGCTGCCGTGGTGCACGGAACGATCTCTGGGGAAATGCTGGATGGGATCTGCAAGAGATCCCCACAGGATGATTTGGGGCTGTCTAAAAGCTGCAGTGAACTTCTGCAAACAGACTGGTTTCACTGACAAAAGGAACTATTTCATCCCGCAGATTGTTTTGTCAAGCAGGGCTATTTCACAGCAGACTTTTTCTGCACCTGCTAATTGTCCACTGGAGTTAGGATAAAAAAGCACTTTCCTTAGTATTTAATTTCCTTATATATTAATTTAGTATGCTTTAATTAAAATACACTCCCTGATCAAAGTGAGAGAGTTGTAATAAACAAATTGGGATTGACATTGGTAGCATGATTTAAACTATGCAGAGTAATCAAACCTTGCTGCAAAATTAATAGGGCAAAGGCAGAAACAAACACAAGAAAGTTCATTGTCTAGGAAACAGGATACCTCTGAATGAGAGACGTGTCCTGTGGCACTACCAAAAGAATAGCTGAGAGGGGTTTCAGCGTGTGCAAGAACAGGACAGAGGGGATAGCTTCTTAAAGTCTGATGTTTAAATTTTTCATCATCCATCAGTTTGAGTCGCTCCTGTTACAAGACTGGAGTTAAGTATTGGGACAGACTGAAGTATTGCAAGAGGCTGTTGAAAGATGTTTTCATAAAAGAGTACCTTGCTGATACATGAGATTAAACAGTCTGAAAAAAGTGTTCGTATTTATCAAATGTTCAGATCTGTAACTCAAGCCGTGGCAGAGAACTTTTAAAAAAAAAAAAAAAAAAAAAAAAAAAAGAATTAATTCAAACTCGGTAAGAAAAAGGTGTGCAGAAAATAAGTGCAGCTGCAGACGAACCCTTGCAATGAAGGAAAGGGAGAGAAAACCTAACAAAGTCATCTCAGGGTCAGCGTGAGGTTGGCCAGTGGGGCCCTCTGTGTCATTTGCTAAAATCGGGGGCTAATCCCAGTGTACGAAGCTGCAATGTGTAGAGCAGGGCATCCTCTAGTGTCCCAGATTAATTAACTGTTTCACCTGGGGTGGGGTGGCGCTGGGGGCCAGGCAGGGCCAGGCTGGGTGCGGGGGCAGGAAATCCCCTCTGCGGTCGGTGCGGTGCAGCGCGGGGTGAGCAGCTCCCGCGGGGGACGCGGCTGCAGAAACACCCCCGTGAGTGGGACCTGCTCGGTCGCTGCTTCCCCTCCACCCCGTCGCACCGTTGCAATGTCTGTCCTTGTCCTTTGGGAACTAGACGGAAAGCAACAAATTCATGTCATGCAGGACAACAGTGAGATTGTCAGTCTTTTCTGAGGAGAGACAGTGAAACCCTGGTGAAAAGCTCCAGGTATCCCTTTAGTGCCGTCCAGCTAATTTATCCTTCGGTGATCTTTATGTCACATGGCACAGGGCAGCAGGGACAGCAAGAGCTACTGAAACACATATTTCCATAGAATCTGTTTCCTAGCTGGTGGAGAAAAATTGACGGTATGCTTTTCCTGAGCGCACAGACGACAGCTTTGATCCGTCCAAGTGAAGCAGCACGGCCTTGAACTCCGCTTCCCAAATGTGTCGCTTTCCCTCCGCTTCAGAGGGGCGTCCTCGCCCTTTGCAGTGACGGTGGGGGGGACACTCCCTCACCCCCTGCCCGCGGCCCCCACGCTGGCACCAGCTGCCCTCCGCTTGCGGGGACCCGCCGGTGGTCACCGCGCTGGTGGTCACCCCGCCGGCGTCCTCGCGAGGTGGACACAGATCAGGGTTTGTTTGGAGCTTCTTTACTGTTGGCTTTTTCACACCCTCGGTTTCTTTTCTATTTTGTCTCTGTCTAAAAGGATTTGATTTTTTGCTTTAACAAACTGCATTTAAGTAATATTTAGGTGGAAAGTGGCTTAGTAAACAAACGGGGCTACTAGGAACAAATTAGAACAGCTGCTTGGTAAAAGGTAAATAAATCTGGCTGCAAAGGCACACTCAGTGGAGTTGTAGCTGCATAAAAGATAGATCTATCCTGGAAAAACACCCAAATTAAAAAATTGGGAGCAAGAACTTTTAGATCATTCTGATCTCTATCTGTATGCCATATGTGTACTCTCTGATTTATAGCTATGAAAGTTTTGGGTGACTATTGCCTTGTGACTCTGTTCTTTTTATTTTCCTTTTCAATCCAAATATCTTCTGATTCTAATAAACGCTAGAAGAAATGTCCAGACTTTTGAAGATATGTTTCTTATTGATATCAGTGACTTGTGCTGAGATTACACGCAGTCAGAACTCCGAAGGTAAGACCAGAACTCCTGTTTTGAGTGGATGGAAAAAGCTATGTGTAGTGAAATAGATGCAGTAGTGTTTAGTAAGTAGGACCGTATTCTCTGCTCTCGTGCCTTCATGGAGCTATGTCAGCAAAGAATTTAACCAAGATTGCTTATTATTTAATAGCCTTTTATTTTCACTGTTTTTCTGTAAATACATTAAATCAAAACTGCATTAAATGCTTATAAATAAATTCTATGTGTACATATAATTTCAGTGCATACAATACATATATTTTTGTATAACACAGTTGAATGGTAAAACATTAAATCCACTTTTAGTAACGGGATGATCTTTTACAGATTTGCCACCGTTATTACAGAAAGCTGTGGTTAGTATTTTTATTTGATCTCTCTACTAACATTTTATATTATAATCTAAAAATAATAATTTATTACATATATTTGTAATTTTTTCCTTAGGAGGAAGTAATAACTGGGAAATATCTGAATGGTAATGTAGAAAATTGTTCCCACTTATGCTTCTAAAAGGAATTAAAACTCAATATCTCACCATAACTTTTTATGTTCCATTTTTCATATGTAGCCCTCCTTGATATTCTTCATTTTCAGAGGTAATGTATTACTCTTACCATCTTGATTTTCGGTATTATCTTGCACTTCAGATATGATCTGTTTCATTTCCACAGAAACTGGAACATTATGGATAAAATGAAATTGGCACATATGATTACTTTGATTTAGATCTCCTGTGAGGAGTATTTCCTCTTAACAAGGAAAAAGCTGTTTTTCACAGTAAAGCAAAAAACATGCATAGAACGAGGCTGAGAATAAATATGTGCTACAGTTTTCAAAAGTTTTCGTAATTAACTTGTTCATATGTTTCAGAATGGCGTCTTAAGGAAATTAGGTGCAGTTCCAGCTTTCTGTCCATCTTCCTCTTTCAGTCTTGCTCCATCCCCCTTCCATCCCCCTTCCTCCAGCTCCTGGCAACTTTTGAATTATTTGCTAATTTTGTTTGAATTTGAAAGAGCAATATAAGCCTCAAAGGCAATTCCGCTCCTACTCCTATGTTTTGAGAAAATCAGTGGCTGTATAAGAAGGTATGTTGAAATTAAAGCCTCTGCGGAGGGAAGGGCGGCAGGCGTTGGTCACTGTGATTTCATCCTACAAGCAGATCAGAACAGGCATAATGGGGTGCTAGGACACACTCCTGTAGCTCCGGGCCAGCCGCTGCACAGCTTGTCTCATGCCTGGAGACGGTACTGACAGCAGTATGTTGGAAAATCGAGATTATTGTGGGTGGTTGTGGAGTTAGGTTAAAAAAAAGGTAAGTAATTCATTGTGCTCCTCATTGAACCACAGTTTTCATTGCGTTAAATAGGTCGTCTGTTAGTCGTCTTAGGCCAGAAAGCTGAATACTCCTGTCATTATGGTGTTAGTAACAGTGTTTGCTTTTCTCATTCTTGTTTTGTCTTGTAATCTGCTATTTTACATGTTATATTATTTTACTGGCATTGTTGGTCCTGTTTTCTGTTACAGTGCTAATGTCTGGACAACAGATACGCTTACAAAAGTCATGGCGTACTTTCATGCCCAGGACGTTATGTTTACTCTTAGCAGCCTGCAGGTTTGTGCCATTTAAAATGCATGAAAATTCTTGTTTAAAAAAGAATTTAAAAAGGAAGCTATCTCTGTACCAAAACCAGGTTGTCAATAATAGAGATAACTAACAGATCTACAACGTAGCTGATAAATAGGAAATGGGAATAGGGTTTTTGGTTGTTTTTTTCCCCTAAGATTGCAGGAGTATGCAAGGCAGAAATAAGAAAGAAGATCTTTTTGCTTTTCCTCTGATGGAAAGCAGAAATTAGGAGTTTTCAGGCTCAACCATTGCTTCTGAATTGAGCGTATACACATGCTCTTTCTCCCAGGTTGTGACCGTGGCTGTAGTTTGCAGTTTGTGACGGAATGAGAGGCTCCAGAGCATCCTGCAGAACACATCCACATTTTAAGGCTCCACTGAACTCTGGTTTTGTACATTGTCGATGTGGAGGTGATACAGGAGGAAGTTGTTCCTTCTCCCTGGTCGCTGTGACAGGTTACCAGCTGGTTTAAGTGGAGCTGTAGCCCCTCATCACAGCTCGACCCCCTCCCTCTGCCCCGCACACTCGGGGGAAGGGAGGTGTCACACGTGCCATCTCTGTGCCTCAGGCGATCCCAAGAGACCAGGGCCGTGCAGCTCCATGGCACGCAGGCCTTCTCCCAAGCTCCATTTCGCTGCCATAGCTCATCCAACCCTACAGGAGACTGACGCTGCCGCGTCCCGTTCCATTAGGCTTGTTAACAGTTTAGGGCTGTGATCAGGCCTGGACCCCTGGGCAACAAGGACCCAACTATCTTCACATTCCTTGGTGGCAATGCACGCTAAGCAAAGGCAACAAAGAACCGTTTCAACTCAAATTCCAAACCAATTCTGAAATAATTCTGTCAGGAATTAGAAGGGATCTTACTCCAGCCTGGTGCTAATGAGCCTTGCAGTGCATTCTGTTCCGACGTTATAATTCCCCTTAGATTTTCAAAACGGGCATGAGATTGTTAGCTGGTGATGCAGTTTGATGTGAGAGACAATATTTTTGCCTTACAACCTGGTACAGGCTTTTCCTCCCATCTGATTGCACATTTCCTTCCTTTTTTTAAGTAATAATAATATGCACACAGTATATGATTTTTTTGGAGGTCATTAAAGGGTTCATTTTCACAGCTCTGCTGTGTGAAACAGAAAAGCATTATTACGCTTGTTTCATGAAGTCAGAAACTGAGGCATCCTTGTTAAATGGCTCACTGGCAAGGACTCGCTTATGAAGCCAAGGACAGGATTCAAAAATTATTGTCTTTCAGTGTTACATTTAGATTATTTTGGTTTACAGTTTGTGTTGAGCATAGTTATTTTAGTCATTGACAACACAGGCAATACGGGAGCTAAGGACTTATCTCTCCTTAAACAGAGATTTTCAGGGAGTAAAAAATATCCCCACTACAATAGTACAATTTTTATCTATATCACGCATATTTTTCTATACTTCAGATGTCCATAAAAAGTTACCTGAAGAACCTTTTATACCAGCCTAGGCAACTATTGTCCGAATTTCAACAGCTTGATCAGCAGCAGTTCCAAACTGCAATGAAGTATCTTTTCAACAGCAGAAAGGACCGTCTTGTAAGTCACTTTGCACTTGTGAAAAATAAAAGCTGCCGTCGATGGTTTGGGTAAACAGGAAGGGGCTGGACCGGGGGCCTCGCGGTGCGCCTCAACCAGTTACTTTGCTGGCTTGGATTAGATTCCAGGAGCCCCGCTCCGTGGGTTGGACTTACTTCATTTAATTATTGTTGTCTAAGAGTTTGGTGCCAAGTCCAAGTCAATCGTCTGGATTTTCTCTGTAATGAGTGGAGAGAAACGCATCTCCAGGGAGCGATTTACCTTCCTGCGCAAGTGCCTGACGTAGGTAGGACCAGTTGTTCTCAGGGAGCATCTGCCTCTCTTCAGTGGCTAGAAAGAGAGCCAAGAGGACTAAAGAAGGTGAAATTAGCTTGTTAATTAGTTATGGAGCGTACAAGCGGGTTGTTTGTTAGGCAATTTGGACGGGAGGCAGCATAACACATTTGCCTGCCTCTGGTGCGTTCCCTGTGTGACCCATCTTAAAAGCCTCACTGAAAGTCAGCGAGGGGCACCGGGGAGGTCCCTGCCGCAGGGGTGACGTCCACGGTTGGGGTGGGATCAGAGCCTACTGTCTGGCAGCTTGGCATCTTCCCCGCCGGGAGGAAGGGCCTCCGGCCTGGGAATCGCAGCGGGGAGATGAATGTGGGAGAAAGGGAGAGCGTCCCCCTGACGTGGGGCGGCCGCCCAGAACGAGCGCGGTGTCCACCCCTCGCAGTGCTTGTGCGGCGCCTGCTGCCGGAGCTCACAGGCGGGCGTGCAGCAGGAGCCGGTGCAGCACAGCACAAGCCCTTTCAGTAACTGCGGATTTTGTCTTCTCAAACGGCATCCCAGTCCTCCTGGGCCTGGTGATGTGTGAGCGCATTGCCAGGCTCCGAAGAGGCTGTCCTGGACACGCGACTTGTGAGAGGAGGACCCTCGTAATCCATCCCCAGCCAGGGTGACGTTGTTCCCGGGGCTCGGTTCTTTGATGTTGCCCCGTCTTCTGGAGGGGATGTTTGTGGTAACGGCTGCAAGAAATACTGCATGGGGGAAGGTCTGTCCTAGAGATGTCTGCATCCTAAATTATGTATGAAATAATACCCGTTCAATCCCGATATCCTTTCATTTTCCAAGTAGCTAATTCTTTCATGAGAGCACACACTATAACTTCAGCCATTTGGATTATTTTTCTGTTTCGCGCTTTGATTTTATCAAAACATTTAAGCTGGTCTCTGGCCAATGTCAGAAAGGAATTATCTGAAATAATGCCACCAGACAGTATTTTGCATCTTATTTTTGTAGAAAGCTTTCTGTCAGGCCTCAAAATGAACAATATGTTGAATATATATATTTTGAAAGAGATGTTCAATAAATAAATGTATTGAAAGAGAAATTCTTTTAACCCTTTGTTGCTTGCAGGAAATGGGAAATATTATTCTTGACTGGGATAAGACGAGAGAGAGAATTTTTCAAAGCCCAGGAGTAAACAGGACCCTGTTCCTTATAACACTGGATAAATGCTTTTTGGCTCTGAGTGCTTTGGACTGCGTGGATATCCTAAGCCAGGTTTTGCGTGTGTCAGTGGTGAACTATCTCCAACCTGATGTCATTGGGAGCCTCCCAAATGTTCTGCAGGAGGATGCCTTCAGAAACTTGTAAGCCATTTATTTTCCAGACACAATTAATACTATGTAGTATTTGCTGACTATATATGCTTTTAAAAAGAGGTTACTATATGGTCTCCATCTATTTTCCAGATGCAGCTTTCTGCTTATGTGTTGCTGTTTCTAAAAACACTTGTCCATGTGTGTCATTTAAAAAGAAAATAGTTAACTCATTAGTGAACTAACATGCCCTTGTATCACTTAGATCAACAGTATTCAAGGACCTCTATGACAAAACCTCAGCAAATACACAGAGAGCTCTGTACGGCTGGATGAAGCAGATGCTACAAAAATCCTATAACATGAGTGGTACGTTATGCACAAAGTATTTTCTTCTTGCTTATCATAAGAGAAAAACAGTCAGCAAAAGGCATGACCGTTATATTGAATTGTTTCCCAAATTTAACACGTCTGTTTAAGAGTAACTGTCTTGAAATACCTTTGCTCCAGAATACAGCAAACATCATATATTTGTTATTCACAGCAAATATTTCTCCTAAGATGCTTGCTCTTCATCTCTTCTGCACAGAGCTGTACACAAAGTCTCTGTACTCCAGCCGTTTTTCTAAGACTTAAATAGGATCCAGTGGTCAGGTGCTCTGCACAGGTGTTCACTTCTGAGCTCCTGTTCAGACTAGAGAAGTAGATCTGTCTCACAATACATTAGCCAATGCATGGTTTAAAAATACGAAAGAAATGCAGGATGTTGTGAAGGTTCTACTGCACATGGCACTGACTCAGTCAGAAGCAGCACAAGATAAAAACAAAGTTAATTAATTCTGATTTTATGCATTTTACCACATCTGTTTGCCTTGTTAAGGTGTCTTAAACAGATGTGCCACAGCTGGGACAGTGCGGGACAGGCTCCACGAGGGGCTGTGAAGTGGCAGCGGCACTGAGGCATCAGGGCCAGTGCTTGGGTTTCACTGAACACGCCGGCAGTGCTGTCATGGGAGTGCTTTAGACTTCTAGATGTGTCTGTTCTTCCTGATTTCCCTGGAAATCAAAGGCAAAATGCCCGCTTGCTTCACTGGAGCTAAATCTGGCTCCCGAGACTTGTGCCGTTTCAAAATATCAGAGTAACCCGTTAATTGGTGGAGCAGTTCGTGGCGCTGCAGAGGTGGTATTACTGCCAGCGCGCTACCGGGGCAGTGGGATGCAGGACCTGCCTGATGATACGCAGCAGTCCTGGGAAAACCCCGCGGTGTCAGGCGCCTGGGGTTGTGTCTGAAACATTAGTGACCCCCCAGTTTGTAAAAGATCACCCAGCTGAGGAGGGGCTGGCAGTCACAGTGCCTCTCCCACCTCCTGGCTGCTGCTTCAGGCCTGGAGTGGTGCCGAGACGTCAGACACCGCCGGAGGCATCGGGAGAGGAATAATCAGCACCCAGTTGTGGTGGTGTGAACGCACCAGCCCTGAGCCGGCACGGTGGGACTGCTGCCAGCACCAGGGCTGGCAAGTCTAAAGCTCGCTCAGGTACACCTGCACACCACGGAGTGCAGGACAACAGAAGAGGCCTGAAACAACCTGATTTATTCACTTTTCCTTTATATGTGGGTAGCACCGGGACCATCTGGGAAAGGGATCAGCCCTTGTGCAGGCACATCTTCCTCCCTGAAGCACAGCAGAAAAGAAACTTGAAAGAAGACTCATATTTGTGGTACTTACGGGGCATTTCTGCTGGTTTTGGTGCCGGGGAGATGGTTGCTGTGTCTCTGTTGTGCCTGCAGAAACGCTGGGGGGCTTCCATCCTCCCCGCAGGGCCAGGCAGCCCCTGCAGCCGGGACACGGGGTGGGCAGCAGGTGACGTGTGGCTTCTATCTCTCGAGAGACAGAGACAAGACCTTTCAAGAAACTTCTTTGCCACTCAGCCAATTCTTGCATGTTTCGTATTAAAAACATGGAGAAATTCAGAGATGAAGCATGCTGTTAGGCCTTGCAAAAAACAGCAAAAAACTGTAACTTTTGTATTAGAAATAACAAAACAGCTTTTGTGGATCATGGCTACCATGGCTGGTAACTGCAAGTCTGTTCTGCCACCGTCAACATCCTTAAATCGGGATAGTTTTTGTTTAACTCTTCTGTCGTATCTTTCAGCTCTCTTAACATTCCTGGTAATGGGAGGTAATATCGCTGCAAAAAACGCAGGCTTGACAGACGGGTCTGCTGGGAGCGTCGTCTTGTCACAGCTAAGGAGCTTAGACCTGTGTTTTCAAAAAAATCACTTACTAAATGGGGTGGTTCGGCTTCTGGTATTTATAGGCTTTTTTTTCAGATAATGAAAACTGCAAAATGCACTGATGATTTTATTTTAGCGGAGTTGTATCAACATTGCTAAGGAATATGTTCAGAGGCATCACACATTGAGGCATCCAAATTATGACACTTTGGAGAAAAGAAACTGTCTTTTTGGCTCGAAGTACCCACCTAGTCCATAAATACTTTTTTCTCAGGGATATTTGAATCTTGGTTTCATTTTCAGTGCTTGGGAGAATGTTACTAAATGAATGACATTTTTATACTATTATGCAGTATTTGGGGTTTTTTTGTCAACCTATTTCCATATAGGTATATGAATGTTTTTTCATTTTCTCCATTATTGCTATTGCATGTTGCTGAAATGAGTGGTATCATCAATAATAATATATAAGACATATAAAGTGTTACAAAGTATCATGCCTTCCAGGTGTTCTTAAATAATGTATTTGATTAGGAAAGCTGAATTTAAAAAGTGCTACTCCATATTTAATACTATTGGTTTAATTTTTCCTTTCCCATACTTGATCCATTTTCTGTTTCAACAACATAAAACATTCATCATTTTCATATGAGAAAATTTGAGACATTTGAATCACTATTTCATTTTCATTAAAGAATGTATGGGCTCATAAAAATGTGGTGCTAAAATCTAGCTAACGGAGGAAACCTGATTCTCTCTGCTAAGGATTTTTCTGATTTGCAGGTATTTTTTGATTATTTACCAATAACAATTTTCTGGGCATGATATATTTGAAAAATAATTACTTTCTTAACATTTTAGTGAGTGTTTATTTGTACAAAACAGAGTTCAATGAATCAGTTTCTTGGGTCAGTGCAGAAAACTTATGGATCTTGGGAAGATACATGGTCCATCTTCCGTTAGAAGACATTCTGAAAATTGGTATCAATGAAGTAAGTAACAAAATGTGATTGAATGTATCATTGTCAAGTGATGTCAGCTACAAACAATATGAACACAAATGCAAACTTAAACATGAAAAAGAAGTTTTCATTTTTTAATATATAAATATATATATATGATGTCCCTACCAATGGCAGGGGAGTTGGAACTAGGTGATCTTTAAGGTCCCTTCTAAGCCGAACCATCCTATGATTCTATAATTACTTAAATAGAAATTGAAATCAAATCCATTGTCAACCAAATATTCTTCTCTTTTTGGAATTTGAAAGTGCCTGTCATTAATATGTGATTATTTATCTGTATCAGACTTCTTTGACTTTCACTGAAAGAAAGATGGGGACCAATGATAGAAGACCGTCAAATTATTTGAGCGTTTGACAGGGAAACGCTCATTCAGTTTTGCCTTCAAAAATACTGTATTATCCAAATCTACCTTCTTTCTCTATGGCATGAATTGATTCAATTACTTTAGAGTGTCAAACGTATTTTATTGGATGTACCTATTTCGTAATCCTGATGCATGATTTTGTTTGTACTGGTCAGATAAGACTATTCATTAGCTACGACAATGCGACAAAGCAGTTGGACACCGTGTATGATATCACACCAGAGCTTGCACAGGCTTTCCTGGAAAGAATAAACTCATCAGGATTTGATATGAGAAATGCTTCAACTGTCTACAGGCAAGGCTGCTTTTCTTTTTCTTTTATGGCTGTTTATGGAGAGAATGAGTAAGTAAGGGGGAAAAGAGAGGGGCAATAAGCAGCTGGTGAAATTGTGGATATGGCATAGCTTTTTCCTTCCAGCAGGAAAATCTAGGCTGAAATCCAGCCCTGGTTAGGAACAGTGAAGAATTTCTACTTCAGGACTTTTTGGAGGTGTGCCCAATTAGCTAATGCTTTGTCTTGTGCTCCACAGTAAGGAGTTGTAGGAGAACTATGGTGGTATCTGGGGGACCCAATGGAAGCTCCATCACATCGTACACTACATCAATAGAGCAAGTTGGGACAGCGGGACATGAGTTGCCTTGGCTGTTTGAATCACAGAAGATGGGGGTGTTTTGTGGAAATCACGTTATAGATAGGATTTAGGGAGGAAATCTTAGCTCATGGCAGCCAGGACTGCAAGTGGTTTTTAGTTGGCATGGGTGTCACCAGAGAGGTCACACAGTGAAGGGGTGTGAAGCCCCTCCTGTGTCCTCTTTACATCCTGCAGGGCAGACGTGAGCCACGTTTAAACGCATGTGGCTGGTGCGCGTGTAAGCAGGAAACTGCATTTCCAGGGCTGTTAAATCAGCACTGAACTTGCTTTAACAATAATAAAAACCTGAACCTGAAGGGCCTCCAACAGCAGAAGGACACGGAGCTGTTGGAGTGGGGCCAGGGGAGGCCCCGGAGGTGCTGGGAGGGCTGGAGCCCCTCTGCTGGGAGGACAGGCTGAGAGAGCTGGGGGGGTTCAGCCTGGAGAAGAGAAGGCTCCGGGGAGACCTTCCAGCCCCTTCCAGTCCCTCAAGGGGCTCCAGGAAAGCTGGGGAGGGACTCTGGAGCAGGGAGGGGAGCCATGGGACGAGGGGGAAGGGTTTTACACTGACAGAGGGGAGATTCAAATGACATCTGAGGAAGAAATTCTTTGCTGTGAGGGTGGTGAGCCCCTGGCCCAGGTTGCCCAGAGAAGCTGTGGCTGCCCTGTCCCTGGAGGGGTTCAAGGCCAGGTTGGACGGGGCTTGGAGCAACCTGGGCTGGTGGGAGGTGTCCCTGCCCAGGGCAGGGGGTGCCACTGGGTGGCCTTCAAGGTCCCTTCCAACCCAAACTGTTCTGGGATTCGATGAAAAGAACAAAATAAACTGCTCTTACTCATAAATACGCAGTGAGCAAGAGCTACCTGCGAGAAAGTGCTGTACTCCACATTTACTTTTGCACTGTTGTATAAATGGATGTATTTAGTCCCAAGACACTGCTGTCTGAAGTTATTTGTAGTCTCCTTGGGGGATACCTTGGCGTTTTAAACTAATGGAGAATATGCTTTATGGCTTCAGAGCTCCTGTCATTACTGCAATGTAACTCACCGACTTCCATGAAGTATTGCTGATTGTCGGAGATGTAAGCGAAAGAAGAATTATGCCCACGCTCTAAATTTCAATGTCAGGAATCTTAAAAGTGATTTTACCACTCACGAGAGGTGCCACATTCTCACAGATGAGAGAAATGTCATGCTCCATAATCCTTAATATATTCCATTTTTACAACACACTTATTTTATATTACTCATTTTAACCATACCGATGATTTAAATGCACTTTTACTTTTAAGAAGTAGTATTATTCATTGCTGCTAATCCCAAAGGAGATGAAGAGCTCTTGGTGGCTATGCAATAATGCATCAGAAGGTAATTATTTGTTATAAAAATGCAGTTATAGATGTTTCTTTGATTTGTATGTTGGTTTGATGATGTCCCACGAATTCAGAGGGGCCGCTGAAGCAGTGTTTTGTTCTATCGCTAAGCAGGTTGTTGCTGAGGGACTAGACGAACTAACAGCTACGCCTTTCTGTGCTGCAGAATTTTACTGAGCTTGTGATGGTGCGGCAGCATCGTCTGCTGTTGATTTAGTTCACATCTGGGCGTTATTGCCCAGAGTCTGACTATGCCCGCATCACTGAATCGCTAAAAACAGGGACTATAGCAGGAAAGCTGGGCTTTGTACGTTCTCGTGCTGTGTAAATTATGAAAGCAAAGACTAGTCGTTTACGGAGACAGGGGATTCATTCCGGCTTCCTGCAAACGAGTTCATCACCATCGCTGTGACGTTTAAAGCCCGGGGGAGCCATGCACAATTCAGACCTGCTTTGCAGGGCCGCGGGTGATGGCAGTGAACAAGCACAAGGCTGAAGTCAGAAGGTGCTTGCCCGTGGTGGTGGGGCTCTTCTCCACCCGCCGTGGCTGTGGTTGCGCTTTGCAGAGGTTAATAGAAATGACGACCTTAACGTTAGATCCTGGGTGCTGCGGAGGAAAATGACCTGGTTCACAGCCTTGCAAACTGTGGCGCGGGCACAACCCAGACGGAGCCTCAGCACGTCTTCTCCTGGCCGGTGCTGAGCTGGACGGGTCTCCGTCCATGGGCCCGTCTTGGGTCTGATGTGGCATAGAGCAGGCGTTGTTTAAACCCGAAGAAACAAAGAGGCTGTGTAACGCTCCAGCTGCCGCCCTGACACAGGAATGAGTTATGCTGCATGTGAAATCCAGGCAGGACTTAAGAGTTCAAAACATCCAATCGATCCAGATAAGAACTCAGCGAGCCACTTCCAGAGACTTATTTAGCCCTCCGACCTTTTCCAAGCAGAGGTTATACTGCAAATTCTGACAAGCGGTGTGGCGTCATTAGCCGGGAAAATCCAGGCACAGACAAATGGAACCAGGAAAGTTCAATTTTTGACAGCACAAGCGATCTGGGCAGAGTTCAGCTGAATGCAGAGAACAGTGCATATGTCTCGTACCCAAATTTCAGGCCGTGTGGAGTTTTAAAGATCGCAGTTTAAGGCACTAGTGACAGACAGAAATGACTCAATTTTTGAGCACAAGTGGGGTATACCATACTAAATGACAGTTTCCTGAGAACGACACCTTGTATGTCACGAGTTGGCTAATGTATTTTCTTCTACATAGGCTAGGTTTATTGGTTTGCTTTTATGATGACATGGAACAGATGGATTCTGCTGTGGCCCGGGCTTTACTTCATCAAATGATTAAATGCAATCAGTTGAGAGGTTTCCAGGCTGAGGTTCAGAAGGTGGGTACAACGCTCGTTCTTCTTGCCTACCTTAATCCTGAAACCAGAGGAGAGACTTTCTTCTTGAACTTGGAAAGAAAAGAGTGAAAAATCACTGGGATCTAAGAAATCACTAGAAATAGTTCTCAATCACATAATGCAAAGAATAAATGCCCATTTTTGGTTTGTTTTTTTTTTACAGCGCTCATTCTTTTCTCGTTCTGCTTTGCTCCGTCCCATATTCCTTTGACAGCTGTGGTTCTATTTTTGAGTTTTTATGAAGTGTGTGGTCACTAAGTGGTTGCCACTGCCTATTCCAGAACCTCCAGTTAAAGTTTTGGATGATAATGATAGTTGGTTCTCGGCAGATTTTTATTTGCCATCTGCTTTTTTTTGGTTTACTTTAGCTCAAATCTCAACTCCTGAACATTGCCATGCAAAACCAGACGCTGAACGATGTCCTTGGATCTCTGTCAGATGCCGTGGTTGGGCTAACTTCAAGTGAGCTGGAATCCTTATCGCCTGAAGCGGTGCATAATGCAGTCGCAACATTAAACCAAGTCTCTGGGTGGGCAAAAAGCCAAGCTATGATTCTGTCCAGTAAATACCTCTCTTATGAAAAGGTACCTGTGATAACAGCTTTCTTACTTTCTATTTGTAAAAGTGAAATGGCTTTTTCTCAACAATAACCGTGTGTTTTAAAAACTTAGTACAAGACTTCTTTTTAGCATTGTTAGTGGTCTGAAAATTTTTGTTTAAATCAAATAAAAACATCCAAGACTGTACCTCCCAAAGTAGTTCTCTAGTAACAGAGAGAATGACTGTTTGCATTTGGCAGTTGTATATGTTATTTTGTCTGTATCACTGCCTTAGGCAGAATTTGCATGATCAGAGATCCCAGACTATATATTCAAATACACTCTAATGGAAGGGATCGTGGTCCTCTCTGAAGTTTCAAAAAAAGGAGCCTCAGGGAAAATTGCCACATTTGTTCCCTGGACCATCTTGTCTGAATTGAAAGGAATCTGAGGAGAGTGCATCCCCAGGCAAGAAATGTATGAAGTATTCAAAAATAATCATTTTGATTTATTTATGAAGTTTCGCTTTTAAATGCATCTGCTGTTCACAAGGCACAAAACTTTCTGTTTGTTTGTGGTTATCTCTGCAGGTTTTATCGTTTTATAACATTAGTCAAATGGGCGCATTGGTGACTGGTGTTAGCACCCAGACATTCTACAGCATGAACCCAAAGGAGCTTTCTCGGATTATTCGAGGCACAACCTCCCAATACCTATCTGACTTATCACCTGCACAGCAACAAGGGATCCTCAGGAAGGTGATTATAAACCCAAGTGTGTAGTGGGTTCTCTCTGCACGAGAGTGCAATAACCAGATATGCAGAGCAGGATTTGAAGTGTTGTCACCGGGACGTGTGTTTTAGCTCAGTGGTTAATGTTTGTAATGTTTTCTTCTGAACACCAACTATATTTTGAAGGTTCTCTCTTGCTTGGTTCCATGACGTTTTTAATACCGACATGTTTTCCCTTTATCCTCTTAAGAGAAATATTACACAGAATAGAAAGAAGGGCAAATCCTGTAAATCTAAGCATCAGTTCTGAAATGCCACGTATTTATCTGATCCTCTTTTTAGATAGCTGCATTTGGAGATTTTTCTTCATCAGTCAAATATATACAAGGAGCTTTCTTTAAAGACATATCTCTTTCTGATTTATGGAAACAGACTGGTTATAATCCCCCAATGATGAAAGAAAAAGAACTAAGAAGAAGCCAGGTAAAAATTGTTATGCAGTTCCCATTTCACTGCAATTTAGTATGACAGAAAATAGGAAAAGTGTAATATGTATGTGTTTAAGCAATATTGGTAAAAGGAAGGTTTGCCTGCCCCAAATATATCTTGATATAAACAACCAGAGGTCACTTAGAGCCTAGGCAGCATCCTGACACAATGCTACAGAAAGGGAGGCGTTAATATGACGAGTTCAAAAGTCTTCAATATTCTGCCACATAAATTTTCTCCTTCCAGTACTGAATCCTGTACGTTTGCAGGAACGACTACTCCTTTGGCTCGGTCCGCAGAGATGAAAGGTTGGACCAGAGGATCTCCAGAAGTCCCTTCAAACCTAAATGATTCTGTGGTTGTGTGCCATGAACATGTTTAACATCATCCCATAGTACCATTCAGTGGTGTTTTGTTTTGTCTTCTGAATAAGAAATTCTGCACTGGGTGCCAATCCTTTAGGTTGGCCAAACTGTACCGTAGAAATGCCTTTAGAGTACATAAGAGAGTTAAACATAGAAAAACCTAAAAACCTTGCGGTAGTTATTGTGTCTTACAACTGAATTACCTAAGCTTAACTTTAAATATGGTGGGTTTTATTTCAGGCTTTGTATCTGTATGAATTACTGTCTAAGAAAAACTCTCCTGTTGACCTTCTAAGGTATGGATGATAGTCTCCTTTGAAATGGGGTTAAAGTCTAGTTTTGTGATGAGATCGACTTGGAGGGAAACCATATGTGGTTATTTTGTATTATCTTGTGTGTATTCATTCCTGGGTACCACAGGATAATTCACCTTCCTCAATAAAAACAGTCTCCAAATCCAAAATCAGGATCGAGGCATTGCAGAGGTTTGGATATTTTAAGGCTCAGTCAATTTGATTACATTTTTACTTTCAACGGCTTTTAGATTACAAGAAAGGGGGGAAAAAAAGGTGGTCAAGAAACTGTATCTTAGGATGAGCAAGGACTAGATCCTGCTTAAACATTCAAAAGATTGAACTTTGCTTTTCCTTTCAGCACAGGACACCTTGTGAAAGGAGTAACTTGTCAACTCATTGAAAGTATGGGCGCAGACTTTTTTTTAAACAGTTTTAAAATCTTTGAAAAGAATCTTCATCTGCTTTCTCCATATCAGGTAAAACCAAAAAAAGGACTTTGTGTACATAAACGTACTACCCAACATCCAAACTGTAGGTAAATTAGAATGTGGTCCATTCTTTTTTTCATTTATTTCAAAACCCTGTATATGAACTTGTCTGCAAACATACTTCATGTGTGTTATCATTTTGCCAATTTCGCGTGTCACTTGCAAATTGCAAGAAATTTCTACAGTCCTTTTAACTTGATGTTTCATGAGTAATCTATTTGGAAATATATATCTGTTTTGGAAACATACAAATGCTCTCATGCACTCAGATACAGGATGCTTCGTCTCTGATGTCTACAAAAACAAAACTCTGAACTACTTTAAAAGAAAAAAAGCCAAAGAAAAATGCTTTCTGAAAATAATATACAGTTTTATATATACTAATTTATAAGCTGTAATAAACAAACCACATTTTAATTCTTCCTCAAAATTTCCAAATGTTTAAGATCATAATTTTTTGTTGCTTTTAGGTTAATTGTTTGGCTTGGAAGTTTTGGAAAGTTTCCAATGCATCTATTCCTCCCTTCCTCTTATCAGTGCTTCCGTAAGTCACATCTTATGACATCTTAAGCTACTGCATTCGTAGCACTACATTCAGAGTAGCCTTCAGAGCACTTTTTAAATAATCTCTTCAGTCTTAAGAAAACTAATGATTCAAACAAATGGTAGTTTGAATCTAAACCAAATGGTAGTCCTGAATTGTACTTGTTAATTCCCCTTTTTCTTTATTTCTTTCTTCCCACATGCTTAAAGGAATAAAAGGGAATGGGCACTGTTCTTTTCCTGGAATATTTCTAATTGGAAAAAAGTACGAAAATAAAAGCATTCTATTTGACAAAGCATTACTCTAGTTAAAAAACAATAAAATAATAACAGAAATACTTAAATACAAGGCTTTCTACAAACCGCAGCACCAAGTTATTTGGCCAACAATTGCATCTTGCTTGTTCAGGACCCTCAGAAGTTGCTGGTGCTTTGGCTACACACCCCGATAAGGCTGGGCTTGCGCGGCTTTTGGGTATGGCTCTGTTTGCAAAGGCTGCCTGCCACTCTGTGTGGAGAAGAGGATGTTTTGTTTAATTTGGCAGGCTTTCCTGGACTTTGATAAAAAGGAAGCCTACTCTAAAACTGCCTGTTGTCCTTAACTCACCTACCACATCTTCATTCATCAGAAAATTATTCCTAATAAAAAGGAGAAAGGGTAAAAGTTTCTGAACTGCAGACAGTCTTGTTTCATACGGCGTTAAAGCACCTCAGAGCACTTTCGTCCACTTGCAGCTATTTATATCCCTTAGACATTTTTTGGAGTGAGGTTCATGTGCTGATGAACTGGAAGATGATGTAAGTTAAAGAAAGACGTGGATTAATTGCAACTTTTCTGGCCTGGACAGTTTATAATTTTCAAGTCCAGACTTGTCTTTAAATTTCTCCACCATCACAGATTTTATGGGTGTGGGTATGGGCGTATCAAGGTCAGGTTTACGTTCTGAGACCATTGGAATTCTCCCTGCAGGACTGAGTACCTGGAGTATGTCTCGGGCCCTTTGTGCATCCCTTTCATTGAAAGCCTGGGGAAGACTGAGATGGACCTTTTGAATCCAAGCCTCCGCAAAAAGAACGCTGTCCTGCAGAAAGTGCAGGAGTGCTTGGTAGGTACGGCAAGGAGGGGTCAGCAGCAGAGGGAGCCCTGCAGAAAAAGTCACCTGTAATTGGACACTGACAATTCCAAACTAAGTGAGAGTGGTTGATTAGTTTTCTCCCCCTTTATTGTCATGTGGTGCATCACAAAGTTATCCTGCCTACTTGTACTCCCCGGTCGACATGCACACGCTCACCGTCTCCTCTGTAGACAACCTGGGACACAGGCTCCCCTGCTCCGTGTGTGTGTGGTGAAACCATAGCTGAGGGCTCTGAGAGCCCAAAAGCGAATAACACCGCATGATAATTTCTTCATTGTCACAGGCAAGAGCAGCTTAGGCTATCGCCCAGCTTGGAGAAGCTCTGGGTGCCAAGGCCCCAAGCAACCTGCTGTAGCTGACCTGATGTGAGCATCCGAACTTGTGGTTCTGTGTGCACGTATTGCTGCACTGCTGTGTCAGTCACCATCTACATAAGTATCTGTATTCTTACGGGGGTTTTTTGTGTACTGTTTTGATTTTATTCTTCCCTGCCGAAGGAAACCTTTTTTATAGCTTCCTTAACGATTTTCGCTGACTCCATGCACGTGGCGAGGTGTTCTCACGAAATGCCGCTGCTGTCCGGGACAGCCCGGAGCTGACCCTGTTCCCCCCTGCTCCGAGCCGAGGGTGGCCCAGCACATCCCACGGGAGAGGTGGAGGGACCAGGAGGGTCTGGTGACTTCTGCTGTCTGGGAGCTGCGGCAGTCACCAGTTTTTAGGGGAAACTAGTTCTTTGATGTAGCTGTGAATATTCATGTCCCTATACATGCCACCCAGCCCTATAATCTCCAGTGTTTTGGCAGCTGCTTGAGGAACCCCCAGAGAGAAGCCTTCTGACAGCAAGAGCTGGTGGCCCTTTCCCTTGCGAGAGCTCTGCTGCCAGGCAGAAAGGCAGCACCTCTGCAGGTCTTGGGTGCTCGCCTGGATGTAGAGATGGGGGCAGGAGATTTAGTTTTAATTATTTTTTTATGTGTGCTTCAGTATGGAATAAAGAATACACTGAAAGCTCTGACAAGTGCTTATTAAGTATCACCAGCTGCATTGGTGAAAGCAAAAAGTATAAAGCAGTCTCAGCAGAAATTGTAGATTAAATTGCCGGTGCAAACTGTTGTGTCTTTGTTCGTTAAAGGGTCACAGAGCTTAAATGCATTGTGATGCCGTTGAGTGATACAGGTGAGAGCCAAGATCAGCTCTGCCAACAAGGTAAATGCTCTTGTTTCAGAATGGCTCCATTGCTGATGAATTTGATGTTGACCTACTTGGAAATCTAATCTGCCACTTACCTCCAGCCTTTCTGCATGGCAGAATGTCCCTGAAGGCGATGGCAACAGCCCTTCCTCAGTTCAAACTCTGCCGCCAGCTCAGCCACCAGCAGAAGACTGAAATTAAATACAAGATCCTCGAGTTCTATGGGTGAGGTATTAGATGTACCGCCGTGTGAGTGCTGAGGGTTAAGCCGTGCAAATACCAACCGGTCGCTTTGCACAGACAGAACTGCAGTGAAAACAACCCAGAGTGACTCCTGTCACCATCCGAGCTTGGGGTCTCTGTGCCCTCGAGCGAGGTTTCTGTTCTTGTGTGTAACGCGGTAGCTGTGGAACCCAGTACGAGCCCCGGGACACGCGGTCCCACGGGAACAGCAGAGAAGGGGTCGTGTTTGAGGAGTGGCCGGCAAGGAGCCTCCCTGGCGTGGCAAGGGAACGGGTGTTAGAGGCAAAGGATGGCGCAGGAATGCAAAGAATGGGAAAATGGAAGTGGGATACTGGGTGTACAGGCGCGAGGAGGGAAATCAAGCAGACTGCACGCTCCCTGGCAGTGGGAGAAGCTGGAGGGATATAAGGTTCAGCCAACCGAAGGAACAACGCAGCGGCGAGTGCGATGTCAGGAGTGACTGGGGCCAGGGGGCTGATGGAGCCACACTGCTCTCTGTCCTGCAAAAAACAAAGCTGTCCTCTGTCTGGCAAGAATATACTGTTGTTCTCTTGCGCTGTCCCTTAGGAGTATCTTGCATTTGAAAAACGAGACTAAATGCGTAGTTTCTAACGCATCCCTCCAGCCCCAAAGCCTGTCACTGCACCTAATCGTTTTGGTTGCTCGTTCAGCTTCCTCCCAGTCATTTTTCTGGTAACGGAATAGCTGTATTTTCCACCAGATCCCATCCCTGCATTAATCTCAATACAGATCCATTTTACTGAATCATGTCGCACTGTGCTACGTAATATTTTATTTTATTTATTTTGAAAATATTTGTCTAATCAAACATTCTCATAGCGGAGCAACAAACCACATAAAGTTTTCTGTGAGAACACGCACGAAGGGATTTGTTACTATCATCATCTTCAGGCTCTTTCAGGCTAAAAATTATTTATTTGAGTGCTTTCTTAAGTTAACCACCAATGTGGTTGGCTAATATTTTTCAGATTCGTATCAAACAAAACCTGCATAGTGCTAAGCCACATACATTTTGAAAAACCCAGCACCACTCAGAACTGAACCTGAACTCAATTTTTAAGACCTGAAATTCCTAGAAATGATTTAGCATGTTATTTCAGGAGATACGGTACCTACCGCAGAA